>NC_044031.1:750956014-751279514 GCF_901765095.1 Microcaecilia unicolor
TAGACCAACAGCAGCTGCAGTGAGAGGAACAGAAAAATCGATAGCAGTGAGAGGAACGGGAACAGCGACAGCAGCGTGAGGAGCGGGAGTTGGAACTGCAAAAATTAAAGATGGAGATAGAAATGTCTTGTATCCAAAGCTCCAGCCCAAACCCTGCACCAAGGCAGGATGCATAGCCCGGATCCAGCCCAACTTGTTTGTGCAGTTTGATGAGGTGAAATTGATGGATATCTAACTGCCTTTGAAAAATTTGCCACCTCAATGAGATTCCTCAGAAATACTGGATGTGCTATCTGGGAGGAAAGCTCACTAGTAGAGCACTTGAGGCATTCCAGGGACTGTCTATGGAGACGTGTTCCCAGTTTGAGGAGGTGCGCAAGTGCCATTACCACCTATAGACTAAATTCCGGACTTTGCAAAAGGGGGCAGATGATACTCACAGCAAAAAAAAAGATGTTCTTTGGATGTATGTCCATCCTTTTATCTTCCATCTATTCAATCTTCAATATTACTTTGACTTACTGCACTTAACCCTCCATTGCCCCATGTAAGCCGCATTGAGCCTGCCATGAGTGGGAAAGCGCAGGGTACAAATGTAACAAAAATAAAATAGATACTATTGGAGATTCTACATGGAATGTTGCTAGTATTGGAGATTCTACATGGAATGTTGCTATTCCACTAGCAACATTCCATGTAGAAGGCTGCGCAGGCTTCTGTTTCTGTGAGTATGTGCAGGACGTCAGACTCACAGAAGCAGAAGCCTGCGTGGCCACATTGGTGATCTGCAAGTGGAATAGCAACATTCCATGTAGAATCTCAAATAGGAGGCACAGTGGAGGAGTGGCCTAGTGGTTAGGGTGGTGGACTTTGGTCCTGGGGAACTGAGGAACTGAGTTCGATTCCCACTTCAGGCACAGGCAGCTTCTTGTGACTCTGGGCAAGTCACTTAACCCTCCATTGCCCCATGTAAGCCACATTGAGCCTGCCATGAGTGGGAAAGTGCGGGGTACAAATGTAACAAAACAATATGTTAATTGAAGGAATTTACACCAAAGAAATATCTTCTACTATACCAAAAAGCTTAGATGGAGACCTTACAAAAGTAGAGAATTTTAGACCAGTGGCCAGCATACCCTGACTGGCAAAGTTGTTGGAATTTGTGGTAACATCACAATTCTCATTATTTCTGGAGGACTCCATCTATTTACATTCTTCTCAGCATGGATTCTGCCCAATGCACAGTACTGAGACAATGCTTATAACATTAGCAACTGAAATAAAACGATATCTAGTCAAAGGAACTGAAGTTGTACTCTTACAATTCAATATATCAGTAGTTTCTGATGCCATTGATCATGATCTCTTGATGTTTAGATTAAGTGAAATGGGAATAGGAGGTACAGTTCTGAAATGGCTTTTATCATTTCTAAGCATAAGAAGGTACAGTGTGTTAAAAGATAGAATAACATCTAACAGTTGGAGATCAAATTGTGCATTTTCCTTAAGGACCTCCACTGTCACCGCATCTTTTCAATATCTATTTGTGCCAGCTGGGGGGTTATTTGCAATCACTGAATATATTTTCGCTGTCATATGAGGATGACATTTTTGTCTTACGTCCGGTACAGGAATCATTCGAGTGCACTTTTTTGTTGATTAAAAAATACATAAAAATTAGTTGAATATTGGTCAACTGCAAACTTTCAAAACTAAACGCTCAAAAAAACAAACTAGTATGTTTTGGAAATTATCACAAAGTATCTACTGAAACAATTACATTTGTTACATTTGTACCCCACATTTTCCCACCTATTTGCAGGTTCAATGTGGCTTACGTAGTACCGTCAAGGCATTCGCCAGCTCGGTTGATAACAAATACAAGGTTATATAGCGATTGAATGAGGTAGTTGTAAAGGGTCAAAAGGAATGAAGATTATATACTGTCCGGTACGATCATTGGTCATGCTGTGTTGCTGGGTGAAGAGGTTTACGTTGGGTCGTTGGGGTAGGCCTTTTTGAAGAGGTTGGTTTTTAGTGATTTCCTGAAGTTCAGGTGGTCATGGATTGTTTTCACAGCTTTAGGGAGTCCGTTCCATAGTTGTGTGCTTATGTAGGAGAAACCGGATGCGTAAGTTGTTTTGTATTTCAGTCCTTTGCAGTTTGGGCAATGTAGGTTTAGGTAGGATCGTGATGATCCGATACTGTTTCTTAATGGTAGATCTATAAGGTCTATCATGTGTCCTGGGACTATGCCATATATAATTTTGTGGACCAAAGTGCAGATTTTGAAGATGATCCGTTCTTTGATTGGGAGCCAATGCAGCTTTTCTCGGAGGGGTTTGGCACTTTCGAATCGGGTTTTACTATAAATCAGTCTGGCTGCTGTGTTTTGGGCGGTCTGGAGTTTTTTTGTGAGTTGTTCCCTGCATCCCGCATACTTTCTTCAGATATATCCTTGAAGATACAGTCAAATCTAGGGTTCTAGGTGTAATCCTAGGGCCCTGTTTACTAAGCCGCGCTGTAGATATGCAAACATTTTAGTGAGTGCTAAAAATGAACACACTAATGATAGAGACACCCGTATGAATATAATGGGTGTCTCTATTGTTAGCGAATGTTAATCTTTAGCACACGCTAAAAAGTTAGTGCGCTTACAGCACAGCTTAGTAAACAGGGTCCATAGTAACTACAGCAATGAACGTTTACGAGCAATGTCTGGAAAAAATCAGATTAGAACCCTGCATTCCCTGAACTAAAACACTGCATGCTGTACCAGTAATCCAAAAGGACGCTCAAACTGACAGTAAACAGCAGTAACAAAAGGGTTCGTTCTAGGACTGCAAAAAACACTGGGGCCCTTTTATTAAGCCATGTAGATTCCTTCGCACATCCAACGTGTGTCAAATTGGAGTTACCACCTAGTTATCGCATGGCCCTTGCGTTAATTTCAATTTTGGCACATGTCCGCTACGTGCATCTGAAACATATTTTTTATTTTCTGACGTGCGGCAGCTACGTGCGTCAAGTGGAATTTCATGCGCATATAGACCATTACCGCCCGTTTACCACGTGAGACCTTACTGCTAGGTCAATGGCATGCGGTAAGGTGTCAGACCCAAAATGGATGTGTGGCAATTTTCTTCTTGCCGTACGTCCATTTTTGGCAAAAATCTTTAAAAAGCATTTTTTGTAGGTGCGCTAAAAAATAATTCTGTGCGCGCCCAAAACACCGTCTACACTACCGCAGGCCATTTTTCAGTGCACCTTAGTAAAAGGACCCCACTGTTTGGTTAAGGGAGAGCCACATGGTTTCAGAACGAAAGAAGACCTACTCCATTGACTGCTGGAAATCTTTGAGAACGGTGCCTGCTCTGCCATGCCCTGTCAATTTGCTTTGTGTTGTTTTGGTTTGCAGGTGGAAGATAAGAATGAAGAGTCCTTACTGACATTGAAGGAATATATCTTTATTTCCCAGTGAAGCACTTGCTTATAGTCAGTAGAATGATGAATGGAAAGGATAGGTAGAAAATTAACAGGTAGAAAATTGTATTTATTGACTCAGCAGGACGTTGAAGTGTGACAGATTGCAGTCTGGGTTTAATTTTTGGAAGAAAACTAAAAAAAAATGCAACAAGGTAGTCTTACTCTATTTTATTATTTAATATACAGGTGCCCTTAATACAGTTACAGTTATTTTATTTATAGTCCGCAAAGCCGACAGAGCAGTTCAAAGTGGATTACATAAGTAAAATACTAGATTAAAAGGAATAATAAAATAATCAATTACTTTATCAGAACATACTTCCAAAATAAATTGTTTATAACCCTTTTTTTAAACATTTTAATACTAAACACATAGGGGGATCATTTTCGAAAGAGAAAAACGTGTAAAAAGTGTCATAAAGCAGCATTTGGACATATTCAAACAAGGTCCAAATCGGTAATTTTGAAACCTATTTTGCAGACGTTGATCTATGCAATTTGTCTGCAGTACATCCGAATCACAAGGGGGCGTGTTGGGGTGTTTCAAAGGTGGGCTTAGGACATGCCTAACACTTGAACGTTTTATAGCCATAATGGAACAAAACAAAACTTCAACATTTTGATCTAGACCTGTTTTTAGAACAAATAAGGCACAGAAGGTTGCCCTAACTGACCAGATGAATACTGGAGGGAATCATGGATGACCCACCACTTCCTCCCTCAGTGGTCACTGACCCCATCCCGCTCCCAAAGATGTGAATAAAAATAGTACTTACCAGCCTCTATGACAGATTCAGATGTTACAGCCAGTTCTATTAGAGAAGCAAGCAGGTCCCTGGAATAGACTAGTGGTCGGTGCAGTGGACTGTAGAGAAGGGGACCCAGGCCCATATCTCACTCTACCTGCCACACTTGTGGTGGAAAATGTGAGCCCTCCAAAACTTACCAAAAATCTACTGTACCCATATACAGGTTTCCCCTTCACCCGAAAGAGATATTGTAGTGGTGTACAGTTGGGGGAAGGTGGACTTTGAAGGGCTCAGCATACAAGGTGAGAAGGTAATGGAGAGATGTGTACCTGGAAGGCGGTTAGCTTGGCAGAGTTTAAAAAGGAGTTGGATGGTTTCCTAAAGGACAAGTCCATAGACCACTACTAAATGGACTTGGGAAAAATCCACAATTTTGGGAATAACTTGTATAAAATGTTTGTACATTTGGGTAGCTTGCCAGGTGCCCTTGACCTGGATTGACCGCTGTTGGGGTCAGGATGCCGGGCTCGATGGAACTTTGGTCTTTTCCCAGTATGCCATTACTTATGTACTTATGTACTTGAGCTTTTATATGAAGTGCACAGTAGTGCTCCATAGGGTCCCCCATTGCTTTCCTGGGATGTCTGTGTATCAAGTCTACTAAGATTGATGGCTCCTCCTACACCCCAATGGCTTGATTTTGTGCATTTTGATCTTGGACCTTTTTTTTTTTTTTTCCCAAAAATGTACCCAAAAGATAAACACACACAGCACAAATCTATCTAGCATGTGGCCATTTTCAGAAAAAAAAAGATAGTCATTATGCTGTTTTGAAAATGGCTATATTTCCTATTTGGATTTGAAACATTTAGGACTAGATTCTATTTATCATACTAAAAAATCAGCACCAAAGTAAAATACAGCAAGGCGTCTTCTATAATATGCCTAAATGTAGGTGTACTATCACGGTCGTCAACGTCCGTGCCTTGCTCGTCAGTGCTTTGCTTCATCTAGACCCATTAGATTTACCTGCAGTTCTTGCCAGTGACTTGTGGGGTCACAGTGGAGTGATGGAAGCTAGGCTGGTGATGACATCAGTGCTGAGCCCTTCTTAAGCTGGCCTCTGTGTGCACTCGGTGTTCTGGCAATAATCCCTGATTGAGCTCAGGTCTCCCTGAGGCTCTGCTAGGTTCATCTGCTGTTTCTTTGTCAGGCCGTGGCCTGAAGCATTGCTGCAGCTTCTTCTTCTTGCTCTGTTCCAGTGAAGCCTGCTTCCTTGCCTTGAAGTCCTGAGAGCTACTTGCCCTTCAGCTGAGTCCCCAGTCGTCCGCCAGTGAGTCCCTAGTCGCTGGCTGCAGTGAGTAGGCTCTGTGGTGAGTTTTGGACTGTGTGTGCTGGAAGCTTGGAGGGATCCACGTAGGCTGTTCCTGGTTCCTGTTTGCTGCACTATGCCTGTGTGTGTCTTTTGCACTGGGTGCATTCGGCTCAAGCATTTCAGAGACTATTACTGACCTGTCTGCCCTGGGAGCATCGGCTCGGGCATTGCTTTGCTCAAACCCTTTTACCCTAGGAGCATTGGCTAGGGCATTGCTTTGCTTAAACCCCTTTTGCCTTGGGAGCATGGGCTTGGGCATTGTTTGCTAAAACTTGTTTGCCCTGGGAGCATTCGGCTCGGGCGCCTCGGTGATTGTTTGTTTTCTTCTTTGCCTTCAGCGAGCGGAATGGACCGCTCAAGTTTCATACCCGTGGAGCGGGTCTTCAAGAGCCTACTTTTCCTTTGCCCTGCTGCTGCTCATCTCCTGCTTCTGTGAGAGCTTGACACAGAGGTCCCACAGCTTACAGGAGTAGACTACCCGAGCCTGTATGTCTAGCCCCGTCTTTGGCCATTTTCAAGTCCAAACTTAAAGCCCACCTCTTCACCACTGCTTTTGACTCCTAACCACTACTCACTTGCCCTGTCCTTTATCCTCACCTCTTTATTTCCTTACCCTTATTGTTCTGTCTCTTTACCTGTCTTATCTAGATTGTAAGCTCTTTGAGCAGGGACTGTCTTTTTGTGTATGGTGTACAGCGCTGCGTATGCCTTGTAGCACTATAGAAATGATAAGTAGTAGTAGTAGTAGTAGTATTGGGTTCCCTGGGAAACAGTGATCATAAAATGATCAAGTTTGAGCTATCTGGAATGAAGCCACAAAGAAAATCTACTGTAGCTGCATTTAATTTTCGAAAGGGTGACTATAATAAAATGAGGAAAATGGTTAAAAAGAAGCTACAAGGATTGGCTGCAAAGGTAAGAACACTAACTCAGGCATAGACGTTATTCAAAAATACCATCTTGGAAGTGCAGACCAGCTGCATTCCACGTTGTTATGATTGTGGTCAGAACCCCTCTCAAACTTACCTTTTTCCTGGGGGTCAGCTTCTTAGCTGGCTTCTGTTTCCTTTGTCTGTCCTTTCTGAGCTAGCTCTCTCTCTCTCTATGCTGGCAGCTTCCAGCAGCATGACTCTAATTGTTTCACTTTACTACGGCTATGTGTGTGGACTGAGTTAGCTCTACCTCTCTTTGGGTGTACTGGCTTCAAGTGCTTCACAGTGCTGCATTGGTGCAGGTTGGGCCTCTCTGGGTTTCAGTGTGCTGTCTGCCTGGGTCTAGGGAGTGTGACATCATCAGGGAGGGCCTTGATAAGGAAGTGGTGTTTTTCCCTTCAGGGCCTTTGCAACGTTTGCTTTTGCTACTTGCTTTAGGTCCAGGTTAGTGTTAGTGCAGTGTGCACTTGTGACTGTGTGTTTAGCTTTCCTGCTTTTCCCTTGTGGCTCCCCTGCTTTCCCTTTTGGTGCTTTTTGAAGCACTTCTGGGTTTGGTGCTTTAGAAACATTTCTTTGTTTGGGGCTTTGGAAGCTCTGTTGTGTTTAGTGCTTTGGAAGCACTGTTGTCTTCTGTGTTTAGCTTCCCTGTTTTTTCCCTTTTGGCTCCCCTGTCTTCCCTTTTAGTGCTAGGAGCTCTGCTGGTAGTTTGGTGCTTAGGAGCACCGTAGTTAGTTTAGGGTTTTAGAGCTATTGTGCTTGGTGCTTGGAGCACCTGTGCTAGTTTATGTGTTTAGGTTCCCTGCTCTTTCCCTGTGGCTCCCCTGCTTTTCCTAGTGGTGCTATTGGTAGCACTTCTGTTAGTATAGGGCTTAGGAAGTCCTTTTGTTGGTTTATTGTTAGGAACACTTTTGTTGGTTTCTGTTTGGAGTTCTTCTGTTGGTTAGGGCTTGGGAGCACTTATATCAGTTTAGGATTTAGGAGTACTACTGTTTCCAGCTTGTTCTAGTTCTGGTCCCTGTGTCATCCAACTTCCGGTAAGTCCTGCCGGCCACTCGAACCCAGGGGCTCAACCATTGGGGGCAGTGGCTAAGTGCAGGTGAAGCTGTACGGACCAGTTCAGTGTGTTCCAGTCCGGTGTGTTCCAGTCCAGTGTTCCAGTCCTGTGTCCTCCAGTCTGGGGGATTCCAGTCCAGTGTTCCAGTCCTGTGTCCTCCAGTCCAGGGGATTCCAGTCCAGTGTTCTAGTCTGTGTCCTCCAGTCCGGGGGATTCCAGTCCGTGTGTTCTGGCTCGCTGGGCAGTGCCTGCAGTCCTGCCGGTGCCGGTGTGCTTGCCCAGCTTTGGTTGGTGGGTTTTGCCTGCTGCTGTCGCTCCTCGTCAGCGGCCCAAGGGCTCACGTTTGCTCCAGAGCCCGGCCCTGCGGGCTCTGAACCTGAGAACCTGACACACATATTTACAAAGGTGGAAAGAAGAGAAAACGACAGCCAGCATGGTTAAAAGAGGCTATTTTAGTAAAAAGAATGTCCTTCAAAGAATGGAAAAAGGACTCAAATGAAGAAAATAAGAAGCAACATAACCACTGGCAAGTCAGATGCTTCTGGGTTGGCCGACAACGTAAGCTAATTGGACATGAATCACACAGCGCCCTTAAGTGGTGTAAGTTAGGACTGCTTGTTATGCACTGAATATGGCCTGTGTCTGCATAACTGCTGGCTCCTCTTTGATCCACCCCCAGACCACTCAGGTTCTGCCCGAGTTGACATCAGAATATTCACTGGCACTGCCTGTCTAAGTGGTGTTGACTCTCCATGGGGATGAAGAAAAGCTACTTGATAAGACAACTCCTTGACACTGTATACTCAGAAATTGTGGTTTGGTCATCCTCTTTTTTTTTTATTTATATTTTCAACATAATTACATATCGATGCTCATACATTGAAATGTATAGATTTAGAACATAACTACAAGTATTTATATTACAAACAAAATCTTATCATATTTGTCCACAACAAGAGGATCCAAGATTAGGAAATTCTAAATAAAACAACTCATAATGAGACTTTTATCACAACTGAACTAGAAGGACGTTGGGAACTTGCAGCCTAGACAGTACAGCTATATAGGAACGGCCATCACAGGCGGGTCACGTATAACCTCCTTAGCTAAAACAAAATCTTTTAATTTAATAGGACAGAAAAAAAGATAGTGTACCCCATTTAAAGAAATCATACCTAAGGGTAAAAGTTCCTCCCAGGGAAAGGATTCTCGGTCTAAGTGCCAATAACTCCCTTCTCCTGGCCTGAGTTTCTTTAGCTAAGTCTGGAAAAATACGTATTTTCCCACCCATAAAATTAACATTCATTTTCCTGAAATAAGAACGCAGAATTAAGTTTGGTCATCCTCTTTTGGCCCTTCTGTTAAAATAAAAACTACTCCGATGCTCTCCCTGCCATTTTATATGAAGAATGAAAAGGGTGGATCAGCCTGGTGGGTCTGTGGCTTCCAGGCAGACTTCATTGAATCTACCCCTATATCATAATGAGCCATGTGGACAGAAAGCATTAATGGAGGCTCTTTTAGGTTAGGAAAGAACATAAAAAGTACGCGTGGTTGGGAGGCAGGGCTGGTGGTTGGGAGGCGGGGATAGTGCTGGGTAGACTTATACGGTCTGTGCCCTGAAGAGCATAGGTACAAATCAAAGTAGGGTATACACAAAAAGTAGCACACATGAGTTGTCTTGTTGGGCAGACTGGATGGACCTTGCAGGTCTTTTTCGGCCGTCATCTACAATGTTACTATGTTAATATATTTCTCAACTACCCACACCCATCCTGTTAGACTATCAATTAAATGAAATGCTTTGATGTACCCATGCATACATCCTACTCACCCCCACCTTGCTAGACTGTCATTGAAATGCTTTGAAGCTTCACTTATATATACTATCAGCTAACACATTTGCTTATTTCCGATCTGATGAACAAGGGCAACCTTCGAAAGCTAATCAAGAAATGTATTAAGTTATATCCAATAAAAAAAAGGTATCATCTTATTTTCTTTTCCATGTTTTATTTTGTTTGATTTCTATTGATAACCTTTAAGAGTGGACTAACACGGCTACCACACCTCTCTACTATGTAACTGAGAAGATCATTTTTTTCTCTCTCTAAATAGTCGTTTAAGTATACGGGGCTGGATTCTCATTTGTGACATGGCTTTATCTCATCAGTAAGGAACAGCTCTAGACTTCTATGATGTACTTGATTTAATAATATTTGCTTGCATAAAATGAACAGAATCGAGTTAAAGCGACTGGAATGTGGAAAGTTGATACTGCCAACAGCTCCGACAAAAGCAAGTAAGGGCAACAGTTTTGCTTTGGAAAGTTCTGCTCCCTTACCTCCACCTCATTTGAGAGCAGACAGAGAAATAAACAGCACACCTCCCAATGGCTGGAGCATCTCTCCGACTTCTCACTTGGCTTGTTGACACTATCCATCAACACGTACCTGAATCAAACGCAGTTAATTGGAAGGTGATGACAGCCAGGCTTGGTGTTTGATTCTCACTAACTTGGCTGCTTTCACGTCTGCTGGCAAAGGAACAGGTAAGATGAGAACTGACCTCGTTGGCCATCCAAGGAGGTAACCACATCATGAAAAGAAATCTTGGCTTTGGTTTATAATATGCCTCCTTAGAGCACAAAATAATTGGCCAGGAAATGTACACTTTTAATTGTATTTATTATTCTTATTGCTATATTGTTATTCTTGATAGTTTAGTGTTTCATGTTGTAATTGTACGCAACAGTCTGACTTGGGGTGAAAAGGCTCTCCTGTGGGTCCTGTGGGTCCTGTGCGTTACTGTATTTGAGGTCATTCATGTATTTTTGAGCCACTGAGCAAAAAGGTACCAACAGTGGAGATACAAATAGCAGAGATGAAAGCAATAAAAACTTGGAGGGGTAAAATTGGCCAGTTTTCATCTTTGAAAGTTTTGTGTACTATAGGTTCAGCAGAAAGGGACTATGTGATTTTTTTCCCCCCTATGCATTACAGAACTTCAGGCACAGGCAGCTCCTTGTGACTCTGGGCAAGTCACTTAACCCTCCATTGCCCCATGTAAGCCGCATTGAGCCTGCCATGAGTGGGAAAGCGCAGGGTACAAATGTAACAAAAATAAAATAGATACTATTGGAGATTCTACATGGAATGTTGCTACTATTTGAGATTCTACATGGAATGTTGCTATTCCACTAGCAACATTCCATGTAGAAGGCTGCGCAGGCTTCTGTTTCTGTGAGTCTGACGTCCCGCACGTATGTGCAGGACGTCAGACTCACAGAAGCCTGCGCGGCCACATTGGTGATCTGCAAGGGCCAACTTCTACATGGAATGTTGCTAGTGGAATAGCAACATTCCATGTAGAATCTCAAATAGTAGCACCAGTGGAGGAGTGGCCTAGTGGTTAGGGTGGTGGACTTTGGTCCTGAGAAACTGAGTTCGTTTCCCACTTTAGGCACAGGTAGCTCCTTGTGACTCTGGGCAAGTCACTTAACCCTCCATTGCCACATTGAGCCTGCTATGAGTGGGAAAGCATGGGGTACAAATGTAATAAATATATATGTTTTAAGTTTTCTATTTTTCACTTGCTTATTTTCTGAAAAAAACATTTCTAATTTTTGTTTTTAAAGATTACTCTATACCTAAGGGTGAAATTTTGCAGGATTATGCAGTTGATATCCCTCTACCCTGTGGTATAAATAAGTCACATACCCCACTTTTGGTACCTTTCGCTCTGCGGATCACATGTTATTTAAGGCTTGAGGATAAATGCCCAGCTCTTGTCTGATACACTAAGGTAGAGCTATTCTCCCACATTTTAAACTTACATGGCCTATATATATTTTTTTCTAATCAATAACTTCCCTTCCCACTCTAAATCTCCCAGTTGTTTCCTTTTAGTGTCAGCAGCACACAGATGCAGACACACAGAAATATAACCTCCCCTCAAGTTGATGCTCTTAAACCATTACTTGAAACTAAAGTCACAGTTGACAAGTGCTACTTCAGTCTCTAATAGCTACGTCTGAAGTGCTGGCAGCGTCTGGGCTCTTACTGCTCTGGCCCAGGGCTCTAGGAATTCTTTACAGGTCACTTAGAATCATCCATCTGATGTGTTGCAAGACCAGTCAGTCAATCTTTCAGCAGATCTGTTTCCCTTTCTGTCTCTTGTTGTGAAGTCTCCTATTCCTTATTTCAAGATCATGTAGCGAGCGAGCAAAGGTGACTCTGTAGATTGATACTATGACTGTCAGAATTGACGCCTGGATCTTGAATTATAAAAAGCAATGAAACTAAATATTGTAACAAAGGCGACGGGAGAGGCACCTGTTTTTTTTTTTTTTTTTAAACACAATGCTTCAAATTAAAAACTGATCCTAGTGTATTAAAGATGCTCAGTGCCAGGGTCATGATCCAACATTGTTAATGCAAATATTTAGAGCAATTATTACTTGGAGAAGAGACGGCTGAGGGGGGAGACATGATAGAGGTGTATAAAATAAGGAGTGGAGTGGAACAGGTGGATGTGAAGCGTCTGTTCACGCTTTCCAAAAATACTAGGACTAGGGGGCATGCGATGAAACTACAGTGTAGTAAATTGAAAACAAATCGGAGAAAAAGCTTCTTCACCCAACGCATAATTAAACTCTGGAATTTGTTGCCGGAGAATGTGGTGAAGGCGGTTAGCTTAGCAGAGTTTAAAAAGGGTTAGACAGTTTCCTAAAGGACAAGTCCATAAACCGCTACTAAATGGACTTGGGAAAAGTCCACAATTCTAGGAATAACATGCATAGAATGTTTGTACGTTTGGGAAGCTTGCCAGGTGCCCTTGGCCTGGATTGGCCGCTGTCGTGGACAGGATGCTGGGCTCGATGGACCCTTGGTGTGGTGATGGTCCCAGTGTGGCATTACTTATATGTACTTATATAAAAATGTAGGGGTCAGTTTTTACAAGGGTTTGGTTCCTAACAGGCATAGTTACTAAAATGCATAAAGTCACATGAGTTTGCTTTGCGGTATCACAATTAACATGCAAACTATCAAGAAAAGGACATCTTCATAGTAAAATAAGTTGAACATGTTTTTCATTTTTTTTTCAGTGCAACATATATTGCCTTCGGTCACCTTCTACAAGTTGCACTAAAATACTTTGTATTATCTTATTTTCACATTTCTTGCATTATTTAGGGACCCTTTTACTACGACGCGTTCAAGGCACGTCAAATTGGAACTACTGCCCGGCTACCACGTGGCGCTTACCCGATGGTATTCAGCACTTATGATTACCGCCCGGTTAATGCGCAAGACCTTACCGCTAAGTCAACAGGTGACAGTAAGGTCTCACGCCAAAAATGGACGCGTGCTGGTTTTAATTTTGCCACACGTCCATTTACAGCCACAAAAAGGCCTCTTTTGCAGGCACGCTGAAAAATGGACCTACGTGCGTCCAAAACACGTGCCCACACCAGCACAAGCCATTTTTCAGCATACCTTAGTAAAAGGGCCCCATAATACGCACTGCAAAAGGTCATGCTCTGTTCTACCCCAATGCAAGCCCAATTAAGATAGCAGGAGCAGGTTCTCATTGTCACCGCTATTAGTCATAGAGGGGCATAATTGAAAGGCGAAATAGCTGGCCGGCCGTTTCCGGCGACGCAAGCAGGCGGAGCCAACCGTATTTTCGAAAAAGATGGCCGGCCATCTTTTTCTTCGCTAATACGGTTGGGCCCGGCCAAATGTCAGAGTTCTCTGGGGTTGAAATGGCCGGCCTCGGTTTTCGGCCATAATGGAAAAAATCCGGCGAAATCCAAGGCATTTGGTTGTGGGAGGAGCCAGCATTTGTAGTGCACTGGTCCCCCTGACATGCCAGGACACCAACCGAACACCCGAGGGGGCACTTCTAAAAATAAAAAAATAAAAACAGCTCCCAGATGCATAGCTCCCTTCCCTTGGCTGTTTAGCCCCCCCCCCCCCCCCCAAACCCACTCTCCACAGCTCTACACCATTACCATAGCCCTAAGGGGTGAAGGAGGGCACCTACATGTGGGTACAGTGGGTTTTGGGTGGGTTTTGGAGGGCTCCCATTAACCACCACAAGTGGAACAGGTGGGGGGGGGGGATGGGCCTGGGTCCACCTGTCTGAAGTGCACTGCACCCACTAAAAACTGCTCTAGGGACTTGCATACTGCTGTCAGGGAGCTGGGTATGACATTTGAGGCTGGCAAAAAAGTTTTTTTTGGTTTTTTTTTGGGTGGGAGGGGGTTGGTGACCACTGGGGGAGTAAGGGGAGGTGATCCCCGATTCCCTCCAGTGGTCATTTGGTCAGTTGGGGCCCCTTTTTGAAGCTTGGTCGTGAAAAAATAGGGACCAAGTAAAGCCAGCGAAATGCTCGTCAAGCCTGGCATTTTTTTTCCATTATCAGGCGAAGCCGGCCATCTCGTGAGCACGCCCCCGTCCCACCTCCGTCCCGCCTTCACTACCCTGCCCACACGCCCCCTTGATGTTTTGCCGGCTCCGCGATGGAAAGCAGTTGAACCCGGCCAAAATCGGCTTTCGATTATACCGATTTGGCCAGGTTCAGGAGATCGCCGGCCATCTCCCGATTTGTGTCGGAAGATGGCCGGCGATCACTTTCGAAAATAAGCATGAAAGTTACCTGATGCTAGGGTCCACCTTAAGAGTCATCACTCAAGAAAAAGATCTGGGTGCCATTGTAGACAATAAGCTAAAATATTCTGCCTAAACAGGATGCTAGGAATTATTACGAAAGAGATGCAAAATAAGACAAGAATATTATAATGCTCTGTATCGTTCCATGGTGCAACCTCACCTTGAGTATTATGTTCAATTCTGGTTGCTGTATCTGAAAAAATAAATAGTGGAATTAGAAAAGGTTCAAAAAAGAGTGAGCAAAATGATACAGGGGATGAACTCTTCTCATATAAGGAAAGGCTAAAGAGGTTAGGCCCCTTGAGTTTGGAAAAGAGACAGCTGAGGGGGGAAATGACTGAGGTGTGCAAAATCCTGAGTGCTGTAGAACAGGTAAACGTAAATCGATTTTTCACTCTTTCAAAAAGCACAAAGACCAGGGGACACAATGAAATTACATGGAAATACTTTAAAGACAAATAGGAGAAAATATTTTTTTCAGTCAACGAATGGTTAAGCTCTGGAACTCATTGCCAGAGGATCTGGTAACAGCGATGAGCATATCTGGGTTTAAAAAAAGGTTTGGACAAGTTCCTGTTATTGAGATGGACATGGGGGAAGCCACTGCTTGCCCTGGGGATTGGTAGCATGGAATGTTGCGGAATGTTGCTACGAATTGGGTTTCTACCAGGTACTTGTGACATGGATTGGCCACTGTTGGAAGCAGGATACTGGGCTAGATGGGTCATTGGTCTGACAAAGTATGGATATTTGTATGTTCTTATGGCAGGTACTGGACTCAAGAATAGTAGATGGTTATTGCTAGAGATGGAAGAGAGGAATCATTTCCCGGTTTATCTCTTTTTGGACAGTATTCTCAGTTTGATTGAATTGTTTTCCATTTCCCCTTGTCTTTTGTTCCTTTTTGTGAGCTTTAGCTGTGTCTATTAGTGTTTAGAGATTGACAGAGAGGAGTGGAAGAACTTGAGAGGTGAAATAATAGAATATAGAAGCAGCCAGGTGAGTGGGGTGAGTCATGGTAGGGAATATAATGGCCAGGAAAGGAGGGAGAGAAGGGTTGAATAAGGGCAAAGGGAAGGGCTAGAGATATTTTGCCTTACTGCTGTAAACCACACAGTAGCCACTTTGGACCCCGTGCAGTATAACAAGTGTCAACAATTCAAAAAGATTGTGGGTCCCAAGCAGAATACAAAATTGCCCCTCCCTGGACGCAGTGGAGGTGCTTACTCATTATTGGTGTGCTCAGCACCTACAGAGCTGGTTACTATGCTTGAGGTAGAAGTGACTGGAGGCAGTGCAGAGCATGTCCGCCAGCAACTTTAGGGATGAAGAACTCAAGCCCCCGGAAATAGCATGTGCTCAGGGTGGGACTACCGCCGGTGGCTATGCTGGGCTGGTGGTAGTCCCAGAAGAGCAAGCAGTAAATCCGCATTGGGCTTACTGTCGCTCTTTAAAAGGGCCCTTTAATGAGCAACCCATATGCGCCTTTAGATGGGGCAAGACCATTAGTGAATTTGTTGCCTACACTTTTGTGTAGGCAGCAATTGAGTATTGAGGAGGATTCGGCCTGCACCTTCAGCTAGGTAGCAATATTTTAAACAATTGGAGGAAATATCTTTTCACTCAATGAATAGTTAAACTGAAACTCTTTGCCAGAGGATGTAGTAACAGCGGTTAGCATATCTGCATATAAAAAAGGTTTAGACAGGATTCCGGAGAAAAAGCCTATAGTCTGCTATTGAGACGGACAAGGGGAAGCTACTGCTTACCCTGAATTGATAGAATGGAATGTTGCCACTATTTGGGTTTCTGCCAGGTACTTGTGACCTGGCTTGACCACTGTTGAAAACAGGATACTGGGCTAGATGGACCATTGGTCTGACCCAGTATCCAGCTTATAATTGAAAAAGAAAAACGCCTATATTGCGACCCAAATCGGGAGATAGACGTTTATCTCACAAAAACGAATAAAGCGGTATAATCGAAAGCCGAATTTGGACGTTTTCAACTGCACTCCGTCGCGGATGCGGACAAAGTTGATGGGGGCGTGTCGAAGGCGTAGTGAAGGCGGAACTGGGGCGTGGTTATTGGGCGATCAGAGATGGGCGCCTTTCGCCGATAATGGAAGAAAAATATGCGTTTTTAGCGAGAATTTAGGGCACTTTTCCTGGACCCTGTTTTTCCACGAATAAGGCCCCAAAAAGTGCCCTAAATGACCAGATGACCACTGGAGGGAATCGGGGATGACCTCCCCTGACTCCCCCAGTGGTCACAAACCCCCTCCCACCACAAAATATGCCGTTTCACAACTTTTTATTTTCACCCTCAAATGTCATACCCACCTCCCTGGCAGCAGTATGCAGGTCACTGGAGCAGTTATTAGGGGGTGCAGTGGACTTCAGGCAGGTGGACCCAGGCCCATCCCCCCTACCTGTTACAACTGTGCTGCTTAATGCTTATTAGTCGTCCAACCCCCCCAAACCCACTGTACCCACATGTAGATGCCCCCCTTCACCCCTCCCTCACCCCTTAGGGCTATAGTAATGGGGTAGACTTGTGGGCAGTGGGTTTTGAGGGGGATTTGGGGGGGCTCAACACACAAGGGAAGGGTGCTATGCACCTGGGAGCTCTTTTACCTTTTTTTTTTTTTTTTGTAAAAGTGCCCCCTAGGGTGCCCGGTTGGTGTCCTGGCATGTGAGGGGGACCAGTGCACTACGACTCCTGGCCCCTCCCACGAACACATGCCTTGGATTTATTCGTTTTTGAGCTGGGCGCTTTCATTTTCCATTATCACTGAAAAACAAAAACGCCCAGCTCACAAATTGTCGAATAAAACATGGACGTCTATTTTTTTCAAAAATACGGTTCGGTCCACCCCTTCACGGACCCGTTCTCGGAGATAAACGCCCATGGAGATAGACGTTTTTGTTCAATTATGCCCCTCCATGGCTACTCTTATGTTCTTATGACATACAAGAGAATTGATTATTTTGAACAAGATGACACAACATTGGGACAGTTAAATGTAATAATTGTTAGTGGTGCTCTTTAACGATTGAAGGCATTGAATGGACTCATCTCAACAGCAAATTATAGCACGTTCAAATACCTCTTGCATGTCTAAAAATATTGTATATATTATAATGTGTCTCTGCTCACTAGTATATGTGGGACAATCTGCAAGATCAGTTAAAACTCGTCTAAGAGAACATAGATCTCAAATTGTGAATGACATTGTATCAGCTCCCCTGGTACAGCATTGGATGGAATGTAACCATTCGTGGGAAGATTTTCGCTGGATAATCATTGACAATATACAAGTAGGGTGGGAGGGTGGAAACATTGAGTGTTTATTGAATTATAAAGAGCAATGTTGGATATTTCAGCTGAATGCAATTCAACCCAATGGGCTTCATGAGTTTATCCAATCAGGCTGTGCCTGTTATCACAGGATCAATACTTAAGACAGTGACCAAATACTGGCACCATCTTTGAACAATGAAGATACTGAATAGTAGGATTGGCTCTATGAGCTGTTTGAATGTTGTTTGAGGAACACTACAGGGTACTAATTTTTACTTTTATGTTTTAGAAGAATGAATAGACCGCTTCCCTGATAGTGTGAAAACACCAGCCATGTCGGCAGTGGTTCCGGCTACTGCAAAGTAAATAAATAATTATTTAATGTGTGAAATGAAATATACACTTTTCTAATATATAACTTGAGGACCGATGAAGACCTGAAGCGACTATAGAGCAGTCCAAAAAAGTATCTGAAATAAAAATGTAAAAATTGTTCAAATCTTTATGACTGTAGGAATGACTGTTGATGCAATTACCCAACTTTACGGCTAGCTGGCAATATTCAGCCATGATCTACAGTATATGATCAACAATGACCAAGTGCCATAAAGTCAAGGACATTTACAAGCAACCATATAGATTGACTTTCTTCGGCTTTTCTCTGAAGGCTGATGAATGAGATATTCAATAGTCAATTGATTCAATTATCTTGCTTCCAGTCTTCTTTCAACCTTGCCAAGCATAACACTCCTCTTTCTAAGGAATCTGGTCATCATATGATCCCCTGATTCTACATATATGGCACTCATAATTGGGCACCGATATTTGGGTGCCAATCCAAGATGTGTGCTGTACGAGTATTTACCTGTGATCTCACCTTTACTGGTTTTGACCTATACAAGCCAAACCATTCTAACAATATGGATACTTCTGCCTGTGGCCTACATGCATCTGTAACCATCAGAAACCAGTTTTGCTACAAAAGGAAAATGACTTAATCCAAGGACATATTATTTGTTGCAAACTAGCCCAGTTATCTCCTGGGAAGAATGGAGGAGAGAGACACACATGGCTCCAGGAGTATGGGATCCGACAGGGAGGTTTGCATGCCATCGATAACAGTTTCATTGCTGTAACAAAGGCCTCTCTTCATGACCATGAAGCTGGCTGGACATTATTACACCTTCTGTGATTGATCCACAGGTATCATCTGACCCTTGGATGCCAATGTGGGCAGAAGGGAGAGGACCAGAAGATTGCAGGAGGATAGAAGGCTCTGAGAGACCAAGAGACTGATTTCCTAAACAGCAGTGAACTGCATACCTTGTAACAAACTCACAAGGTTAGCTCAGCTACAATATACGGCCTGAAAATGGCAGATACAAATCAAGGTAAGGTATACACAAGAAGTAGCACATATGAGTTTATCTTGTTGGGCAGACTAGATGGACCATGCAGGTCTTTTTCTGCCGTCATCTACTATGTTACTATATGTTACTTACCTAAAGACTGTGCCATCTGCATCCAGAATACAGATCTCGGACTTTATTTCTGGACTGAGAGACTCGCTGAGGCTTCAGCTTGAGTCTCAGATGAGGAATCCGCTTCTTTACCATTGGAAGTCTGCCACAGACTGCAGGGTGAGATAACAGGATTTGCTACCTATTAGTTAGGGGATAACTAGTTCTTGGCTTTTGTCTGAGACAGATGGGTTTTTCGTCATGACTTATGGACTGTGAATTTAGCTGCTAACTGTGTGTTTTGCATAAGAGGTATGGTGTAAGTTCTCATAATAATCATTAGGATATAAGTATTGTGATTGGTTGTGTAATCACTCATTTAGTTAGTCCATTAGGATAATCATATATCATTATCTATATTTTGTTGTTAATCTATTTTTATAGCAAGTTATTTTGTATTTTGCTTGGCATTTTGCTTCAGAACTATTTATATATATATATTTCTTTACTTAATAAATAATATATATTCCATCTGTGGCATTGTTCCTTTTTCCAGCACAGCTAGCTAGCCATAGGGCCAAAGAGGTACGCTTCCCCTAGACACAAGTCAAAAATAATTGCTATTTAGTAGTGTTCTGTCAGCTAAGTACCTCAGGATATATATATATATATATATATATATATATATATATATATATATATATATATATATATATATATACTAGTAAAAGAGGCTTGTTTCTGAGCAAATGAAACAGGCGCTAGCAAGGTTTTCGTCGCCAACACCCCCGCCGCCCAACCCCTTCGTTGTTCTGCCATTGCTCCGCCCTCAACATCATGACGTTTGACGCAAGGGCGGGGCCCGGAGCGATTTCGCACCCCCCGCCTCCCTCCCTGTGAACCCCTTTGTTGTTCTGCCATCAAGGTTTTCGTCGGCAACACCCCCCCCCCCTCCCTGCCTGCCAACCCCTTCGTTGTTCTTGTTGGAATGTAATTGTATTTTACATGCATTGCCTGTCACCTATTATTTCTCTGTGATTACTCTGTGACCTCTGATGTGAATTACTTAGAGAGGTCACACAGCTATGCAACTTCCTGTGGGGGATAGATGCAGCACATGCAGCACATGGAGCACATGGAGCTCATGATCTCTCCTAACCTGAGAGGATCTATGGTGGTGTGAGCATCCATTACCATCTAAGCACATGGAAGGAGCTGATAATACAAATGTATAGTAATATGTATATATAAGCCTGTCTGATTATAATCTAACTACAAACTGTGAGTAAACAGATGTTTTGTTACTTCAACTTTAAAGTGACTCAGCAGTGAATTATTCAGGGGTGAATGAGAGAGAGATGAAGAAAGAAATTAACATTTCTAAAGCTGAAGCTGTGTGTACTAAAATCTGCTAATTATTTACTACAAATAATCCAACAAAAGGGTTATGGGCCCAGGGCTCAGGAATTGAAAAAGAAGAGAAATATTACCAGGCAGAAAAAAAGGCCACATTTTTCTCTTAAGTTTTAAAGGAAAGATTCAGTCTGTCTCTCTCTCCCCCCACACAGCAGACAGAAGGCTAAGAAAATGGCTGAGGGAAGAAGTTCACCATTGTTCTATTCTCTCAAGGTGCCTAAATTAACTGAGTTTAATTATCAGCAGTGGGAATTAAGATTCATATGTCTCCTTCGAGCAAAAGGATTAGATATATGCTTAGACCAAGACAGAACAGCTGAAAATATGGCTGAATGGGACAATGCAAACTATTATGTGAAGTGCATGCTTTTGGAAGCTCTCTCAGAGAAACAAGCCATATTAGTGGAGGGAAAAGATACACCAAAGGACATTTTATATAAACTGAGAACTATGTATGCAACTACATATGCAAAGCAGCAACCAATTTGGTTGGCAGAGTTGAATGAAACCAAATTAAGGGATAAAAGTAAATGTAATGATCACATTATGTATCTTATGTCTTCATTTCAAAAGCTAGAACTTTCTGGAATTCCCATGTGTGATGCATTGAAAAGAGCATTTCTTTTTACCTCACTATCAAAGAAGTTTGATGTTTTTAGGTCTGTAAATGAGGCCATTGAAGGGCAATCTTTTGAACAGGCAACATCAAAACTAAGGCAGGAATGCATAATAAATGATTCTGAGGAGATGTGTTCTCAAAGTCAGTCAGAGAGAAATGAAACAAATTTCTTGGCAAAGAACAGAGGAAGGCGGAGCTATGGGAAAACTCCACCCAAGGGCAAGCTGATTTGCTACTCATGTGGAAAGGAGGGACATGTATCTAAATGGTGTAAGGAAACACAAAACACTCCCTCTAGCTCACCTAAGCCAATGGAACTAAAGAATTTTCAAACCAGGAAATGTATGAAGGACAAAGATAAACACAAGGGCTTTCTAATGGCAGAAAAATCTTTGACTATGGTAAATAATAATTCAAATGAAAGTACTTGGATTTTGGATTCAGGGAGCACATGCCATTTAACCAATTCTAAAGATTTCTTTCAGGAAATGTGTCCAGAGGAAGGTATTCTTAAAACTGCAAACGCAGGGACTGCTAAGATCCAAGCAAAAGGTATTGGATTCTTAAAATGCAAAGTGTCTAATGAAGTTAAAGAAATTCCTGTAAGTGATGTCTTGTATATTCCCCAAGCAGTTTGTAATATGCTTAGTGTATCTACATTAGATAAGAAGGGATTTGTGATTCATTTTGAAAACAGTAAGTGCACAATCTCTAAAAATGATGAAGTGTATGCTGAAGCTTTTATGCATAATGATGTTTATAAACTGAGCATTTCAGGTGAAGCCTCACATATGGTGCAAGTAAGGAAGAATGATGGTAAATGTAGTCTGGAAATCTGGCATCGCCGCCTGGGACATCGTGATTCTAAGGTGATCCAGGATCTTTACAGTAAGCAACTGGCCACCGGCATTCAGATAAGTGCAGATGCTGGTAAAATGGAGAAATGCATAGACTGTGTTACTCAAAAAGGTGTGAGACCCTCATTTCCTGCATACACAGGAAATAGGAGTAATAAAGTACTGGACTTAATACACAGTGACTTATGTGGACCGTTTAATATCCCATCATTGGGAAATAACAGATTTGTGCTAATATTCTTGGATGATTTCTCTAGATATTGTGTGGCCTATTTGCTGAAAGAGAAAAGTCAAGTCACAGACATGCTGAAGAAATACGTAGCCATGGTGAGCAATAAATTTGAAAGAAAACCAAAGGTTCTTCAGACCGACAATGGTGGTGAGTTCACTTCACAAAGCATGCGCACATTTCTAGAACAAGAAGGCATTCAGCATATCACAACAGTAGCTTATACACCAGAGCAAAATTCTGTTGCAGAGAGAAAATTTAGGTCACTTGTGGAAATGACCAGGTGTATGCTGTCAGATAGCAATCTCCCTAAAAGACTATGGGGGGAAGCCATTCTCACAGCAGTGTACCTACAAAACAGAATGCCAACTAAAGGCGCTGAGCGCACACCACATGAGACATGGCATGGTAGGAAGCCAAACCTGTCACATATAAGAACATTTGGAAGTACAGCATATGCTCATATACCAAAGCAAAGAAGGCATAAGCTGGATTCCACAACAGAAAGGGGCATTTTAGTTGGCTATGCTCCAGGACACAAAGGATATAGAATTTTGAATCTGAAAACTGGCATTGTTGGCATAAGACATGTTACATATTTTGATGAAAACAAAAGGGTTGATAAAGGCTGGATTATCCCAGATGAGCCTTATCATCCAGAATATGAAACTAGAACCATAATAGACATGCCAGTGTATATAAATGCCATACCAAGGCAGATGTCTGAAAGCAACTCACCTGTATCTAACGAGGAACAGGCAGAGGAAGCAGACACAGAAAGGATCATTGAAGAAGACAGTACAGTTGGAGAAGGGGAATCAATTGGAGAAGAACTCTCAGATTTTGAGGATGCGGAAAGGTCAGACCAACCTGTTGTCAGACGCTCATCCAGGGAAAAAAAAGGTGTTCCACCCCCAAGACTGTCTTACTTAACAAAGTCAGCAGAAGCTCAAGAGCCCTTAACATGGGATGAGATTGAGAAAATGCCAGCAGAAGAAGCTGCTGAATGGCATAAAGCAGCACAAGAAGAAATTGATGCATTGGATAAAAATAATACTTGGATTCTTACAAAATTACCTCCTGGCAAGAAAGCTATAGGATGCAAATGGGTATTCAAGTTAAAAAGGAATGCACAAGGAAAAGTGGAAAGGTATAAAGCAAGATTAGTGGCAAAGGGATATCTTCAAAATTATGGAGAAGATTTTGATGAAGTGTTTGCACCTGTAGTGAAACACACGACAATAAGAACACTTCTGAGCATTGCAGTCTCAAAAGGCATGCAAGTCAACCACATTGATGTGAAAACAGCATTTCTTCACGGAGATATAACTGAAGACTTGTACATGGAACAACCAACAGGTTTCATAAATACAAAACAAAGACAGCTAGTGTGTAAATTAAACAAAGGTCTTTATGGATTAAAGCAAAGTGCAAAATGTTGGAATGAAAAATTGCATGAAATATTGACAAATTTAGGATTTAAGCAAGGTGAAGCAGATAAATGCTTGTACACTAGGTGCACAAATGGACAATATGCATACATTTTAGCTTTTGTTGATGATCTGCTCATTGCAAGCAAAAGTGAGCAAGAGTACAAGGACATTGTAAAGTGTTTAAACCACAATGTTGAGATAAAAGAACTTGGAAATGTGTCATACTATCTTGGTATAGAAATTGAGAAACAAAATGATGGTTCTTATCTTCTAAGCCAGAAGCAGAAAATAAATGAGCTTATTGAAAGTTTAGGTATGCAAGATGCCCAAGTTGTAAGCACTCCCATGATCACTGATTTTCTGAAGGATGAAACAGTAAGAGAACCTTTACCAGATAACATCCAATATAGATCAGCCATAGGTAAGCTTTTATATCTAGCTACCACATACAGGGCTGATATAGCAAATGCAGTAGGAATTTTGAGCAGAAGGGTCAGCTCACCTACCAAATCAGATTGGACTGCAGTTAAAAGGATGGTAAGGTATTTAAAAGGTACCATTGATTGTAAATTAAAGATTTCAGCCAATAGTAATCCAAAACTAATATGTTACTGTGATTCAGATTGGGCAGGGGATCATTCTAATTATAAATCCACAAGTGGATATGTGTTTATGTATGGAAATGTACAAATTTCATGGGCCAGTCATAAACAAAGTATTGTGAGTCTGTCTTCTACAGAAGCTGAATACGTGGCCGTATCGGAAGCGTGCAGAGAACTGATGTGGATTGAAAAACTTTTGCTGGATTTCGGAATAGCTGAACAGAGACCAATCCAGATAATGGAAGATAATCAGAGCTGCATCCGACTGTCACAGAATGACAAGGTTCAGTCACGCACCAAGCACATCGCAACGAAATACCACAACGTGCGAGAGTTGGTGAAAGAAGGGGTCATCAGTCTACACTATTGTCACACCAGTGAGATGACAGCTGACATCATGACCAAACCGTTACCCAGAGAACATTTTGTGAATCTGCGTATAAAGCTTGGACTTTGTATGAATAAATAATTGCATGACAGTTATGCATGAGAAGGGGTTTGTTGGAATGTAATTGTATTTTACATGCATTGCCTGTCACCTATTATTTCTCTGTGATTACTCTGTGACCTCTGATGTGAATTACTTAGAGAGGTCACACAGCTATGCAACTTCCTGTGGGGGATAGATGCAGCACATGCAGCACATGGAGCACATGGAGCTCATGATCTCTCCTAACCTGAGAGGATCTATGGTGGTGTGAGCATCCATTACCATCTAAGCACATGGAAGGAGCTGATAATACAAATGTATAGTAATATGTATATATAAGCCTGTCTGATTATAATCTAACTACAAACTGTGAGTAAACAGATGTTTTGTTACTTCAACTTTAAAGTGACTCAGCAGTGAATTATTCAGGGGTGAATGAGAGAGAGATGAAGAAAGAAATTAACATTTCTAAAGCTGAAGCTGTGTGTACTAAAATCTGCTAATTATTTACTACAAATAATCCAACAGTTCTGGCATTACTCCACCCTCAACGTCATGACGTTTGACGCAAGGGCGAGGCCCGGAGCGATTTCCCACCCCCACCTCCCTGCCTCCCTCCCTGCCAACCCCATCGTTGTTCTGCCATTGCTCCGCCCTCGAGGGTGGGGCCCAGAGCAATTTTGGTGGCTTCACCACCACGAATCTTCGAACCTTTTTGAAGGAAGTCAGGGCTTAGCTTCACTGACGTCACTGTCTTCAGAACGTCGAGGGTGAGTTTTATATATATAGATTAGGGAAGGAAAGGGAAATGGGACTTTCTGTGGTATTTTGCAACTACATTCAAAGCGGTTTACATATATTCAGGTACTTATTTGTACCAGGGACAATGGAGGGTTAAGTGACTTGCCCACAGTCACAAGGAGCTGCAGTGGGAATTCAACCCAGTTCCCCAGGATCAAAGTCTGCTGCACTGACCACTAGGATACTCCTCCACTTAGGAGTTGTCCTCCTGAATATATACTCCTACAGTGCCCAACTAAATTGGCTAATGGTGTTAATTGGCACCATTTTGAATTTGCATGCACATCTTGCTGCATGCTATTCTGTAACAATATGAACCAAATCCCATAGCGTGCAACCCTAAAGGGGGCGTGGGCATGGGAGGTGCATGGGTGGGTCAAGGGCATTCCTAAAATTTGCACACAGTGTCATAAGTACATAAGTATCCTGTCCCTGACAGCAGCCAATCCAGGTCAAGGACACCTAGCAAGCTACCCAAAAGTGCAAACATTTTATACAAGTTATTCCCGAAATTGTGAATTTTTCCCAAGTCAATTTAGTAGCGGTCTATGGACTTGTCCATTAGGAAACCGTCCAACCCCTTTTTAAACTCTGCCAAGCTAACCGCCTTCACTACGTTCTCCGGCAATGAATTCCAGAGTTTAATTATGCGTTGGGTGAAGAAATATTTTCTCCTATTTGTTTTAAATTGCAGGGATGTGTGCCCAAATTGGGCACTGGGAATTACACCTGGTTTAAGCAGGCATAAGTCCTGGCACTCAAATTTGGAAGCCTAAATTGGCACGCAATGCTATTCTATAATGGGCACTCATCTTTGAGTGCCCATTATAAAAACAGCATTGAGTGCCAATTTCTTTCCAAGCCATGTACTAAATCTAGCCCAATAGGTCCAAAACATGATAGTTTCAATCTGGTTTTTAGGGCCTCAAGTGAGAGTTCAGGTTTGATCTGGTCCGGGACCCCTTTTTAACTGTTCATAGAATTCACATGATTCATCTCCAGCACCATATCTCAGAAGCATAAATACTTTTTTTCAGAAAAAAACACATCTGTAAAATGTTCACTTAAAATTCCCATGCAATCACTTCAGCATTACAAAAATATATATAAATGCAAATGTTTGTGAGAAAACGATCTCAGGCATCTATGGTGAGCTGTAAGATGCTCTTCCTGAGACTTGAATGTCATTTATTGGTTAAAAACCTCAATAATTTTAATTTCTTTAAATTTTTAATGACGTGCACAAAACGTATGTCTCGAAATTATAGGCTGTATAACTGTCAGAAAAAAATAAACTAAACTGTTTGGCTTGAAGCTTAAGAGAGAAAGAGATCAGATGGTATCCAGCAAAAGTTAACTAGCCAGGAATGGCCGTCAACTGTTTAACTCATACCTCGGCAGATAACCAGGCATTTTGTGCGGCATTTAACCGGTTATCACCACTGAATAGTACCAGTTGGCACTAAAATTAAAGCTGGTGATGTTTGGGCATTCCAGGGGGTGTGAACGGTTAAGTTCTGATAGCGTGGAGGGGCATTTTCGAACGGGGATGCCCATCTCTAAGGGCGCCCATCTCCGGGGGCGTCCCCGTGAAGAGGCGGGGCGACCCGTATTATCGAAACGAGATGGGCGTCCATCTTTTGTTTCGATAATACGGTCGGGGACGCCCAAATCTCAACATTTAGGTCAACATTAGAGATGGTCGACCTAAATGCTGAGATCGCCGGCTGTAGAGATGGGCGCCCTCGGCTTTCGGCCATAATGGAAAACGAGGGCGCCCATCTCAAAAACGAACAACTCCAAGGCATTTGGTCGTGGGAGGGGTCAGGATTCGTAGTGCACTGGTCCCCCTCACATGCCAGGACACCAACCGGGCACCCTAGGGGACACTGCAGTGGACTTCAAAAATTACTCCCAGGTACATAGCTCCCTTACCTGCGGTGCTGAGCCCCCCAACCCCCCCCCCAAAACCCACTTCCCACAACTATACACCACTACCATAGCGCTAAGGGGTGAAGGGGGGCACCCACATGTGGGTACAGTGGGTTTCGGGTGGGTTTTGAAGGGCTCCCATTTTCCACCACAAGTGTAACAGGTGGGGGGGGGGATGGGCCTGGGTCTGCCTGCCTGAAGTCCACTGCACCCACTAAAAAGTGCTCCAGGGACCTGCATACTGCTGTGATGGACTGGAGTATGACATTTGAGGTTGGCATAGAGGCTGGCAAAAAAAGTTTTTTAAGTTTTGTTTTTGAGGGTGGGAGGGGGTTAGTGACCACTGGGGGAGTCAGGGGAGGTCATCCCCGATTCCCTCCGGTGGTCATCTGGGCAGTTCAGGCACATTTTTGGGACTTGGACCTAAAAAAATGGGACCAAATAAAGCGGACCAAATTCTCGCCAGGGACGTCCTTCTTTTTTCCATTATCGGCCGAGGATGACCATCTCTCCTCGGCCAATAAACACGCCCCAGTCCCGCCTTCACTACACCTCTGACACGCCCCCGTGAACTTTGTTCTTCCTCGCGACGGACTGCAGTTGGGGGCGCCCAAAATCGGCTTTCGATTATACCAATTTGGGCGCCCTTCTCCTTCCGATTATACTGCGGTTAGTGGCCAAATTAGACTGCAAAAAAGCAGGCCTATCTTTACCTGCTAACCCCATGGCCAGCTAAGCCTAAATATCAACTTAACCAGTTATGTGCTAGTCTGTATTGAAAAACCTGGATATTCAATGCCGGTTGCTGGAAGCGGCCTGGCACTTTAAAAAGGTGACTGCATGTTTGACCAATGTAAACATGAAAAAACATGGCGTCTCTGTTTAAGGAAATCCTGTGCAGTAGGAATGGATCCTCAGAAGCTTAGCCGAAATTGGGTGGCGGAGCAGGTGGGGGAAGAGAGGTTGGTGGTTGGGAGGCGAGGATAGTGGAGGGCAGACTTATACGGTGTGTGCCAGAGCCGGTGATGGGAGGCGGGACTGGTGGTTGGGAGGCGGGAAATACTCCTGGGCAGACTTGGATGGTCTGTACCCTGAAAAAAGCAGGTGCAAATCAAGGTAAGGTATACACATATGAGTTTATCTTGTTGGGCAGACTGGATGGACCATGCAGGTCTTTTTCTGCCGTCATCTACTATGTTACTATACTGTATGTCATCATGTCATGCAGAAAATAAACAGTGACATCATAAGTCAATACTACAGAGTTTTCACTCTGAACATTGTGTGACCAAACAGTTGGATATGGGAGGGGCGCTTGATGTGGTATACTTGGATTTCAGCAAAGCCTTTGACACGGTTCCGCACAGGCGACTGATAAATAAACTGAGTGCCCTTGATGTGGGACCTAGAGTAACTGATTGGGTAAAAAACTGGTTGAATGGTAGGAGACAGAGGGTGGTCGTAAACGGAGCTTGCTCTGAAGAAAAGGAGGTCGTCAGTGGAGTACTGCAGGGATCGGTCCTAGGGCCGGCTCTTTTTAACGTCTTTTTGAGCGATATTGTGGAAGGGCTGTCTGGTAAGGTTTGTCTCTTTGCGGATGATACTAAACTCTGCAACAGGGTGGACACCCTGGAGGGTGTGAATGACATGAGGAAGGACCTAGCGAAGCTAGAGGAATGGGCCGATATTTGGCAACTAAGGTTTAAAATGCAGGGTCATCACTTGGGTCGTAAAAATCCGAGGGAACGGTACAGTATAGGGGGTGAAGTGCTTCAGTGTGCAAAGGAAGAGTGGGACTTGGGGGTGATTGTGTCTGATGACCTTAAAGCTTTCAAACAGGTAGAAAAAGCGACGGCCAAAGCCAGAAGGATGGTTGGGTGCATAAAGAGAGGCATGACCAGCAGGAAAAAGGAGGTGATAGTGCCGTTGTATAAGTCTCTGGTGAGGTCTCATTTGGAGCTACTGCTCACACATTTTGGAGTTACTGTAGGAATCCTGAATGCGTCCCACGGTACTCCATTTTTGCTGTGTTAGGCGTGTTTTAGCACGTAACGCAGCTTAGTAAAAGGGCCCCAGATTGAGCAAAAGATAGCAATACTAGGAAATAAAAAGGGGATCTGAAAAGGCATGCCAACGATAGACTGAATGGGAAAAGATTTTGGATTTAGCTCATGCTTTAAGAAGTTACTCGTAGCGAGTTACATTCTGGAATGGGTGACATTCCCCTGTCCCTTACAATCTAAGGGGTCCATTTACTAAGGTGCGTTGAAAAATGGCCTGCGCTGGTGTAGACACGTGTATTGGACTTGCGTAGGTCCATTTTTCAGCACACATGCAAAAAAGGCCTTTTTTTGCCGAAAATGGACATGTGACAGTGGTATCCATGCACATTTATCTCCTGCATATTCATTAATACAAATCACTATTTGAGTATGCCTCTTCCACTCTAGTTACAATATCAAATATCACCTATCTAGTAATTACCACACATTGATTAGAAAATGTCAAAGCCTTCTTTATTGAAAACTTTCCATTACAAACTATAATAAAACCTTTCCTAACATCAAAATAATATTAACCCATCACGCCACTTCATTCTCACCAATCATTCATTCCACATTCTCACTATCGCCCTACATGCGCATAACCTTTGTTCATGACTTTATTTCTAGGTATGTAAGTATGGAGTAAAACGCGGGTTATAACATAGTAACATAGTAAATGACGGCAGAAAAAGACCTGCACGGTCCATCCCGTCTGCCCAACAAGACAAACTCATATGTGCTACTTTTTGTGTATACCCTGCTTTGATTTGTACCTGTCCTCTTCAGGGCACAGACCGTATAAGTCTGTCCAGCACTATCCCCGCCTCCCAACCACCAGCCCCGCCTCCCACCACTGGCTCTGGCACAGACCGTATAAGTCTGCCCAGCACTATCCCCGCCTCCCGCCACCGGCTCTGCCACCCAATCTCGGCTAAGCTCCTTAGGATCCATTCCTTCTGAATAGGATTCCTTTATGTTTATCCCACGCGTGTTTGAATTCTGTTACCGTTTTCATTTCCACCACCTCCCGCGGGAGGGCATTCCAAGCATCCACTACTCTCTCCGTGAAAAAATACTTCCTGACATTTTTCTTGAGTCTGCCCCCCTTCAATCTCATTTCATGTCCTCTCGTTCTACTGCCTTTGCACCTCCGGAAAAGGTTCGTTTGCGGATTAATACTTTTCAAATATTTGAACGTCTGTATCATATCACCCCTGTTTCTCCTTTCTTCCAGAGTATACATGTTCAGGTCATCAAGTCTCTCCTCATACCTTTACCATTCTTGTAGCTTTTCTTTGCACCGCTTCAATTCTTTTTACATCCTTCGCAAGGTGTGGCCTCCAAAACTGAACATGAGCATGCACGTCCATTTTGGGCCTGAGACCTTACCGCCACCCATTAACTTAGCGGTAAGGTCTCGCATGTTAACCAGTCGGTAATTTTCAGCGCACGTACACTGCCGATTAACACCCGGTTAGCGCTACACGGTAGAAAATAAAATATATTTTCTGCCATGCAACTGGAATTGGAGTGGAGCAGTGGCCGAGTGGTTAGAGCACCGGTCTTGCAATCCAGAGGTGGCTGGTTCAGATCCCACTGCTGCTTCTTGTGATCTTGGGAAGTTACTTAACCCTTCATTCTCTCAGGTACAAACTTAGGTTGTGAGCCCTCCTGGAACAGAGAAATATCCAGTATACCTGAATGTAACTCACCTTGAGCTACTACTGAAAAAGGTGTGAGCAAAATCTAAATAAATAAATTACTGCCAGGGGCATGCGCTAGCTCCAAACTGACGTGTGTTGGATGCACATAGGCGCCTACGTGCCTTAGTAAAAGGCCTCTAAGTTTATTTGAAGCAATGGAGAGTTAAGTGACTGGCGACTTGCCCAAGGTCAAGGTGCATCAACAGGGTGTATACCCTGTCTTTCTTGATTCTCAACCTGTAGCTACGACCATTAGGCTACTCCTCCACTGAAATTTATGGGAATGGGATGGGGAGAGAGAAAGGGGAGGCTAGTAAAAGGCCTCTAAGTTTATTTGAAGCAATGGAGGGTTAAGTGACTGGTGACTTGCCCAAGGTCAAGGTGCATCAGCAGGGTGTATACCCTGTCTTTCCTGATTCTCAACCTGTAGCTACGACCATTAGGCTACTCCTCCACTGAAATGTAAGGGAATGGGATGGGGGGAGAGAAGGGAGAGGCTTATGGATGATCAGAAAGTAACAGTTGATAAATCTCTCTTACCCGTCCCTTTCTCCTCTACTGCTAATTCAAGACTCCGTTCCTTTTATCTCGCTGCACCTCAAACCTGGAATAGACTTCCTGAGCCTGTACGTCTAGCCCCGTCTTTAGCCGTTTTCAAGTCCAAACTCAAAACCCACCTCTTTACCACTGCTCTTGACTCCTAACTCACTTGCCCTGTCCTTTTATCCTCACCTCTTTATTCCCTTACCCTTAATTGTCCTGTCTGTTTACCTGTCTTATCAAGATTGTAAGCTCTTTGAGCAGGGACTGTCCTCTGTGTATGGTGTACAGCGTTGCGTATGCCTTGTAGCGCTACAGAAATGATAAGTAGATAGATATAGAACAGTCAATAGAGTTTTATGGCTCATAATATGCTAAAAAGCCCAAATCTCTCTTAAGCCCTTTCTTGCCAGTTCCAAAGTGTCATCAAGGAGTTTTATGCTCAAAAGTAATCTTGCTTTCCTGGCTGTAGTCTCATCATTTGCAAAGTCATGTTCTTGTTTTCATCTCATTCTGCTTTAGCAGCCCTTTCAATCAGTTAACTATAGGCTTCGTGTAGCGCGATTTTATCTGGAGATGGTGGAAAACAGCTGCTGCTTTTTTGACGAGTTTGCCTATTTCCCCGTTTTACGTCTCTGCAAGATGTTAGAACGTTCAGACCAGACGTGACAGACAGCAGCCAAAAAAATTCCGAAGCAAAATAAAAATTAAGGAGCAGAAATTCACAGAAGAATCCCCCTTATTTTTCTTCAGTAACGCTGAAATTTGCCCTTTACTGCATCACCTCCGTTCCTTTGCATCTGCATCTGTGCCAGTGAATGAAAAGCAATGAAATCTTTAACACCTGCCTTTGATAAATGAACTTTAAAAGGTCAATAATAATATATTCACAGCGACGACAAAAAAAAAAATAGCTGGAAAATAATCAATTAGCTAGAAGTATCTACTAAGTCTGATTAATTTCTCCCCTCTCCCCTCTGTCTTTGCACTGATCTGTTTCAATCACCCGTTCTCCAGAAGCTGGAAGCCATTGAACAGCAGTGCTCTAAGTTATTATAGAAATGTGTTATTGTCACAGGTTACAATTGATTACGTTGGATAGTCTGAACCACAGTTTTGAAGAAGCATATAACAGCTGCCAACAAAAGGGGGGAAACGTTGAATGGGGGGATGCCAAGGGTTTGAACAAAGCTTCTTCACTATTTATTTGTTGCATTGGTATCCCACATTTTCTCACACATTGGCAGGCTCAATGTGGCTTACATTTTGCCGCAATGGCGATGACCATTAACGGAATGATAATATAGAGAAGAATTACAATTAAGGTATAGAAGAATATCAAACAAATTATATGTTAAAGAATAAAATATCAAGTTAATTAGAAGTAAATAAATAAACAATTCACAACATGTATATAAGAACAAGGGCAATATGAAACGTTCAGTAATATCAATGTAATTAAAGTATCCAGATTGAAGGAATTAATGTTGCTTTGTTCTGGTGCATTATTGGTGTCAAGTCTCTTATGAAGGATTCTTGTTATAAGTCTCTTTGAATAAGTTTGTCTTAAGTAACTTCCGGAAGGTTAATAGATCGTGCGTTGTCTTTATGGCAGTCGGAAGGAACCCTTTTACAAAGGTGCACCAAAAAGTGGCCTGTGGTAGTGTGGGCATGTGTACTAGACGCACGCTGGACCATTTGTCCACCGCATCTGGAAAAGAAGGAGATTTGGGGGGAAATGGACGTGTGGCAAAATGAAAACCAGCATGTGTCTATTTATGATCTGAGCCCTTAACGCCACCCATTGACTTAGTGGTAAGGGCTCACACATTATCCCCAGGGCAACCATCCAGCATGCGCCAACTGCCAATTACTGCTGGGAACACCCCCGCGGTAGAAAGTAGAAAACTATTTTCTACCACGTATTTTCGGCACGCGCCAAATTTGGAATTATCACCCGGGGGAACATGGTAGCTGGGTGGTAATGCCAATTTGGCATGACCTAGACGCATGTAGGTCCTTACATGCCTTTGTGGAAGGGCCCCTAAACTTTATATGAATTTAGTCCTCCCCCACCAAAAGAAATATAAGTATATTTTGGGTCAGGTAGTTCATATATATATTTTCTTCTCTAATCCTATAATAGTTGCAAAATGCCAACTAACGCAACAGTTCTGATTACCCAATATGTGACTGTCTCTGGGAAAAGATGACTAAAGTCCCAGATCCAAAATGTTGGTGTGCAGGCCTCTAAGACTTGTTGCTATAAGTCCGATATCCCGCTGTACAACCTTGGCACACAAGTTCACACCAGGAGACTCTGTTTGGGAGGCTAAAGGGGGCGGGGTTAGGGGTGGGGCCAGGGGTGGAGCTTAAATCCATAATTGTCTGATAACACGCAGAAAAAAAATAAATAAATAAAAATAAAAGTCACAATTAATACCTTTTATTAAATTTAGATATTAGATATGTATCATATGTCAAAGAATAAAGTGGTTGCTCAAAGCATATTCTAACCACAATCGCTCAACTGCAAAACACTATGCACAACTTTGTGCAAAAACACAATCAGAACCTTACTGTACCATAAATATTACACTGGCCAGATCTAATACACCAATATACCACCCATACGGAAAATGCAGACCGTCAACAATATGAAACAAGGGATCATATCATCACAATTCTCATGTAGAGCCACAAAACACCCTAATTCATGTTTAATGTGGGATAAAATGCCATAAATAAGTAAATAAATATAAACTTTTAATGTTGAGCACCTGATTCTCAAAGTGGGTATATTCCAAACACTATAATGAAAATAAAATGATCTTTTCTACCTTTGTTGTCTGGTGACTTTTTCTGATCATGCTGGCCCAGTACCCATTCTGCTGCTATCTGTCCTCAGTGCAGGTCAGGAAGTCATCCTCCTTAAATATCTCCCTGGCAGCCCAGGACACCTCCATCCAACCCCCCCTGCTTTCCCAGCAGTAAAGTAAACAAACCATAAACCAATTTCTACAACTGCTAGAGGGCTTTCACTGCAGCTCCTGCTGTGAGGATGGAGGTAAATCAACAATGTAATCCCCTCAGAGCAGCTGGACTCCACAGCTGGTCCATTCTGCTGCAGCAGGGGGGAGGCTTAGCCTCTCCAAGCCTCTTATACCGGGCGCCTATGTCTATCTCTCTGAAAAGTCCTTTATTGAATAACAATGTTTACTCACAGTTAACTGCAGATCAGAGGTTCTGTCCCACTGGCACAGAGTCTCCATGGTACTGAGATTAGCAGTAGCTCAGCGCTGACAAAATGGTGTACAATGCCCTTTTTCAGCTTCCTTCAAGGTAAAAACTAAGTGCACTAACCAAGGGTAACACAAGAAAGGGTACTGAACTGTCTTACAAGATGGCAACTACCTCATGACTAGAGGGAATAAAACAGGGGACGCTCTGACCCAGCAAGCAAGGGGGGAAACCCACCAATGGGAAGAGCTTACCACATGGCAACAGCTTAACCAATCATTTAACAGTTCTAAACAGACAGGAAGTGGAATCACATTGCCCTATAACTACACCCACCTATAACTACACCCACCATAATGCTGCCCGTCTCGTCTTCCGCCAGGGGCGCTTTACTCATACTACCCCTCTCCTCAAGACCCTTCACTGGCTCCCTATCCGTTTTCGCATCCTGTTCAAACTTCTTCTACTAACCTATAAATGTACTCACTCTGCTGCTCCCCAGTATCTCTCCACACTCGTCCTTCCCTACACCCCTTCCCGTGCACTCCGCTCCATGGATAAATCCTTCTTATCTGTTCCCTTCTCCACTACTGCCAACTCCAGACTTCGCGCCTTCTGTCTCGCTGCACCCTACGCCTGGAATAAACTTCCTGAGCCCCTACGTCTTGCCCCATCCTTGGCCACCTTTAAATCTAGACTGAAAGCCCACCTCTTTAACATTGCTTTTGACTCGTAACCACTTGCCTCCACCTACCCTCCTCTCCTCCTTCCTGTACACATTAATTGATTTGATTACTTTATTTATTTTTTGTCTATTAGATTGTAAGCTCTTTGAGCAGGGACTGTCTTTCTTCTATGTTTGTGCAGCGCTGCGTACGCCTTGTAGCGCTATAGAAGTGATTAGTAGTAGTCTCTTGTAACCAGAGCTAATATTGTGATGTCATAATGCCTCAGTCCACCAATAAGAGCCAACCTCATCAGTGATGTCACAATGGCTTGATTGTCCTATACTTGGCTCACTTTTATTACATAGCTCTTTGAGCAGGGACTGTCTTTCTTCTATGTTTGTGCAGTGCTGTGTACGCCTTGTAGCGCTATAGAAATGCTAAATAGTAGTAGTAGTAAAAAGTGTCACACTCAGCCCCAGAGCCACATCACAACCAAGGAAAGGCTATAAGAGGATAGAACAATTGGGAATGGCCAATTTTTTAATGGCAGTCTGAAAAAGTTACATGTTTCAACTTCTGCAAGGTTTTTTTTGTGTGTGTGTGTGTGTGTGGGGGGGGGGGGGGGTCACACAAAAGGATGGGGTTTTGGACTGTTGTATTACAAAAAACCGCTTCTATATTTTTTTTTATAATTTCTGGAGACTTTAGTCCCCTTTTCCCAGAGAGAGTCACATTTAAGGCCAGGTTCAGTAAATGGTGCTCAGCGTTGGGCACCGCAAAAAGGTCACCGCTCAGGTCTATTCTACAACGGGCACTGAAAGATGGACAACCAATGCAGAAGAGCACTGAGGGCCAATTTTGGTGCACAGTAGAGAATGACACGGGGACGGGGATCTGCAGTGACTGCGGGGATGGGAAAGGGGACAGAACCCGTGGGGACAGATCCCTCAGGGACGGGGTGGGGATGGGGACAGAGCTTACGGGGATGGGACAAACTTTGTCCCCATGTCATTTTCTACATTGAAGCCTGATAATGGACTGCGAAGGACTAAAAAATAAATCAACATATGCATCCAGCTTCTCATACATAAGCACCCAACTATGGAATGCACTACCAAACGCCATAAAAATAATACACGACCTAACGAACTTCCGAAAATCACTAAAAACCAACCTGATCACTGTTATCAAGCGGCCCCAGCACCATTAACTCCAGCACCAGATCATGCACTCCACTAAGTACTAGGTCTAGAATTTTTCCTTCTCTTCCCTATGAGCACAGGCTGAAGCAGTTTGGGTTCTTCAGCTTGGAGAAAAGCCAGCTGAGGGGAAATATGATAGCGGTATATAAAATAATGAGTGGAGTGGAACGGGTAGACGTAAATCATTTGTTTACTCTTTCCAAAAATACTAGGACTAGGGGGCATGCAATGAAGCTACAAAGTAGTAAATTTAAAATGAATCTGAGAACATTTTTCTTCACTCTACGTGTAATTAAACTCTGGAATTTGTAGCCATAGAATGTGGTAAAGGCAATTAGCTTAGCGGGGTTTAAAAAAGGTCTGGATAATTTTCTAAAAGAAAAATCCATAACCCATTATTAAGATGAACTTCAGAAGATTCACTGCTTATTTCTAGGATAAGCAGCATAAAATGTGTTTTACTGTTCTGGGTACTTGTGACCTGGATTGTCCACTGTTAGAAACAGGATATTGCTGGGCTTGATGGCCCTTTGGTCTGTCCCAACTTATGTTCTAATAGTAAATAAGCAAACTAGTGTTGACATTATACCAAACCAAACTAAGCATTCAGCTTGATACCTATGGTAACATATACCAACTTCATATGCTGAGATCTTTTCTGACCTGTCCCTGGCATTAATCAGTAATATTTAGCCCTATTTTGATGGACAATTCTATTTTGCATTTTGATGACTAATAAACATAAGATTTTTGCATACTGGGTCAGACCAAAGGTCTATCAAGCCCAGTATCCTGTTTACAACAGTGGCCAATCCAAGTTTCAGGTACTTCTGCTCAGTGTGCTGCTGCGGCTAGGAAAGCAAATAGAATGTTGGGTATTATTAGGAAAGGTATGGAAAACAGGTGTGAGGATGTTATAATGCCGTTGTATCGCTCCATGGTGCGACCGCACCTTGAGTATTGTGTTCAATTTTGGTCGCCGCATCTCAAGAAAGATATAGTAGAATTGGAAAAGGTGCAGCGAAGGGCGACTAAAATGATAGCGGGGATGGGACGACTTCCCTATGAAGAAAGACTAAGGAGGCTAGGGCTATTCAGCTTGGAGAAGAGACGGCTGAGGGGAGACATGATAGAGGTATATAAAATAATGAGTGGAGTGGAACAGGTGGATGTGAAGCGTCTGTTCACGCTTTCCAAAAATACTAGGACTAGGGGGCATGCGATGAAACTACAGTGTAGTAAATTTAAAACAAATCGGAGAAAATATTTCTTCACCCAACGTGTAATTAAACTCTGGAATTCATTGCTGGAGAAAGTGGTGAAGGCGGTTAGCTTGGCAGAGTTTAAAAAGGGGTTGGATGGTTTCCTAAAGGACAAGTCCATAAATCGCTACTAAATGGACTTGGGAAAAATCCACAATTCCAGGAATAACATGTATAGAATGTTTGTACGTTTGGGAAGCTTGCCAGGTGCCCTTGGCCTGGATTGGCCGCTGTCGTGGACAGAATGCTGGGCTCGATGGACCCTTGGTCTTTTCCCAAAAGTTCTGTTCTTATTTACAGTCAATGCTTACTGTTGAAGAGGAAATAAAACGACCTAGACTTCATCTCCCGCCTCATTTCCCCCTGCTTATCCCCTGTTCTATCCCTTTTCGCCTTATCGACCCTTCCCCCAATTCTCATCTACCCTTACTCACACCTCTCCTACTCCCTTCACTCTTGCCCATCCCCCTCTGCCTCATCTACCCTCCAATTGCTCACTTACCCTTGCTCATCCTTCTCCTACTCCCCTCATCCCTACATTCCTATTTCTTTTATTACTCCGATAATACTCAACGTATTTCTCTCCACCAATACTTTGTAATCCCAATTACTATGTAAGCCGCATTGAACCTGCTTTGAGTGGGAAAGCACGGGGTACAAATGTAATAAATAAATAGATAATTGTATTTGTTATCATGAAACGACTATGCCTATCTTCTCTTACCAACATTCAAACTGTAAGAACTGTACCTGCTATCTGAAATGATTATGTCATAACCACACTCTGTAAGCCACTTTGAGCCTGCAAATAGGTGGGAAAAGGTGGGATACAAATGCAATAAATAAATAAATTAATTAAATAAAACAATGGATAGAAGTTTATATTCTTTACATTCTTTGCATCTAATTAGCAGCTGTAATAAGCGTTACAGTGACGCAGGGGTCCTTTTACTAAGGTGCACCGAAAAATGGCCTGCGCTGGTGTAGACGCGTGTATTGGATGCGTGCGGGTCCTTTTTTCAGCAGGCCTGCAAAAAGGGCCTCTTTTTTTTGGCCAAAAACGGACAAGCGGCAAAATAAAAATTGGCGCACGTCCGTTTTGGGCCCGAGACCTTACTGCCACCCACTGACCTAGCGGTAAATCTCACACGTTAACCGGGCGGTAATGGTCTACGTACGTACAATGCCGAATACCGCCCAGTTAGAACCGCTCACCAGAAATCTTATGACGCGCTTTAGCGGGCGCACGTAAAAAATGAAGTTACCACCCAGGCCACGCAATAGCCGGGCGGTAGATCAAAACTGACACGTGTAGGACGCGCATGCGTGCCTACGCGGCTTAGTAAAAGGGTCCCTTAGGCTTTGGTGTGAAACATGTTCCGCCTCTTATTTCACCATCACGTACATACAAGTTCCCAGTGCGATGTCTGGACTTTGTCATCAAAAGGACTGAATACAAGGAAGACTGAACACATGCACTTACCTTCTAATCTATTCGATCGCAGGATATCAATGACTGAGATGTGAAAGACTTTAGTATCCTTATACCAACCCACTGAATCATTCAGGGATGCTGAATTGTCACATTTAAGCCAGTAGTTTCACATGACTAGCTCTGAATTTAACGTCTTAATGGTGAAGACATCCACTAAACCACAACATCCCAGATTAATTAGCTTCTAATAGACCATATCACGGGCAACTAAATACAAAGACTCTTCTTGCCTAGGTGACTCTTACTGCTTTGCACATTAGACAGGGCTTAATTTTGGGGGAGGGGGGGAGGGGGGGAGGGGGGGAGGGGGAGTGGTCTGGAATGCAGGGCAGCAGGAGATATTCTGTTCTAACCCCTCCCTTCCAGAAAGTCTGTAGGGAAGAAGAGAAGAGGGGGTAAGCCTGGAGCAGTGGAGAGAACGGTCACTCTGCTCCCTAATTCTCCTCCCTTCGTCCCCTGTTGCTCCTGGCTCTAGCCTGTCCACCCACTTCCTTTTTGACTTCAAAAACTCTGATATTAGATATCTTCTGTTTAGGTGAAGACAAAATACAGACATAATCTAAGAATAGTCTTCTCGGTGAGTTTATTTAGTTGGAGAAAAAGTTGAGCCGGAATCGGTGCTCAAAAACTCAGATATTCATTCATTTGTGACTGAGTGGAAGACATGTGAACTAACATACCATGAGAAGTTAGTCGTGGAAATGCTAGAAGAAGTAGTCACACAGCTGAATTTTGAATATACCATAGCAAAGAAAATCAGCTCTGCAGGAGGAGCAGGTTGTATTAGGCCATTCAGGATTGGACTAGGGTCTTTGCAGTGGTCATGTTTTTTCAGCGGTAAATAGAATCAGGTTGATTTTCCAAGGGAGACAACGTGTTGACCATTGTGTGGCCAACATAACTTCCTTTTCAGTAGACATTAGATTATACAGATCTTATTGGACCATATGTTACCCCTTGAGTACGATGGGATCAAGCGGAATATAAATTCCTTCCGGAATATAGTGCAATCCACAGTACTTATACACGCAGACTACTGCAACAGTGTTTTCCTAGGATGCAAGAATCTAATCCTCAAGAGACTTCAGACAGCGCAACACCTCTTCGGGAGAGGCTTCATTGGCTCCCCGTCAGAGAAAGAATACATTTTAAAGTTCACACTATGCTTCATAAGATTATATATGGAGAATCCCCCAACTACATGAACAACCTTATCGACCTCCCAGCCAGAAATAGACCATCGTCATGTCGCACCCACCTCAATTTACACCTCCCCAATTGCAAAGGCATTAAATACAAGACCTTCTATGCATCCAGGTTCTCCTTCCTGGGCAGCCAGCTTTGGAACGCTTTTCCAGGAACCATCCAAACAATTAACAACCATCTACCATTCAGGAAAATGCTGAAGACCCACCTTTTCAAGACAGCTTACCCGAATAACCCTACTTAACTTTTAAACCCTTCCTCTTAATCCCGGTCCTGATGATTATTATACCCTAGTTTATATATCCCAATCTCCTTATACCCTCATCTTTCCCTCTCTATCCTTTACCCTTGATCTTCTCCTCTCCATCCCTCCTGTCCTCACCTCTCCCAATCTCTTTTCCTTTTGATTATCCTTTCCTTTGTTTGCCTCTACATGTTCAACTTTTTTATCCTCAAAACCTCACTCACTGCTTATAATAATCTCCTTCAAGACTTTGTAATTGTAAGCCGCATTGAGCCTGCAATGTGTGGGAAAGCGCGGGGTACAAATGTAATAAATAAAATTAATGCTGTAAATAAATAAATAAAATAATAAGGGGCCCTTTTATTAAGCTGTGGCAAATTTTGGGTTTATGATGTGCTAACAAGGAACTTTCTCAGGAGTATGGGTGGATCAGGGGCGTTCCTTGAATCTGCGCCCGTTGTTACCGAATCAGGGAGATCCGCACCTAATTTAAGTGTGAGAATTTACGCCAGGTTTCAGTTGGTGTAAATCTTCATGCCCAAAATTGGGCACAGATCCCAAACGCTGTTCTGTAAACGGTACCCAAATCTGAGTGTTGTTTATAGAATAGCGCTTAGCGCTAATTTTTTAATCATTGGTGCTGATTTTTCAGTATCAGTCAAAAAAAGAGGGAAAGAGTCCCCAATTAGGAATGTCAACTAGTGTTCCTCACAAACAATCAGCGGAATGTTTTGATCAGCGCTGAGTCTGCTAATGCAGGATACGTAGTCACCATTTTACATTTTTGGATATGTTGTAAGGTTGTTATAAGTTTATCTTTTATATGATTTTTCAGTTTCATTAATAAAATATGTACAGTAGTTCATTGGAGGAATAGACTTCCTGAGCCGGTACGTCAAGCTCCATCTCTGGCCATCTTCAAATCTAAGCTAAAAGCCCACCTTTTTGATGCTGCTTTTAACTCCTAACCCTTATTCACTTGTTCAGAACCCTTATTTTATCATCCTCACTTTAATATTCCCTTATCTCTTGTTTGTCCTGTTTGTCTGTCCTAATTAGATTGTAAGCTCTGTCGAGCAGGGACTGTCTCTTCATGTTCAAGTGTACAGCGCTGCGTACGTCTAGTAGTGCTATAGAAATGATAAGTAGTAGTAGTAGTAGTAGTAGTTTTGGTCCCAGTTGGCAAGTGATTAGTGTTATGGAGTAGGCTCAAGGGTTTGAAATAGCTGAGCGCTATAAGAGACCTAGAGGGGCATTTTTGAAAGACACATCCAAGTTGCGATTTGGACGTCTTTGCAAAACGTCCAAATCCAGGGGCGTGGAAAACCGTATTTTTGAAAAAAAGATGGGCGTCCATTTTTTGTTTCAAAAATACTGTCAGAGACATCCAAATCCTTAAATTTGGACGTCCCTAGATCTGGACATCCTTTGATTTGGACGTTTCTGACTTGCGGTGATTTTCGAAACCAAAGATGACCATGTCAAAAATGTCCAAATGCAAGCCATTTGGACGTGGGATGAGCCATCATTTGTAGTGCACTGGTCCCCCTGACGTGCCAGGACACCAACCGGGCACCCTAGGGGGCACTGCAGTGGACTTCATAAAATGCTCCCAGCAACCTTGTGTGCTGACCCCCCCCAAACCCACTCCCCATAACTGTACACCACTACCATAGCCCTTACACCTATATATGGGTACAGTGGGTTTGTGGTGGGTTTTGGAGAGCTTGCTGTTTCCTCCACAAATATAACAGGTAGGAGGGGTATGGGCCTGGGTTCGCCTGTCTGAAGTGCACTGCAGTAACTACTAAAACTGCTCCAGGGACCTTCATGCGCTGTCACAGAACTGCGCTGTCACATCTGAGGCTGCCTTTCTTTCACGTCGCGCATGCTCAGTTTCAGAACCGAGCATGTGTGGCCTGAGGGCCCAGTAGCCGCTTGGCAGGCAATGCAAGGGGGGGCCCGGCACCAGAGTTGTTTCTCTCCTGCTCCTGTCAGGACACAATCACCCGAGTTTCATCAGGAGCAGGAGAGAGAGAGAGAGACCCCGACGCCAGGCCCCTCTTGGAGGCCCAGGGAATTCCCCCCCCCCTCTCGGCGGCCCTATATATAACTGTCAGTTGAGCAGTGGTGTAGCCATGGGTGGGTCCGGGTGTGCCTGGGCCCACCTACTTTGGGCTCAGGCCCACTCAAAATTCTTGCACACTTGTTATTGGCTCGTGGGTATCCCCAGGCCTCACCAGCTACAGGGGTCCTCTGGCAGCAAGAACAGCTCCCTTTCCTACTTGATCCAGTTGACGTCAATGTCTACATGCTTCTGTCACACTGGCCTTCCCCTGCCATATACACTCAGTTCTTCATGCATGTGTGAAAACCGAGTATGAGCAAAGGGGTGGGGCAGCAGCAACGCGTGGACAGTACCGGCAGTTTCAGCAAGAAGGAGAGGGAACTTTTCTTAACACTGGAAGACCCCTGTAGCTGGTGGGGCTTGGGGATTCCCACCGACAGAAGTATTTGAGTAAAGTTTTGACTTGGCACTGGGGGAGGGGGGGGGGGGCGGCGGGTTGTGGGGACTCGAGTACATGTGCCCACCCAATTTGCCCAGTGGCCCATCCAAAATTTGAGGTCTGCCTGCACCTCTGCAGTTGAGTATAGTGAGAAGGAGTGAAATTGCTTAAGGAATATTTTACGTTTTACCAACTCATAAATGTATACTTGTGGAAATTTAATATTTAGCTTGCATCCCCCAGTATAGAAGTTCTTACATCAAGCCCGCCGTGTTTGGGATATCTTGGTGTTAGTCATGTAAATCACAGCTACAGTTGAAGTGGGGGAAGGGGAGCAGGGCTAGGAGGTTGGGAAATGGCGAAGAGACCATCTGAGGCTGTAAACTGCCAGAAGATCCTCTAGTTTCAAAGTTTGTACTGAATGCATAAGGTGGGCTATAACTAACATATGTTTGTACAGCGCTGCGCAACCCTGGTAGCGCTTTAGAATTGTTAAATAGCTCTGTTTGGAACGTACTCAAATATCCAAATGCATCTGATTATACTCGGCGTGTGAAGATCTGAGTTTGTATTTCAACTGAGTTGGAAAAGGAGGAGTAAGTATCAAGGTTTAATCAATAATGCACATTGCTGACAGATTTCCCAAGCCAGGAGTGAAACCATCTGAACAACAGAGAGTGAGTGCAATTATCTTTACCTGGCAATGCCTGTGATGAAGGCCACTGTGGTTAAAATATCAATATTCTCAAGCAGGGATTGACAGATCCTGTCTTGCCTAGTCTGAATCCACATTCATGTCCGCAAAGACTTTATTCTAATTTGCCTGGATAATTAGCTTTAAAGCACTTCAGGTCTGGCTTTTCTTAGTTTAGATGCATTTTCTTATCAGTAGCAGATTCCGTGGACTTGACCTGTCAGTTAATGCCTGTTGAATCTGACCTTTCATTTGCCGAGAGGCCATTTTCTAATTTCAGAATAAAATATGTTTCAACATAAATTGTAAAGACTGTTCAACATATATTATACATCTATATTTGCTTTACAAAGATAAGTCAATCTATCAAACGTGCGTGGGATAAACACAAAAGAATCCTGTTTAGAAGGAACGGATCCACTGAATCTTTGTGGAGATTGGGTGGCGACGCTGGTAATTGGGAAGCAAATCCAGTGCTGGGAAGACTTCTACGGTCTGTGCCCTGAGAAAGGCAAGAACAAATCAAACTCGGGTATACATATAAAGTATCACATACCATGTAAAATGAGTTGATCTTGTTGGGCAGACTGGATGGACCGTACAGGTCTTTATCTGCCGTCATTTTCTATGTTACTATGGTACTCTTTGGGGTTCTACATGGAATGTTGCTACTAACTGGGATTCCGGAATCTTGTAACTCTTTAGGATTCCAGAATCTTCAGAACTTTTAGTACAAGAACAGTGCTGGGCAGACTTCTACGGTCTGTACCCTGAGAATGACAAGGACAAATCAAACTCGGGTATACATATAAAGTATCGGATACCATGTAAAATGAGTTTATCTTGTTGGGCAGACTGGATGGACCGTTCAGGTCTTTATCTGCCGTCATTTCTGGGATAAGCAGTATAAAATGTTTTGTACTTTTTGAGGATCTTGCCAGGTATTTGGCACCTGGATTGGCCACTGTTGGAAACAGGATGCTGGGCTCAATGGACCTTTGGTCTTTCCCAGTACGGCAATGCTTATGTACTTATGTTACTATATAAACATGTCAAAAGCAGAATAAACAAGATGAAAGGCAAAGTGAAGTTATATAGCTCGGAACTATTTGTAGAACTAAAGAATAAGCAATATGGAGGAATGAATGAGGTAAGGAGGTTAGTACAGTGGACTAGGATACAACAGTTCTGGGGTGCCAGGATGTTCAATCATGAACCCCTGACACTTGTGAAGTACTCTGTCAGGAACATTAAGTATCCAAAAGTGATAAAGCTTCAATTTGCTACCCCATTAGACTAATTACTGCAATAATTAAGTAACTACTTGATTAGAACTAATGGGTGCCTAATTATCCGGGAGAAAAGTATCAGGTGGCAATTATCAGGTGGCAATTAATGACTGGAGTTAATGTCTTAGCCCTGTCTTTGTATGAATTCATAAGCAAGGTAAAGAAAACAAACAGTAACTTATTAATATTTATTGATGCCATAGTGGTTTTGCAGCCCTGCTTGATTTACAGAGAAGCAATTAATGGCAAAATGACTACCGATACAACACGTAGGGTGCCTGAAACAGAAGTTAGGTTATAAAGGTATTTATTTCCACTAGCGCTGAATGCCAGCATTTTAACTGATGTCAGTTGGTGACTTTTTTTTTCAACTTTTAGAAATGGCAAATCCATCAATCAAGAGCAATCCTACTCGGTGGTTATGGTATCCGTTCCTTTTAGAGGCGCCTGTAACCTTATACTCCTGCATACATTTCAGATGATTTTGAGAGTTATTTGTGACCGGTAAATTATACCATAATTTGGTCACTCTTACAAGAAATTGTGATAAATAGAAATAAAACAAAACATAGAAAAGAAAATAAGATGATACCTTTAATATTCGACTAACTTAATACATTTTTGATTAGCTTTCAAAGGTAAACCTTCTTCTTCAGATCAGAAATAAGCAAATGTTGGCAAGCATCAGTGTATATAAGTGGAAACACAAAGGCATTTCAGTGGCAGTCTCACAGGAAGAGGGTGGGGGGAGCTGGGTGGATAAGAGACAGGGAGAGATGTGGAAATTGTGGCAATTCTCTTGAAAAGACAGATCTGTCATTTGGAGAGCAATTTTTTGGGAAAAAGAACGGGTCCAAATCTTCTCAAACATATCTCAATCTTCACCTTCCCAACTGCAAAGGTCTCAAATACAAAACCTACTACACATCCAACTTCTCCGTTATAGGCAGCCAACTATGGAATGCCATACCAAGACACATCCGAACAACCAACGAACATCTACCCTTCCGAAAGCTGCTGAAAACATACCTCTTCAAACAAGCCTATCCAAACGACCCAACTTAATTCACGAACCTAATCCACACCACTAACATTACCCATACCTCAGTCCTTCCCCCCACATCTCTTCCTCTTGTCCTTCTCTATACAACTGTGTTATCTCTGTATTACTTTGTACCCATACATTGTATGATCTCTGTGATACTTTGTACCCATACATTGTAAGCCGCACTGAACCTGCTATCGAGCGGGAAAGAGCGAGGTATAAATGCTACAAATATAAATATATATGTATATAAATATTAAATAATAATGCATGCTCACAAGAAAGTTTGTAGGTTTTTCTCCTCCTTAAGCAACTCCTATTTTACCTTAGGTCTCCTTTTACTAAGCGGTGGTAAGCCCAACGTGGGCTTACCGCTCGCTATTTAGGAAGTACCGCCGGGCTAACACAGCAGCCCGGCGGTAATTCCCCCCCCCCCCCCCACCGCGCTGTCATTTCCGGCGCTGCACAAATTTGTAGTGCCAAATTCTACCCGGTGGTAATCGGGCAGTGCTGCGTGCTGTCCAGTTACCGCTGGGTTAGCGCGGGATCCCTTACCGCCACCTCAATGGGTGGCGGTAAGGGCTCCCCCCCCCCGAAATGGCCGCGCAGCAAGTGCATTACTTGCTGCCCAGCCATTTTCTGAAGGAAAGCGAGACCGGCCCTTTTACCAGCTGCGGTAAAAGGGGGCCTCGGCACGCGTATGAAACATGCGCCGACTCCAATGCAGGCCTCCTTTTGCCGCAGCTTGGTAAAAGGGGGGGGTCTAAATTACTAATGAAGTTAAAATAGGTGTGGAAATGGAATGTGTTTTCTTGGAAGCACAAATTTTGGTTCATTCATAACATCAGCAAAATATTGCAATATTTCCAGTGTTACTCAGTTATGGTTGTAGGGTAACTGACGTTCAGGCTCCTCTATTTCCTCTCTTTCTACCACTTTTCCTTGATGAGGGAGCTTAGGTAGTCATGTTAGGCACCTTCACCCCTAGCAGTAATACTATGAGACTACCACTAGAGGTTGCTGTCACCATTTTGAACATAGCACCAGAAGGGGCAGGAACAACTGGAGATTGCTTCTGCCCCCAACCCTCTAGACTCCTAGGGAGTTGGCATGTAGGCCTGGGGATCTACTTGGCAAGGGCTGCTTTGTGCAATGGGAGAGAGATTTGGGACAGGGCAGAAGTACTGGGGGGTCGTCAGGAGAAATGTGATTGAGCTGGTGGATGGAAATGTACTGGGGGGGGGGGGGGGCGGTACATCTAGTAGTGCTATAGAAATGATAAATAGTAGAAGCAATACTCACATTCATCAGTCAAAGATGTTTTCAATTTTATTCAATTTTCCCCCTAAGGAAGTCACCTTAGCACATTTGTCCAGATCAAAAGTCATCTTGATGTCATCTGAAAAGCTTTTTACCACTCAAACTTGTTCTGCTAATTGCTGGTCATTGGAACTGTAGAACTTCAGGTCATCTACACGCAGCAAGGGTGATGTAACCTCTGGATTGTTGGCATCTTTAGCAGAAAGGTACCCATCTATCAAGGATACCTCTTTTCATAAAGATTTTTTCTTCCTCAATGTGAGTTTTCCAAGGAGGAGTTGTTGTCTGTCTCTTTTTCCGTCAGGCAGCAAAGAAGAGAGGTCCAATAGTACACAAAATACAGTCCAGGATCCTCGATGGTACAACCCTCTCTGTAATAATTTTGGCTGCTCAGTAATGTATTTGGTTAATTTCTCTTATATCCAACGGTTGTCTTTTTATACAAATTATGCCCTTATTCATCCTATTAATCATAGTCTTTAGGTGTTAAATTCAACTTGGGTAACTTTTCTCTTTCCTGGGTAACCTTCTATATATATCTGTATAAACCAGCAGCTCAACTGCTAATTCCTCCACCTCTGGGGTCCTTCTGCAATTCTTCCTTTTCAGTTGATTTCTGTTCCTGCTCTTCATTTATCACTGCTCCGTTATACATCAACACATCCACTTATGAATTCTCAACCCTGAATTCTCACCACACTCATACCTTTAATCACAGAAAATGTATACCATAGGTTATTCGTTTTTATATGCTATGTATTGTCCTCAGACCCTCTAGTTTCTCGTTGTTTTCCTTCCAATGTTTCAATGTTCTTTTCCATTGATATATTCCTTAACGATACTTTGATTTTGTCTCGTATAACTCTTCACAATGTAATCCATAACCGAATTGCAACAAAATGTAATTTCCATCATTCAAAATGTATTGTAAGCCACTTTGAGCCCGCAAAAAGGTGGGAAAATGTGGGATACAAATGCAATAAATAATAATAATAATAATAATAATAATGCTATCTTGCGTTTCTGGAGCTCCTCTCTCCATCCATCACAGAAACCTTCCCCATTTCTGCCTCCAAATGCTATGACTGCTATGGCGCTTCTCCTGCATTCCTATTTCTACGGCATCACTCAGCTGTTTCAAGACACCCTCACTCAGGTACTGTTTGTCAAACCAAGGATCTAGATTGGCATCTGTTGCCTTTTGACGCTTGTCCTTTGATATATTTCCTCTTTCCTCCATTTTCTGGCGAGCTCTCTTTGTATACCCTCTGTATTCAAATGAGTTGCCCCTGTTCATGCCATTCCCAATTCCAAAATGGTGATTGAGACCTCTTGTGGCAGTCTTGAAAGGTTGCTTTGCGAAGTGGTGGATGCCATTTTGACAATGAAGACAGTGGGGGCGGGAGCAACTTGGGATGCTCCTGCCCCAAAGATGCCACTGGGCTTTTAGAAGGTATGCTCAGGGAGTGTCTACAGAGGGGAGAGCAGATATGGTGGGTGGCTCAGGAGTGGGGAAACAGGTTTTCTGTCAGGGAGGAGACTGGCTTGGGGGGGGGGGGGGAGATGGGCGCAGCAGTGGTGGGGACAGGACTATGGTTTTGTTTTCTACATAGGCACTGAACCCGGATTTCAAGTTGGATTTGGTGCCGAATCCAAAACCAAAATTCGATTGGCCTCTATGCCTGTCAAGCATGGAAAATTACTATGAAGATGTATTTAAAAATTTCTAATCTACCTACAACTAAGCAGAGTACATAAAAACAGTCAAAAACCCCAAATTGTTCAGAATCAATCCAGAGAAACAGGATCAACGCCATGCTTTAACAAAAAGGTGTGTTTGCAGGCCTTTCCTAAACAGCTCCATACTCTTACATAACCTCCAGTATCCAGGCAAGTCGTTCCATAAGGTAGGCCCTACAATTGAAAATGTCCAGAAACTGAATGCATTCCATCAGCGATGCCTGCAAATAATTCTTGTTATGACATATCACCATATTGCCTATGAGGAGATCCCAAGAAGTAACTCATGGAGGTTCCAAGATATTGCAGCTGAGCTAAGGGTCCTGCTGGCTCAAGTTATTCTAAAACTGCATAATTATTGACATCCCACAAATGCAATGGGCTGGATACCAACAAATGGAAAAAGAAGGAGACCAAAGAAAACCTGGTTTTGGCACATCTACAGAATATCTTCAGTATCTAGGCACCAACTGGGAGAAGATGGAAACTGTTATGGCAGGTTGAATGTTTGCCACCCAATGTAACAATCAAACTGAAAAAGGGAATAAATGCTTCCGCAGCAATCACACAAACCAGCACAGTGTGGAAGGAAATAAAATAAATTCAAAGAACTCTAGAAGTCCAATATCTTCCAAATATAAAATGTTTTATTCTCTAATGAGAAAAGCATGAACAGTCCTGACCCGACACGAGCCGTGTTTCGGCAATGAGCCTTCTTCAGGGGTCATAACTTTACTAAAAGAAAAACCAATAGGGAAGGATAATCTTAATGCCAGCAATAAAAGTTAACATTAACAACAACACAGTGTGTGACTGTGAGTCAGAAATGGGCTCATTTTCGAAAGAGAAGGACATCCATCTTTCGACATAAAACAGAAGATGGACGTCCTTCTCCCAGAGACGTCTAAATCGGTATAATTGAAACCCGATTTTGGACGTCTCCAACTGCAGTCCATCGCAAGGACTTCCAAAGTTCAAGGGGGCGTGTCAGAGGCGGAGCAAAGGCGGGCGTGCCTAACACTTGGACGTCTTTGACCCATAATCGAAAAAAACAAGGACGTCCCTGATGAACACTTGGACGTTTTCACCCAGACGTGTTTTTTTAACGAATAAGGAACAAAAAGGTGCCGGAAATGACCAGATGACCACCGGAGAGAATCAGGGATGACTTCCCGTTACTCCCCCAATGGTCACTAACCCCTTTCCACCCTCAAAAAACATCTTTAAAAATATGTCGTGCCAACCTCTATGCCAGTTTCAGATGTCACACTCAGGTCCATGACAGCGCATGCAGGTCCCAGGAGCAGTTTTAGTGGGTACTGCAGTTCACTTCAGACAGGCGGACCCAGGCTCATACCCCCCCCCCCCCCCCCACCTGTTACATTTCTAGAGGAAACAGCGAGCACTCCAAAACCCACCATAAACCCACTGTACCCATATATAGGTCCCCCCCCTTTACCTTTAAGGGCTATGGTAGTGGTGTACAGTTGTGGGTAGTGGGTTTTGGGAGGGGGTTGGGGGGGGGCTCAGCACACAAAATAAGGGAGTTATGTTCCTGGAAGCATTTTATGAAGTCCACTGCAGTGCCCCCTAGAGTGCCCAGTTGGTGTCCTGGTATGTCAGGGGGACCAGTGCACTAGAAATGCTGGCTCCTCCCATGACCGAATGGCTTGCATTTGGACATTTTTGACATGGACGTCTTTGGTTTCGAAAATCACCAAAAGTCAGAAACGTCCGTGACTTGGGACGTCCAAATCTAGGGAAGTCCAAATTTAAGGATTTGGACGTCTCTGACAGCATTTTCGAAGCAAAGGATGGACATCCATCTTGTTTCGAAAATATGGGTTTCCTTGGTCCTGGATTTTGCTGTTTTTCAAGGACTTCCAAATCGCAACTTGGACGTTTCTTTCGAAAATGCTCCTCCACGTCAATTAAGTCTTTCTGACTCACGTTATGTTGTTGTTAGCACTAGGTTTATCGCTGGCATTAAGATTATCCTTCCTTATTGGTTTTGCATTCAAGTTACGACCCCTGAAGAAGGCTCATTGCCGAAACACGGCCCATGTTTGGTCTGGACTGTTTATGTTTTTCTTATTGGAGACTAAACTTTTTATATTTGGAAGCTATTAGACTTCTAAAGTTCTTGGAATTTTTTTATTCCTTCCACCCTGTGATGGTTTGCTGCCAAATGTACCCAGGTGCACCTAAGTCTAAAAAATTCTATTCAGTTAACTCAAAGGTTATAAATAGACTAAGGGTGACCTTTTACTATGGCGTGCTAACAGATTTAGCGTGCGCTAAATATGATGCACACAGAAATATAATGGGCATCTTATTTAGTGCACACTAATCATTAGCACGGTAAGTCTATTAACACACCTTAGTAAAAGGACCCCTATATCATAACATAAGAAATATTAAAATAAACATTCCAAACATATCATTGTAAAACAATAAAAACAATAATAAGGTCTAAAAAACATCCAGCTTTTTTTTGTTACATTTGTACCCCGCGCTTTCCCACTCATGGCAGGCTCAATGCGGCTTACATGGGGCAATGGAGGGTTAAGTGACTTGCCCAGAGTCACAAGGAGCTGCCTGTGCCTGAAGTGGGAATCAAACTCAGTTCCTCAGTTCCCCCTATTCCACTAGCAACATTCCATGTAGAAGTCGGCCCTTGCAGATCACCAATGTGGCCGCGCAGGCTTCTACATGGAATGTTGCTAGTGGAACATTCCATGTAGAATCTCCAATAGTAGCAACATTCCATCTAGAATCTCCAATAGTATCTATTTTATTTTTGTTACATTTGTACCCTGCGCTTTCCCACTCATGGCAGGCTCAATGCGGCTTACATGGGGCAATGGAGGGTTAAGTGACTTGCCCAGAGTCACAAGGAGCTGCCTGTGCCTGAAGTGGGAATCAAACTCAGTTCCTCAGGACCAAAGTCCACCACCCTAACCACTAGGCCACTCCTCCACTGCCTAAAAATATTATTCTGAGTCATTCAAACAACTGTTTATTATGAAATTCCTATCATTCTTTGTTACTCTGGATGGCATAAATATTTAAATGTGCTTTAATCACATTTCAACAGAACCAGTCTCTTTGTACATGAACTTCCTTGAGTGATAAATGAAGATAAATCTAAAATTTATAGAACGGAAACATTTCCATAATCTGTATTATCCAACTATATAGGGCATTATATAAAGGGCATAGATTTAGTTTAAACTTTAATAATAATAATAAAGCAAAATTTCTAAATTGATTAAGATAATTTATCAAGGTCTCCTAACTTATTAAAACCCATAATTGTTGCTAGATGCATGGCCATCAAAATTTCTATGAACTATAATCTAGTTTTATGCATCTACAAAACTGGGAAGAGGTGAATGTGAAAATTGATGCTTCCGGTGATCCTTAGGCATTTTATTAATGTTTGAATAATATCTGCCTGGAGGGCCTGCCATAAATTAAAGGGGAGGAGGACTGAGATATAAATTTTTATGAGATCTAGTTATACATTTACACTGTGTGTTTAAAAATGAAGGAATTACTGTGGGAACAGAGTCAAAAAAATTACAGCTGTTTATGGTGATTCGGATTCTGCCAGGGTGTAGCTAGTGCAGCCGTGGGCTGACAATGAAAATGATGGGCTCTTCTTTCTTTAGAGATATATCACAGACCAGTGTTTCCCAAGTCCGGTCCTGGAGTACCCCTTGCGAGTCAGGTTTTCAGGATACCCACAGTGTATGAAGTTGATTTGCAAATAATGCAGGCAGTGTATGCAAATCAAGTTCATGCATATTCATTGTGGGTATCCTGAAAACCTGACTGGCAAGGCGTACTCCAGGAGTGGACTTGGGAAACACTGTCATAAACCATTTGTAGATTTTTATTTAGTAAGAGAACATCTTTTGACGCTTAACTCCATGCAGTTATGTAATCTGGTCATAGCAGCAGTCCAGTCTCGATTATCCGACGTTAATTCGGCCGACCTATTGTCGGATAAGTAAAAAAGGCAGACAATATGGAAAACACTATTGGGCTCATTTTCGAAAGAGAAGGTCGTCCATCTTTCGACATAAATCAGAAGATGGACGTTCTTCTCCCGGGGACGTCCAAATCGGTATAATCGAAACCCGATATAGGATGTCTCCAACTGCCCTCTGTCGCAAGGACGGCCAAAGTTCAAAGGGGCGTGTCGGAGGCGTAGCGAAGGCTGGACTTGGGCATGCATAACACTTGGACGTCCTTGACCCATAATGGAAAAAAAGGGGGTCCCTGACGAGCACTTGGACGACTTTACCTGGTCCTGTTTTTTCTTATGACCAAGGCACAAAAAGGTGCCCGAACTGACCAGATGACCACCGGAGAGAATCGGGGATGACCTCCCCTTACTCCCCCAGTGGTCACTAACCCCCTCCCACCTTCAAAAAAAATCTTTAAAAATATTTTGTGCCAGCCTCTATGCCAGCCTCAGGTCCATGGAGCAGTTTTAGTGGGTGCAGTGCACTTCAGGCAGGCGGACCCAGGCCCATCCCCCTACCTGTTACATTTGTGGTGGTAAATGTGAGCCCTCCAAAACCGACCACAAACCCACTGTACCCACATGTAGGTGCCCCCCTTCACCCGTAAGGGCTATGGTAGTGGTGTACAGTGGGAGTAGTGGGTTATGGGGGGCTCAGCACAAAAAGTAAGGGAGCTATGTTCCCGGGAGCAATTTATGAAGTCCACTGCAGTGCCCCCTAGGGTGCCCAGTTGGTGTCCTGGCATGTCAGGGGGACCAGTGCACTACAAATGCTGGCTCCTCCCATGACCAAATGGCTTGCATTTGGTCGTTTCTGAGATGGGCGTCCTTGGTTTCCATTGTCGCCGAAAATCAGAAACAACGAAGTCTAGGGACAACCATCTCTAAGGACGACCCACATTTCAAGATTTGGGCGTCCCTGACCGTATATCGAAACGAAAGATGGACGTCCATCTTGTTTTGATAATACGGGTTTCCCCGCCCCTCCTCTTAGGGGCCCTTTTACCAAACAGTTGTAAAAAGTGGCCTCAGCATGTATGTATGCGGGCCATTCTGAATTTGTCAATATTGGCTCTGTGCTAATGTTCACATTAGCCCCTACTGCCCAAACCTGCACCAATCAGTTACCCCCCTGTTTCCCAAGCCGCGTCGCAATGCAGACACAGCCCATTCAAAGTGAATGGGAATGGGCTGTGTCGACATTAGTGTGCGGCTTAGTAAACAGTGGGTTAATGTATGGTAACGTAGCTGTGGTCAGCAGTGGTGTTCCTGGCCTGGATGGCACCCGGGGTGGAGCGCCGATGCGCCCCCCCCCCCCGGGTACAGCGCGCCCCCCTCCGGCAAAATGACACCCCCCAGGTGCACGCCGCTGGGGGGGGTGCCGTGGCGTGCGCCTGCTCCGAGTTCGCTAAACTTCGCTTCGCTGCAGCTCCCTCTGCCCCGGAACAGGAAGTAACCTGTTCCAGGGCAGAGGGAGCTGCAGTGAACGAGCGACGAAGTTTAGCGAACTCGGAGCAGGCGCGCGCCGCGGCACCCCCCCAGCGGCGTGCACCCAGGGCGGACCGCCCCCACTGCCCCCCTTGGTACGCCACTGGTGGTCAGTGATTAGCGCGGAACACAGCCTATCTTTTCCCCAGACACACCCCCTGCGCCAACAAATTTTAAAAAAAATTAGTGCAAGGGAAACACGCAGACATGGCAAAATTACCTTGGGATTCTCAGTGCGCCCCACGGTGTGCCGTTTTTTTTTGCTGCAGTAAGCATGCATTGGTACATACCGCAACGCTGTAAAAGGGTCCCTCGGTGCTTTTTTCCATCCTTTTTATTTGGATTATTTTTATCTTGCATTTGGTTTGGGTCTCTTTCCTGTCCTTTTAAATTACAATATTCCTTTTCTTGTTTTTAATAGGTTTTATTGTTATTATTATTATTATTTGCAACATTTATACCCCGCGCTTTCCCACTCATTAGCAGGTTCAATGCGGCTTACATAGTAAATATAATATAGTAAATAAAGAAGTGGTCGTTAGATGTGGATAGGTGGGATGGGCAAGGAAGGAGGATGGTAGAGGTAGGGAATGGGAGGTGGGTGTGTAATGGGGTTAGCGTGTTGTTTATAATGGGAGAGAGAAAGGGAGGGAAGAAGAAGGATGTACTATAATGTACAGGGAGGTGTAGGAAGAGGAGTGTACTAGAAGAATTATACGGGGGACACATTCCAGATTTAGTCTTCGTAGTCTGATCTAGGTAATGTAGATGGACTCGCAGTTTAAGTCAGTTTAAGTTGTGTTGGAAGACAGAAAAGCAGATTAGTAGTAGACGTATATGAACTTTATTTTTGATGTTTCATACAAGAATATTGCCCGACACAGGCCGTGTTTCGCCCAGCAGGGCTGCATCAGGGGCTATTGAATATAATGTATTGTAGAATGCTTTAGGAAAGGTTGCAGTTTATTCCAACAATTGATGTTGAATAACTTCACCAAAACTTTTGTCTTGGTATACTCGTGCTGTTTGCTACAATTAAGGTCGGTCCTCATTTGTAGGATTACGACCAATGCTGGTTTTTTACAGTTTTGGTGAAGTTATTCAATATCAATTGTTGGAATAAACTACAACCTTTACCAAAGCATTCTACAATACATTTATTTATTTACATTTATACCCCACATTTTCCCAACAGCAACGGGCTCAATGTGGCTTACATTGTACCACAAAGGCAAACGCCGATTCGGCAAATTAAACTAATACAAAACAAAGCCTACATAAGAAATAATGGGGAGGATAGGAGAGGAACAACAGGGAACACGGAAAACAGGGAAAAAGGTGGGGAGGGTAAGTGAACCCAAGATAGTCATTAAATTGATGTGTATCAAGAAGTGAAGACGCTGACTGAGTCTTTGGGGTAAGCTTTTCCAAATTGGATGGTCTTGAGAGATTTCCTGAAACTTAGATGGTCTTGGTTGGCTTTTATAGCTTTCGGCAAAGCATTCCAAAGTTGTGAGCTGATAACGGAGAAGGACGAAGCATACGAGGATTTATATTTGAGACAGTTGCAGCTTGGGAAATGGAGGTTCAAGTACGAACGGGAAGGTCATGCGTTCCTGGGTGACAGGATGATTACATTATAGTCAATAGTCCCTGACGCAGCCCTGCTGGGCGAAACATGGCCTGTGTCGGGCAATATTCTTGTATGAAACATCAATAATAAAGTTCATATACGTTTACTACTCATCTGCTTTTCTGTCTTCCATCTTGGAGTTTGCGGATCGTTTGCCTTGCTGTTTCTTAAGGAGTCCAAGCCTAATGCAGGCTTACTGCTCACTCTTCCGGGACTACCGCTGGCCTAACGCGGTCACCGGCGGTAGTCCTGCCCCGAGCGAACGCCATTTCTGTGTTGCCCAGTTACCGCCAGGTTAGCGCCGGAGCCCTTATCATCACCTCAGTGGGTGGTGGTAAGAGCCCCGCAGTATGGTCACGCAGTGAGAGTTATCTCACAATGAGGGACATAATCGAACTGGGCGCCCATCTTTAAGGGCGTCCCGGCGAAGGGGCCGGGCATCCCATATTATTGAAACAAGATGGGCGTCCATCTTTCGTTTCGATAATACGGTCGGGGGCGGCCAAATCTCAACATTAGGGGGCACTGCATTGGACTTCACAAATCGATCCCAGGTGCATAGCTCCCTTACCGTGGGTGCTGAGCCCCCCAAAACCCACTCCCTACAACTGTACAACACTACCATAGCCCTTAAAGGGTAACGGGGGCACCTAGATGTGGGTACAGTGGGATTCGGGTGGGTTTTGGAGGGCTCCCATTTACCACCACAAGTGTAACAAGCAGGGGGGGTGGGCGTGGGTCCGCCTGCCTGAAGTGTACTGCAGTACCCACTAAAAACTAATCCAGGGACCTGCATACTGCTGTGATGGAGTTGGGTATGACATTTGAGGCTGGCAAAGAGGCTGGAAAAAATGTTTTTTAATTATTTTTTTTCGGTGGGAGCGGGTTGGTGACCACTGGGGGAGTAAGGGGAGGTCATCCCCGATTCCTTCCGGTGGTCATCTGGTCAGTTCGGGCACCTTTTCGAGGTTTGGTCGTGAACAAAAAGGGACCAAGTAAAGTCGTCCAAATGCTCGTCAGGGACGCCCTTCTTTTTTCCATTATTGGCTGAGGGCGCCCATGTGTTAACTACGCCCCCATCCCGCCTTTGGTACACTACCGACATGCCCCCTTGAACTTTGGCTATCCCTGCGACGGAAAGCAGTTGAGGATGGCCAAAATCGGCTTTCGATTATGCCGATTTGGGGGCCCTTAGGAGAAGGACCCCCATCTCCCGATTTGTGTCGGAAGAAGGGCGCCCTTCTCCTTCGAAAATAAGCTGGAATATGTCCACTTTTTTTCAGGTTTTACTGACTGTGGAAAAAATGGCCCCAGCGCGTAGGAAAAACGGCCCCTGCCACCAGCGCAGGGCCCTCTTTACCACAGTTTAGTAAAAGGACCGCTAAGAGTGGTATATTAAGCACTGAATAAACCGTAAACCATTCCTCATATGACAAGAGATCCTCTCTGTTTATTCCATACTTTTCAAATTCTGTGACCATTCTTGCCTCCATCATCTGTCCTAGGAGAGTATCCAGGCACCCATCACCCTTTTTCTACGAAAAATGTATTTTCTGATGTTGTTTTTGAGCTTACTCCTTGCAGTTTCCTATTGTAATCTCGAGTTCTGAAATTTCCTTTGCACTGAAAAAGGTTTGAACATTACTAATACATTTCAGATCTGTAATGTCTCCATTATATTTGTTAGCTATCTCTCCTCACCTCTAGGGCACTGCTTCTCAACCCAGTCCCTGAGGTACACCTAGTCCGATCAGGTTTTCAGGATATCCACAATGAATTTGGACATATCCCCTTCCCTCAAAATTTGCCCTCTCCTTCCATCCATTCCTATTCTTCCCCATTATCTCTTGTAGGTTTTTCTGCTGTATTAGCTTCATTTTACTGCATTGGCGTCTGCCTCTGTGGTGCGTTGTAAGCCACATTGAGCCTGACACTGTTGGGAAACTGTGGGGTACAAATGAGATAATAAATAAATAAATATTTGCATCCCAAGGAAGCAGTGCATGCAAATCTCTCTCATGCATATTCATTGCGGCTATGCTCAAAACCTGATGGGACTAGATACACCTAGTCTGATCAGGTTTTCAGGATATCCACAATGAATATGCATGAGAGAGATTTGCATGCACTGCTTCCTTGGGATGCAAATCTCTCTCATGCATATTCATTGCGGCTATGCTCAAAACCTGATGGGACTAGATACACCTAGTCTGATCAGGTTTTCAGGATATCCACAATGAATATGCATGAGAGAGATTTGCATGCACTGCTTCCTTGGGATGCAAATCTCTCTCATGCATATTCATTGCGGCTATGCTCAAAACCTGATGGGACTAGATACACCTAGTCTGATCAGGTTTTCAGGATATCCACAATGAATATGCATGAGAGAGATTTGCATGCACTGCTTCCTTGGGATGCAAATCTCTCTCATGCATATTCATTGCGGCTATGCTCAAAACCTGATGGGATTAGATACACCTAGTCTGATCAGGTTTTCAGGATATCCACAATGAATATGCATGAGAGAGATTTGCATGCACTGCTTCCTTGGGATGCAAATCTCTCTCATGCATATTCATTGCGGCTATGCTCAAAACCTGATGGGACTAGATACACCTAGTCTGATCAGGTTTTCAGGATATCCACAATGAATATGCATGAGAGAGATTTGCATGCACTGCTTCCTTGGATGCAAATCTCTCTCATGCATATTCATTGCGGCTATGCTCAAAACCTGATGGGACTAGATACACCTAGTCTGATCAGGTTTTCAGGATATCCACAATGAATATGCATGAGAGAGATTTGCATCCCAAGGAAGCAGTGTATGCAAATCTCTCTCATGCATATTCATTGCGGCTATGCTCAAAACCTGATGGGACTAGATACACCTAGTCTGATCAGGTTTTCAGGATATCCACAATGAATATGCATGAGAGAGATTTGCATGCACTGCTTCCTTGGGATGCAAATCTCTCTCATGCATATTCATTGCGGCTATGCTCAAAACCTGATGGGACTAGATACACCTAGTCTGATCAGGTTTTCAGGATATCCACAATGAATATGCATGAGAGAGATTTGCATCCCAAGGAAGCAGTGCATGCAAATCTCTCTCATGCATATTCATTGTGGATATCCTGAAAACCTGATCAGACTAGGTGTATCTAGTCCCATCAGGTTTTGAGCATAGCCGCAATGAATATGCATGAGAGAGATTTGCATACACTGCTTCCTTGGGATGCAAATCTCTCTCATGCATATTCATTGTGGATATCCTGAAAACCTGATGGGACTAGATACACCTAGTCTGATCAGGTTTTCAGGATATCCACAATGAATATGCATGAGAGAGATTTGCATGCACTGCTTCCTTGGGATGCAAATCTCTCTCATGCATATTCATTGCGGCTATGCTCAAAACCTGATGGGACTAGATACACCTAGTCTGATCAGGTTTTCAGGATATCCACAATGAATATGCATGAGAGAGATTTGCATGCACTGCTTCCTTGGGATGCAAATCTCTCTCATGCATATTCATTGCGGCTATGCTCAAAACCTGATGGGACTAGATACACCTAGTCTGATCAGGTTTTCAGGATATTCACAATGAATATGCATGAGAGAGATTTGCATGCACTGCTTCCTGGGGATGCAAATCTCTCTCATGCATATTCATTGCGGCTATGCTCAAAACCTGATGGGACTAGATACACCTAGTCTGATCAGGTTTTCAGGATATCCACAATGAATATGCATGAGAGAGATTTGCATGCACTGCTTCCTTGGGATGCAAATCTCTCTCATGCATATTCATTGCGGCTATGCTCAAAACCTGATGGGATTAGATACACCTAGTCTGATCAGGTTTTCAGGATATCCACAATGAATATGCATGAGAGAGATTTGCATGCACTGCTTCCTTGGGATGCAAATCTCTCTCATGCATATTCATTGCGGCTATGCTCAAAACCTGATGGGACTAGATACACCTAGTCTGATCAGGTTTTCAGGATATCCACAATGAATATGCATGAGAGAGATTTGCATGCACTGCTTCCTGGGGATGCAAATCTCTCTCATGCATATTCATTGCGGCTATGCTCAAAACCTGATGGGACTAGATACACCTAGTCTGATCAGGTTTTCAGGATATCCACAATGAATATGCATGAGAGAGATTTGCATGCACTGCTTCCTTGGGATGCAAATCTCTCTCATGCATATTCATTGCGGATATCCTGCAAACCTGATGGGACTAGGTATGCTTCAAGGACTGGGTTAAGAAGCACTGCTCTAGGATATACACAATCAGGTCCTCAAGAGTCATCTCATATGATTTCGGAATCTGGATGGACTGCAGAGGAAAGAAATGGCTCACTAGGAGACTGTTCCATGCTGGGGTGGGCTGTAGTGCACCCCAGAGGTTAATATCATCTGTGCTAGTTCAACTACACAGAGCTCAGCACTTACCGGCCATACAATTTGGTATCTAACGTATGCACTACAGAATAAATTCTATGATGCCTTTCATCGGCAATGTTCTTGAAACCTATATTGCCATCTCTTCTGGTTCATGTTGCCGTTCATCATATGGCATTTACATTCACAAGTTATTTATGGGGCATTACCAATATTCCAAAGAGGTCATTTCCATTAAAAAACATCCATTCCCTGGGTGTCCAGTGTATATTATGGACATTTAAAGGGGGGAAAATCACTCTAGGTAAGCAGGTTGATTAGCTTTCCAAATCTCTTATAGAAAACAGTAGAATACAAGGCTACATACATCAGGTGTTCTTACAACTGCAGCGGTGGCGGGGCAGCAAATCATAGACATTTGTCATTCCTTACGGCTGTCTGACAGTTCTGACAATTCATTAGGCCGGGCTGGAAAGAGGTTTAGAAAGCAAAACAGGGATCATAGGCAGTGGAGTTGCCTTTGCATGATCCAGTAATGGCTGATTTGTATCATTTTTTTGGTGATGGATACACTGTTCAGATTAAGCTCAGCAGGGATCGAAGCATCGTCTCTCCACACCGGTCCCCTAATACTGTAACCCCGGAGGTGTGTGTCTGCCTAGAGAATTCTCATTTCCCAAGAAGCGGCTTAATAAAACCGTCTTCCAGGCTTTAACGAAGTACAGATTATTATTTTTTTTTTCATCCAGAGACCGCTCTCCTCACCTTCTACATTGCAAACCCTCCCTCCACCCTCCACAGATGTGAACAGCTCTCATCCTAGAAATGGCAAGTTCTCAGAATAGCTATAAAAATATTGCTCTAAAGGTTGAGCAGATACATATTGGCATCAATGGGTACTTCTACTAAAAGGTGGCCTGTGGTGGCTGCCACCTGGGGTGGATCGCTGCTGTGCACCCCCCCCCCCCCCCCTGGTTGCAGCATTAACCCCCCTCCCCCAAGTGCCAGGGCCACCGAGAGCCAGAGCCGGGACCGGGACAAGGGTGCCCGCGGGCCCCCCACCCACCCCACCCGAGGTCATCGTCGCCGCCGGGCCCCCCCCCACCCGAGGTCACCGGGCCCCCCCTCCACCCGCTACCGGGCCCTGAACTAACCTTAAACACCTCCTTCCTTTCCTTTCACCACCTTCGCGGCAAGCAGCAGCAGGGCAGACCTCTCCTTCCTTCCGTGCTCTGCCCTCGTGGATGTTACGTCAGGCGAGGGCGGGACACAGAAGGAAGGAGTGGCCTGCCCTGCTGCTGCTTGCCGCGAAGGTGGTGAAAGGAAAGGAAGGAGGCGTTTAAGGTTAGTTAGTTCAGGAGCGACGGCGGGCGGGCCTGACTGCGGTGGCGCCGGGCCCCCTCCGGAGGCCCGGGCCCAGGGACTTTTGTCCTCCCTGTCCCCCCCTTCTCGGCAGCCCTGCCAAGTACAGCTTCCGTCCCCAGCACATCACCGTTTCCCCCTCCCATGTGCATTCTTCCTACCTGCTGGAGGTGTGCAGGGAGCAGCCTTGCAGCTGCCGGCTCCACTGGCTCCCTGCTCCCTCTGCCCTGGAACAGGAAGTAATAGCAAAGGGGGAAGGGAACCAGTGGAGCCGACAGCCGCGCAGCTGCTCCCTGCACACCTCCTGCACCGTGCACCCGTGGCGGACAGTCCCCACCACCCCGTCTTCGGTATGCCACTGCTGGCACGTGGGATTGCCACGCAACGAGGCCAGCTGTTATTGCCACTGGTATAAAGTTGTTGTTGTTGTTGTTTTTTTTTTTTAAAGGGGCAGTAAATAGCCATTCGGTATTTAAAATTGCCGCGTAGCCATTTACTGCTGGTGGTGAGGGCTCTGGCGGTAATCGGGCAGCACATGGGGCTGCCAGATTACCACCAGGCATGCCCCCTCCTCTGCGCTAGAAAATAAAAAGGTATTTTCTAGCGCTGGTAAAGGCGCAGAGGAGACCCAAAACTACTGCCAGGCTCCTGGGCAAGATCATCACTAGGGTTGATTTCCAGCATGGCCAAGCTGGCAGAGTGAGGAGTGGCCTAGTGGTTAGAGCACCAGTCTTGAAATCCAGAGGTGGCCAATTCAAATCCCACTGCTGCTCCTTGTGATCTTGGTCAAGTCACCTAACCCTCCATTGCCTCAGGTACAAACTTAAGATTGTGAGCCCTCCTGGGACAGAGAAATATCCAGAGTACCTGAATGTAACTCACCTTGAGCTACTACTGAAAAAGGTTTGAGCAAAATCCAAATAAACAAACCAGTGGCATAGCAAGGGGGCGGGAGGGGCGGTCCACCCCGGGTGTCAGCTCGGGGGGGGGGGGGGGTGCTACCTGCCAGCTGTCCCCCTCGGCGAATCAACACCCCCCCCGACCAGCTCCCGCACCCTACCTTTAAAAAGAATATCTGGAGGCGAGGCGCAGCGCCTCACGCCTGCCCTGCACGTAAAAGAAATGTGGACCATCGGGTCTTCCCTCGCTCTATCTGTCCCGCCCTCCGCTGATGCAACTTCCTATTTCCGCAAGGGCGGGACAAACAGAGCGAGAGAAGGCCCGACGGTCCACATTTCTTTTACGTGCAGGGCAGGCGCGAGGCGCTGCGCCTCACCTCCCGATATTCTTTTTAAAGGTAGGGTGCGGGAGCTGGTCGGGGGGAGGGGGGTGTCATCGTGCTGCACCCGGAGGGGGGGGGTGCAACGGCGAATGCCCCGGCCCGGGTGGCAGCCCTCCCTGCTACGCCACTGAAACAAACAAATGTTAGTAAAAGGGCCCCAAATCTACTATAATAAAACTCACCCTCAACGTTCTGAAGACAACGTTCTGAAGTCACTCAGTCACTCCCTGAAGGGTTCATGGATTCATGGTGGTGAAGCCACAACACTGACCATGTCTCTCTGCCCCGCCCTCGCATGACGGACCAATCAGAAAAAACACCCTCAACATTCTGAAACACAAAGGACCATCACAGCACCATTCCCAGGCAACACTAGAAAACGTAAGACGGATCAATCAGAGGAAACTATGTGACAATAAGGGAGGAGCATTCCCCAGCAGAATGGCTCATTATCTGTGCAGCACGGAGAGCACAGAACCACCGCTGGAATGAGAGAAGAATATTCCTGCTGTGGGTATGTGCAAAAATAGACCGGGGGGGGGGGGGGGGAGGAATTTTTAAATGCCTAATATCAGTACTGAAGAGTGCCAGAGGGCCTATAGCACAGACTATATTTGGGATCGCTTGACATGGAGTCAGAGGAGCCGGAAAACAACGTGCCCGTCACCATCTGGGACGTGGGCAAACAGGACAAGCTGCGGCCCAGCTGGAAGGATTACCCGCGACCCAGCCAGCAGCAAACAGCGACCAAGGACAGCACAGCACATCCCCCAACCCCCAAGCAAAAAACAAAACAAAAAAAGACACACATCAACAACCTGCACACACACCGCACCCTCACACACTCACACACACAAAAAAAATAACTCTGTGACACATACACACACACACACACAAAAAAAAAGCCACATTCTAGCGCCCGTTTCATTGGTTTCGGAAACGGGCCTTTTTTACTAGTATTTACATATTTTGGAAATATACTAGGTATCTACAACAATTCTCCTAAAACATGAAGGTATTTTTGTTAGCATGGCAGTTAGAACATGCTAACAACACAGGTGGTGTGTTAACTGTTAATGAACGATAATGTCTGTTGTTAACAGCTAACACGAAAGGGGGAAATGAAATGGGCACAGAATGAACGGGGACTCTGCCCCAGGGGCGTAGCCAGACACCCAATTTTGGGTGAGCCAGAGCCCAAAATGGGTGGGCAGAAGAACTCAGCCTTGTCCCACAAGTAACTTGGCCTCTCCCTCTCTCGCCTGCATGCCATAAGGTCTCTCAAACATCCCCCCTCCCCCGCGTACCTTTTAAATAGCAAATTTTCACTGGCAGCGAGAAGCAACTAATACACACTGCTCATGTTGGCCCCACAACCTTACCTCTGATGCAACTTCCTGTTTCCGTATAAGTGGGAATACATCAGAGGGAAGGCTATGAGTCCAGTGCGAGCAGTATGTATCAGTTGCTGCTCGCGAAGATCTGTTTACAAGGTATGTAGGAGGGACAGTTGTTGGGAGTTTTCGGCTCGTGGGGTTTGGGGATCCCTGCCAGCCACATCATAGGTGTACTGATACCGGGTGGGCCTGATACCAAAGTGGGTGGGGCTACGCCACTGCTCTGCCCATTACAATGACAGATAATGCAGCACTGTTAACATCACCCAAACAGGTGTAACTGTGTCGAGTTATCTGCAATGCAGTTAACACACAGTAACCAAATGGGAAGGTGCTGAGAACACACAAAATCTTTAAACACTTTAATAAGGTACGAAATCTATTGATAAGGCACTTGGTATTATATGATTTCTTGTTATTGTACTCATATCACTGTCATATTTGCTCCATTATTTTATACAGAAAAAATATCCCACAGAACTGAGTGGCCCCAAAGTCCTCTTCCTGGTGGATATACATTTGTAGTATTATGGCTTCATTGTAAGGGGGTAGCTAAGCTCAGTGGAACAGAAAGATAGAACTTACCTCCTGCTTCTAGGACCTGGTAGACTGAGATGCAGGGGGTCTATGGTGTCCTTCTACTTGGTTTTTTATCCCATATTTTAATAGATCAGGTGTTCTCAACCCAGTCCTTGGGACACACCTAGCCAGTCAGGTTTTCAAGACCCCCACCATGAATATGAATGAGAGAAATGTGCTTGCACTCTCTCATTGAAGCTACAATGTAGTCAATTTAAAACGAATCGGAGACAATTGTTCTTCACTCAACGTGTAATTAAAACTCTGGAATTCGATGCCAGAGAATGTGGTAAAGGCGGTTAGCTTAGCGGAGTTTAAAAAAAGGTTTGGACGGCTTCCTAAAGGAAACGTCCATAGACCGTTATTAAATGGACTTGGGGAAAATCCACTATTTCTGGGGTAAGCAGTATAAAATGTTTTGTACATTTTTGGGATCTTGCCGGGTATTTGTGACCTGGATTGGCCACTGTTGAAAACAGGATGCTGGGCTCGATGGACCTTCGGTCTTTCCCAGTATGGCAATACTTATGTACTTATGTACTCATGCGTATTCACTGTGGATATCCTGAAAACCTGACTGGATGGGTCTGTCCCGTGGATTGGGTTTGAACTTCTGCAATATGAGAAATGTTACTATTTTAAGGTCAAGTCCGTTGGGTAAACACATCGATTCTGTACATGTTTTCAGTAGAACATTTCTTTGGAATTATCCTGCCTGAGCTATGTTACACTCTATAAGTTCTTAACAATCCTAATTCAGCTTTGCTATGAGCATGATATATTATATTATAGTTACCAGAAAAAAGATCACCCCTTTCCATGCTAATTTCCCTTGTTTTAGTATTCAGCATAGTTTGTTAGGCATGCTAAAACACTGGGAGTCTAATTTAAATGATACTTTGCATATGGCTTATCTTTAAGCAGATTTTCAGAGAAAGTGGTTATGTTTATCTGTACAGTGTCCCACTCATGGCAGCCTCAATGCTGCTTACATGGGGCAATGGAGGGTTATGTGACTTGCCCAGAGTCACAAGGAGCTGCCTGTGCCTGAAGTGGGAATCGAACTCAGTTCCTCAGAACCAGAGTCCACCACCCTAACCACTAGGCCACTCCTCGTATAACTAGGACTGCAGACACAAAGAACTCCAAACACAAAATAAACAAAAAACAACACTGAGTCTGAGATGTGCTTATTTTCATTGATAAAAAAGAAAAAAAAATTACAACTGGGAGGGAAAAGAAAATCACTAATTCTTGAAACCACACACATTGTATAGCACGGGCCCGGAATGACTTTTAATTTAGGGGTGCCCTCCAAAACTCCAACTCACCCCCCCGTTTTCCCCCCCCCAGCTGCACCCCCAATAGCACTGATTTTAATGTCAATTTTTTCACTCATTCTTCACGGCACTATGACCATAATCTCTCCTGCCTTCTCCAGCTCTCCCTCCGCCAGTCAATTCCATCTCCTTCTTGAGCTCTCCCTCCCAGTGGCGTAGCCAAGGGTGTGCTTGGGTGGGCCCAGGCCCACCCACTTTGGGTTCAGAACCACCCAGTAGCAGCATACCTATGATGTGGCTGGCAGGGATCCCCAAGCCCCACCAGCCGAAAACTCCCAACAAGTGTCCCTCCTGCATACCTTGTAAGTAGCAGATCTTTGCCTGCAGTGAGCAGTGACATACATACTGCTCGCACCGGCCCCACAGCCTTCCCTCTGATGTATTTCAGAGGGAAGGGGTGTGGGACCAACATGAGCAGTGTTTATTAGTTGCTGCTCGCTGCTGGTGAAAATCTGCTATTCAAAAGGTATATGGGAGAGGGGGGATATTTGAGAGACCATATGGCATGCAGGCGAGAGAAGGATCACGTGTGGGACGGGGCGAGGTTCTTCTGCCCACCGATCTTGGGCCCAGGCCCACCCAAAATTGGGTGTCTGGCTACGCCCCTGCTCCCTCCATCATCCAATGGTCACTTCTTTTCCAGCCCTTCTTCCACCATTCAGTAGTCACTTCTTCTTCAGCCTTTCCTCCACTAGCCTGATGCTCTCTCTTTCTCCAGCCCCTTCCTTCAGCTGACGATCTCTACTTCTCCAGCCCTTCCACCTCCCCCGATGCTCTCTTTCTCTAGCCCTTCCTGTTCCCCCAAGTCACAACTGACCTGAATTTGGATGCAGTGCTCTGGAAGTGGGGTAGGGTTGGGGGTCCTGGCAGGCAGCAGTCCGGCACTGAGGGATACCAGCAGTGGTGGCAATAATGTAGCTGCAAAAGGTCTGGAAAGCTGGTCTTGGTGAGTGGAGGAAGCCATGTGGAGGTGAGTAGAGTCTGTGGAGGACGGGAGGTGGCGACCATGGTGGCACATCAGAGGAGCAGTACTAGCGGACAATCCACATGGCAATCAGCGGGCAGTTGGACGTTATGCATTATATGACTTTTGGCCACCTGCTGACTGATGAAGCTGGGGAAGGAACTATGGCCACAGCATGACATTTTTTGGGGCGTCATAGCTGTCCTAGTTTCGATCCTAATTGTATCACAAGACCTGCAAGAACGTTTTCCATAATAGTCTGCAAATGAATGGCAAGATAAGGATAAAGACAGACTGTAGCAGAAAATTGGTTTCAGATGCCTTTAAATTATATGGATGAGTCATTTTCGATATGACGCCTAAGTCCGACTTTAGGCGTGTTTTGCACAAAACATCCAAAATCTGAATAGGAAAGAAGGTCATTTTCAAAAAAAGGAAAATGTCTACATTTTCCAGTGGCGTACCAAGGAGGGGGGGCAGTGGGTGCAGTCCGCCACAGGTGCACGCCGCTGGGGGGGGGGGTGCCGCGAGCCTGTCGGCTCCGCTCGTTCCGTGCTCCCTCTGCCCTGGAACAGGTTACTTCCTGTTCTGGGGCAGAGGGAGCATGGAACGAGCGACGCCGACAGGCGCGCGGCAGCCCCCCCCCCCCAGCAGGTAAAAATGCACCCGTGGGGTATCCTTTCACCAGGGAGGAGGGAGTCCTTTCACCGGGGGTGGGGGGGGGGGTCGCGCTGCACCCGGGGGGCACCCTAGGAATGTCACTGCATTTTTCTTTTCAAAAATACCATTTCAAATGTGCTTTGAACCTGTTTTTTTCTACCGTTCTTGAAAAAAAAAAATCCAAGTGAAAAACGTAGAAAATCAAGCCATTGAGATGTAGGATGGGCCAGCATTTTTAGTAGACTGTGTCCCCGAGACATGTCAGGAGAGCAATGGGGCACCCTAGGGGGCACTGCAGTGGACTTCAAATAAATGATCCCAAATACACATCTCACCGTTGTTCCCTTGTCTGCTGAGCCCCCCCCCCAAAATCCCCCCAAAACCCACTACCCCCAACTGAGATACCACACAAGCCTCTGACTCCTCGTGGGAGCTGTGTGCTCCTGGATGATTAGCCGGTCACGTGACTCCTACCGTTTGTGTAAGCATGCTCCGACAGGACGTCCTACTCACTACACTGTATATTTACTCTGCCCTCATGTTGTTAGTGGCGGGGGACGCACGTCGCTATATTTTTCCGCTATCTAGATCCTCATTAATTTTTCTATTGAAGTAATCATGGCCTACCATACTATCCTCTACTTCTATACAGTACTGCTCTGCCATGTTTTTGCCAATTATTCCTCAATCTCCTTGTATTCCGTCTGTCCTTTGCAAGAGTTCCCCATCCAGGGCCGTGCCTAGGTTCTCTGGCGCCCCCCTGCAGACTATCAGTTGGTGCACGCGCACCCCACCCCGGACTTTTAAATTTACCTCCCTCTGACGTCTCTCCACCAGCCCAGCCTTCTCTTTGCTCGTTCGTTCCCTCTGTGTCCTGCCTTCTTCTGACGTCATTTCCTTGAGGGCGGGACACAGGGAACAAACGAGCAGGCAGTGCTTTCACTGACGCTGCGCAGACATCGGAGGCGGAGCGAGGTAAATTTAAAGCGCCGGGGAATCGGGGATGGAGGGGAGCGGAGGAGTGAGGGGTTTTTTTTAAATACAACACGACGGCGCGGGGCCCTTGAAGGCAGGCACCCCCCTGCAGCGCTTACCGCACTTACCGTGTTGGCACGGCCCTGTCCCCATCATGGTACTTCTCAACAATCGCTGGAATTCTTTTCCTAGACCTCAACCTCGTCAGGTATGTTCTTTATAGTCTATTCCGGTAATAACTAAGCTTTTTGAATAATAGTAATATTGGTCTACTAAATTGTAGAGCCCTGCAAATTAAAACTGATTTGATACGTTACCTCATCACTCAGTCACAACTTGACATTTTATTTCTTACAGACACCTGGTTTAAAGAAGTAGAGGAACGTCTTACTAATGGATTTGAAGTCCTCGATTCTTCTAAGACCTCCAAACATGGGGGTGGGTCTTGCTGCTCTGTTTTTCAGTAATTTAGGACTTACTAAAATTGAGCTTCCCTCTTCATTTCCAGACGTTCTAGCAGTTCAGACCTCCGCTGCTTTTCCCATTCAGTTGGTTTTTCTCCTATGTTATTGTGCACCATCACTGGCCCAATCCCAATGGGAATTGTGTTTCCAGACAATTACTGATTCTACTGTCCACTATCCTCATGTCATCCTGCTAGGAGATTTTAATATTCATCTGGATGTTCCTTGACATCCCTGTTCACAAATGTTTTGCTCTTTTCTGATCTCAACCTCATACAGTGGATTACTTTCTCGACACACCATGCTGGACATACCTTAGATCTTATTATCCCCCCGTCAGACACTATTGTCATACCCAGTTCACTATCTTCTCTGTGAGTCCCTTAGTCTGATCACATGTTAATTTGTTTTTCTCTGCCACTTTCTTTACCTTCCCCTACTTTCCAAAAATACTAGGACTAGGGGGCATGCGATGAAACTACAGTGTAGTAAATTTAAAACAAATCGGAGAAACCTTTTCTTCACCCAACGCAAAATTTGACTGTGGAATTCATTGCCAAAGAACGTGGCGAAGGTGGTTAGCTTGACAGAGTTTAAAAAGGGGTTAGACAGTTTCCTAAAGGACAAGTCCATAAACCACTACTAAATGAACTTGGGAAAAATCCACAATTCCAGGAATAACATGTATAGAATGTTTGTACGTTTGGTGCCCTTGGCCTGGATTGGCCGCTGTCGTGGACAGGATGCTGGGCTCGATGGACCCTTGGTGTTTTCCCAGTGTGGTATTACTTATGTACTTCTGACTCAATTCAAAAATAGTCCAGACATTTGTCATGGACTGACCCCTCTACCCTTTCTTCTGCCATGTTTTTCTTCTGCTCTCCATGCCACACTTTCCTCTGCTCTAGATCAAAGTTTCCCCGTAACCTTTATCAAATTTCCTTCTGTTCCTAATAGAAAACCCTGGATCCAGCCTGGTCTAAGAGAACAAAAATGACGTATGCGTCATCAAGATCTCCCACCAATCTCTTGGCTTTTAAGGCTGAGCTTAGAACCTACAATTACCATTTGAAGAAATATACAGTGGGGGAAATAAGTATTTGATCCCTTGCTGATTTTGTAAGTTTGCCCACTGACAAAAACATGAGCAGCCCATAATTGAAGGGTAGGTTATTGGTAACAGTGAGAGATAGCACATCACAAATTAAATCCGGAAAATCACATTGTGGAAAGTATATGAATTTATTTGCATTCTGCAGAGGGAAATAAGTATTTAATCCCTCTGGCAAACAAGACCTAATACTTGGTGGCAAAACCCTTGTTGGCAAGCACAGCGGTCAGACGTCTTCTGTAGTTGATGATGAGGTTTGCACACATGTCAGGAGGAATTTTGGTCCACTCCTCTTTGCAGATCATCTCTAAATCATTAAGAGTTCTGGGCTGTCGCTTGGCAACTCGCAGCTTCAGCTCCCTCCATAAGTTTTCAATGGGATTAAGGTCTGGTGACTGGCTAGGCCACTCCATGACCCTAATGTGCTTCTTCCTGAGCCACTCCTTTGTTGCCTTGGCTGTATGTTTTGGGTCATTGTCGTGCTGGAAGACCCAGCCATGACCCATTTTTAAGGCCCTGGCGGAGGGAAGGAGGTTGTCACTCAGAATTGTATGGTACATGGCCCCATCCATTCTCCCATTGATGCGGTGAAGTAGTCCTGTGCCCTTAGCAGAGAAACACCCCCAAAACATAACATTTCCACCTCCATGCTTGACAGTGGGGACGGTGTTCTTTGGGTCATAGGCAGCATTTCTCTTCCTCCAAACACGGCGAGTTGAGTTCATGCCAAAGAGCTCAATTTTTGTCTCATCTGACCACAGCACCTTCTCCCAATCACTCTCGGCATCATCCAGGTGTTCACTGGCAAACTTCAGACGGGCCGTCACATGTGCCTTCCGGAGCAGGGGGACCTTGCGGGCACTGCAGGATTGCAATCCGTTATGTCGTAATGTGTTACCAATGGTTTTCGTGGTGACAGTGGTCCCAGCTGCCTTGAGATCATTGACAAGTTCCCCCCTTGTAGTTGTAGGCTGATTTCTAACCTTCCTCATGATCAAGGATACCCCACGAGGTGAGATTTTGCGTGGAGCCCCAGATCTTTGTCGATTGACAGTCATTTTGTACTTCTTCCATTTTCTTACTATGGCACCAACAGTTGTCTCCTTCTCGCCCAGCGTCTTACTAATGGTTTTGTAGCCCATTCCAGCCTTGTGCAGGTGTATGATCTTGTCCCTGACATCCTTAGACAGCTCCTTGCTCTTGGCCATTTTGTAGAGGTTAGAGTCTGACTGATTCACTGAGTCTGTGGACAGGTGTCTTTCATACAGGTGACCATTGCCGACAGCTGTCTGTCATGCAGGTAACGAGTTGATTTGGAGCATCTACCTGGTCTGTAGGGGCCAAATCTCTTACTGGTTGGTGGGGGATCAAATACTTATTTCCCTCTGCAGAATGCAAATAAATTCATATACTTTCCACAATGTGATTTTCCGGATTTAATTTGTGATGTGCTATCTCTCACTGTTACCAATAACCTACCCTTCAATTATGGGCTGCTCATGTCTTTGTCAGTGGGCAAACTTACAAAATCAGCAAGGGATCAAATACTTATTTCCCCCACTGTAAAGCTTCCATCTTTTCTGCCCGCATTAATGAATCACTAAATTCCACCAGAAAAAGTTTTTCTATCTTTCGAGACCTAACATCCTTTCCTCAGGTAAGTAAACATTCTGCTCTGTTCTCTCTCCCCTTTTGTTTAATCTGTTCATAAGTCCACTAACAACTCTCATGCAGTTCTTTGGAATTTCTTTTCATTTTTACGCAGACAATATTCTCCTACGTTTCTCAAATAATCTATATTCGCCCACACTACAAACACATCAGGATTGCTTAGAAGCAGTTCATAAATGGCTCCAAGAACATAGACTGATTCTAAATAAAGAAAAGATGGTCGCGTGATGGTTCACTGTGGGTTGTTCAATCTCTAAGTCCCCTTTAAATCTCTTTGGTAACACTACCACTCTAGTAGACTCCATTAGAAATTTGGGCATTACCTTAGATTCTCAACTCACTTTCTCTGCACAGATTTCCCAACTATGCAAGTCAAGTTTCTTTATTCTCCGAGTAGAGGAGTGTGGTAGCCGTGTTAGTCCACTCTTAAGGTTATCAATAGAAATCAAACAAAATAAAACATGGAAAAGAAAATAAGATGATACCTTTTTTATTGGACATAACTTAATACATTTCTTGATTAGCTTTCGAAGGTTGCCCTTCTTCGTCAGATCAGAAATAAGCAAATGTGCTAGCTGACAGTGTATATAAGTGAAAACATTCAAGCATTACTATGACAGTAAAATAGATACCATTGGAGATTCTACATGGAATGTTGCTACTATTGGAGATTCTACATGGAATGTTGCTATTCCACTAGCAACATTCCATGTAGAAGGCTGCGCAGGCTTCTGTTTCTGTGAGTCTGACGTCCTGCACGTACGTGCAGGACGTCAGACTCACAGAAGCAGAAGCCTGCGCGGCCACATTGGTGATCCGCAAGGGCCGACTTCTACATGGAATGTTGCTACTATTGGAGATTCTACATGGAATGTTGCTATTCCACTAGCAACATTCCATGTAGAAGGCTGCGCAGGCTTCTGTTTCTGTGAGTCTGACGTCCTGCACGTACGTGCAGGACGTCAGACTCACAGAAGCAGAAGCCTGCGCGGCCACATTGGTGATCTACAAGGGCTGACTTCTACATGGAATGTTGCTAGTGGAATAGCAACATTCCATGTAGAATCTATAGAAATCAAACCAAATAAAACATGGAAAAGAAAATAAGACGATCCCTTTTTTATTGGACATAACTTAATACATTTCTTGATTAGCTTTCGAAGGTTGCCCTTCTTCCTCAGATCGGAAATAAGCAAATGTGCTAGCTGACAGTGTATATAAGTGAAAACATTCAAGCATTACTATGACAGTCTGACAGGGTGGGAGGATGGAGGTGGGTAGGAAGTATGCATGGGGTCATCAAAGTATATTACTACTACTACTACTACTATTTAACATTTCTAAAGCGCTATTAGGGTTATGCAGTGCTGTACAATTTAACATGGAAGGACAGTCCCTGCTCAAGGAGCTTACAATCTAAAAGACAGGTGTACAATCTAAAGACGATCTAAACAATCTAAAGACAAGTGTTTAGTCCGTCTGATAGGGCATACTATATTTCATGAAAGGTTAGGTGCCGAAAGCAGCATTGAAGAGGTGAGTTTTAAGCAGAGATTTGAAGATGGGTAGGGAGGGGGCTTGGCGTAGGGGTTGAGGAAGATTGTTCCAGGCATAGGGTGAGGCAAGGCAGAATGAGCGGAGCCTGGAGTTGGCAGTGGTGGAGAAGGGAACTGAAAGGAGGGATTTGATATTCTAACAGGATGGGTGTGGATAGGTGAGGGGTGGGGTGATCAACAGAGACAAACAGCTTTATGGTTTATAATGGGTTAGGAACCCCCGACAACTCCGACTGGTTTGAAGCTATTTCAATCATGATACATTTCATTCACTTCTTCTCTCCCTTCTGATGTCAAAAATTGATTGTTGTAACATAATATACCTAGGATCCCCTCTTTATTCTTTAAAGCATCTCTAAACATTACAAAATACTGCAATTAAACTTCTCTCCCATGCTACAAGAATGGACCATGTTTTGCTCCTACTTTGAAAATATCACTGGCTTCCTAGACAAACAAATCATTCATAAACATCTTACTCTTACCTTTAAAGCTTTCTGACTGGGATTCCCAGATTACCTGGCTAATCTTACCATTTCATATTCACCTATTCGTCTGTTGCGATCTCTTAACCATTACTATTTAGTTTTGCCAAATCCCAAACAAGCTAGCTTAGAATGACATCCTATAGTATATCTCCTATCACCTTCTCCCACTACTCCAACCAGAGTTACACCTAATCACACTGACCACCCTTCAACATCTTCTGTCCTTCTGTGACTGTTCTCTTGTGCTTGACTGCTTAAATATTTTAAATTTAAATGCTTTACTTTTTGTCTATTAGATTGTAAGCTCTTTGAGCAGGGACTGTCTTTCTTCTGTGTTTGTACAGCGCTGCGTACACTTTGTAGCGCTCTAGAAATGTTAAATAGTAGTAGAATCAACCAGTCATTGTGCGTTCTATTTTGCAGCCCCTGCCTATTAGAATTCCCTTCCTCACGAAGTCCATGTTGAATTATCCTTCAAAAAAGTTTAAGCCTGTTTTAAAGGCCAGGCTGTCCGGCAGGCGTTTGATCTTCCAACTTAGCCGATTGTGGTCACAGCTGTCAGTTTGAACTCATAAGTACATAAGTAATGCCACACTGGGAAAGACCAAGGGTCCATCGAGCCCAGCATCCTGTCCACGACAGCGTCCAATCCAGGCCAAGGGCACCTGGCGAGCTTCCCAAACGTACAAACATTCTATACATGTTATTCCTGGAATTGTGGATTTTTCCCAAGTCCATTTAGCAGTGGTTTATGGACTTGTCCTTTAGGAAACCGTCTAAACCCTTTTTAAACTCTGCCAAGCTAACCGCCTTCACCACGTTCTCCGGCAACGAATTCCAGAGTTTAATTATGCGTTGGGTGAAGAAACCTTTTCTCCAATTTGTTTTAAATTTACTACGCTGTAGTTTCATCGCATGCCCCCTAGTCCTAGTATTTTTGGAAAGCGTGAACAGACGCTTCACATCCACCTGTTCCACTCCACTCATTATTTTATATACCTCTATCATGTCTCCCATCAGCCGTCTCTTCTCCAGTGGGTACAGTGGGTTTCTGGTGAGTTATGGAGGGCTCACAGTTTCCACCACAAGTGTAACAGGTAGAGGGAGGTATGGGCCTGGGTCTACCTGTTTGCAGTGCACTGCACCCACTACTAGACTATTTGAGGGACCTGCATGCTGTTCTAATAGAACCGAGTATAACATCTGAGGCTGACATAGAGGTTGGTAAGTAATGTTTTTAATCAGATTTTGGGGTAGGGGGTGGGAGGGGTCAGTGACCACTGGGGGAGTAAGGAGAGGTCATCCCCCATTCCCTCCAGAGGTCTTCTGGACATTTAGGGCACCTTTTTGTGCCTTATTCGTTATGAAAAGAAGTCTAGCTCAAAATGTTTTAGTTTTAGTCCTGGATGGTTTTGTTTTGTTCCATTAAAGCTGAAAAATGTCTTAGGAACACCCATATCCCACTCTTAAATGCCCCCAACACACCTCCTTAAGATTTGGATGCACTGCAGATGAACAGCTTAGAAAAATGTCTGAAAAATAGGTTTTGAAAATACTGATTTGGAGGTTTTTGCAAATTAAAAAAAAACATCTAAATGCTTCTTTATACCACTTTTTAGACATTTTTCTCTTTCGAAAATGAGCCCCATATCGTGATTTAAAAAAAAACAACAAGTTAGTATTGATGAAACTGTAGAAGACATTACTATTTCAACTGGATTTCCAGGGCCGGTCCTAGGGTCTCTGGCGCCCCCCAGCAGACTATGAGTTGGACCCCCCCCCCCAATCTCCTTTTTCTCTTCTCCCAACCTGCCCCTGTCCAGCGATTCTCCTTCGCCCCATCCCCCGCCATACTGCGCCGCCCTTGGTGCTTTAAATCTTTAATTTACCTCCGTTCCAGCAGCCGCGTCATTTGAAAGCCCTGCCCTGTCTCTAGCCTTCCTTCCCTTCGTGAGTTCGTTCCCTAAGGGTCCCGCCCTCGTGGAAATGACGTCAGAAGGCGGGACTGCGGATCGAACTAACGAAGGGAGGGAAAGCTAGAGACAGGGCAGGGCTTTCAAATGACGCGGCTGCTGGAACTGAGGTAAATTAAAGATTTACAGCACCAAGGGCGGCGCGGTATGGCGGCGCCCTTGAAGGCAGGCGCCCCCCTGCGGTGCTTACCCCGCTTACTGGGTTTGACCGGCCCTGTGGATTTCTTTCCCATTAGGACAAAACCTTGAATGATTTGATTATTTTTAATTTTTACCATTTGCATTTAATCTTAGCTATTAATTTTTTCTTTTCAGAGTGCTTTTCTCATGCGGACAATGACTTTTGTATTTTAACCACAGACTAGAGAATTTCAATGAATGTAAAGTAAAACAAAATGAACAGTAAACTAGAAGAACGTTTGCGCAAGTAAAATGATAAAATCAAAGTGAAAATAAAATGTAAAGGAATTTTACATTCTCTCTTTACGAAAAGTAGGAATTTAAGAATCCAATTCATAGGTCATATATCAACAATCAACCAGCATTTATGCTTTTCTTCTCCAAACAAGCCTCCAAATGAGCTTAGATTTTGAGTCCGCCTTGGTTTATGGGTCTTCTCACTTGGTTCAGCTTTACTGTAGGGTGTCAAGATAATTTATAACAGCAGTACACCATATTTTGACTTCCGATCATTCAGTTTAAACCCTGATGGCAGCTATTAAATCTACCAAGGTGTGATGGAGAAGACTGAATGTTCACAATTGTGTTTAATGTTTGAATTCTGATTGTTTTTAGGGGAACCTAAAAAGGAAGACTGGGAAATGACTTCAGCCTTATGAGGTTAACTGTCCATTTAAAGAGCCAATGATCCAAAAGGGTATTATAAAAAGGTAGTCATCCTGATGAATGAGGAAGGGCAGAGCCAAGAGCACCTGCCTCAGTGGCCAAGGCTGCACGTGGCCCAGGAGAAAGCAGGGATTCAACTCAAGGCCACCGAGAGGGGGAGGATAGGGAGAGGCAAGATTCCCCCGGGTCCAGCCTCCAAGGGGAGCCCGGAGCTAGGGTCCATCTCTCTCATGCTCCTAATGGGACCTGGGTGATCACGTCCCGACAGAAACAGGAGAGACAAAACTCCGGTGCCAGGCACCCTTAGAGGCTGGGGAGGAGCAGACACAGGGCTTCGGGGCCTCTAGTTTGGCTGGCGAGGGTCCCCAAGCCCCACCAGCAGAAAACCTTCCTCCAGGTCTGTTCTCTGCCGCAGGGCAGGCAATGTGGCGGAGAACAGCGCTGGAGAAAAGCTTCTGGTGGTGGGGCTTGGAGACCCCTGAAAACCAAGGTATGTGGAGTTGCAGCGGGGGACAGGGAGGTGGGGCAAAATGTGCCCTCTCACTTTGGGCTCCGCCCCCCCCCCCCCAATTGTTGTGGTCTGGCTACGTGGTGGTCCCGGGGGTGGGGGCCCGGCTCAGTTTCTCAGCGGCCCTGATTCAACTCCCTGGATATCTTACCCTGCTTCTGAACCATCTCCCAAATATACAGCCCAGCGATTTCAAAGGTGCTGACCGCTGCAGGCTGAATTCGACCTGGTTATTCAGTGATGGGTCTAATCCAGGCACTGGCATTGAATGTTTGGGATACAGTCAGCTACCAGAACATATCCAGGTACCGGTGACATTCAGACCAGTGAATAAATAGGTGCACAGAAAAATTTAGGTGCTGTCTCACTTTTCTTTGGGCACTTAGAGGCTCATTTTCAAAGCACTTAGCCTCCCAAAGTTCCATAGAAACCTATGGAACTTAGCCTCCCAAAGTGCTTTGAAAATATGCCTCTTAGCCAGTTAGGGCTAGATTCTGTATATGACGGTCAAAATGGAGGTATGTTGGAATAACATGCCTAGTGCTACTCTATAAACCACTTCTACAGTAAGATGTAGCTTGTAGACGTTCTCCCGAATTCTATAGCAACGCGCATTAATGTAATTGATGCACCTGACATGCCCACATTCCTCCCACGGCCGTACCCCCTTTTCAGCTACGCATGTTGGAATTTACGTGCCACTCTTTTTAGAATACACTAAAAAAGAAGCGCACATAAATTTCAATTATTGCCAATTAGTGATAATAATTGGTTTGTATTGGCAATTATCATCCTAATTGGCTCGTTACTCATTTGAGTAGCACACATAAACTGGCCGCTCGCACAATTGTGGAGTGGAGGAGTGGCCTAGTGGTTAGGGTGGTGGACTTTGGTCCTGAGGAACTGAGTTGGATTCCCACTTCAGGCACAGGCAGCTCCTTGTGACTCTGGGCAAGTCACTTAACCCTCCATTGCCCCAGGTACAAATAAGTACCTCTATACAATATGTAAGCCGCATTGAGCCTGCTATGAGTGGGAAAGTGTGGGGTACAAATGTAACAAACAAACAATGTTGCTACTATTTGAGATTCTGTTGCTACTATTTGAGATTCTACATGGAATGTTGCTACTATTTGAGATTCTACATGGAATGTTAATGTTGCTATTCCACTAGCAACATTCCATGTAGAAGGAGGCTGCGCAGGCTTCTGTTTCTGTGAGTCTGACGTCCTGCACATATGTGCAAGACGTCAGACTCACAGAAGCAGAAGCCTGCGCGGCCACATTGGTGATCTGCAAGGGTCAACTTCTACATGGAATGTTGCTAGTGGAATAGCAACATTCCATGTAGAATCTCAAATAGTAGCAACAGTGGAGGAGTGGCCTAGTGGTTAGGGTGGTGGACTTTGGTTCTGAGGAACTGAGTTTGATTCCCACTTCAGGCACAGGCAGCTCCATGTGACTCTGGGCAAGTCACTTAACCCTCCATTGCCCCATGTAAGCTGCAGTGAGCCTGCCATGAGTGGGAAAGCGTGGGGTATAAATGTAAAAAAAAAATGTAATGTGCGCTACTCACCATGCCTTGTATAGAATCTGGGGACTAGTAGACTGAATACCTCCGATAACTGGGCAAATCCCAGTGCCACCTTGATGCCAACCCAGACTATTTTGACAGTAACTAAATAGTATTGTGGCAGCTTCACTGGATTCTCAATAGCACAACCCAGTTAAGTGCCACTGAAAATCCAGGGACGGCCAGCTCACCAGGAGTCTCTCTTGCTCAATTAAATCAATCTAAAAACCTACCCCTATATTCTGAGGCTGGGGCTTCAGGTGGCACGCTCCAGGAGACGCAGTCTCCCATTCCCTTTACTTTATCTGTTTCTTTCCCAAAGGGCAGCAGTGACAGTGATTCCCCTAGGCTGCCCTGCCACCGGCCTGTTCTCCCACTGTGGTCCACCTCTTGACGTAACTTCCTGTTTCCTCAGAGGCAGGACGCAGTAGCGAAGAGGCCGGTGCTGGCGGCAGGGCAACCTATGGGAACTGCTGCCATCTTTTGGAAAAAAAATAAGGTAAACTCAGGGAAGAGGATTGAGAAGGAAGGGGGGAGATGTTACACCAGGGGCGGGCGGCATCTCATCCCTGCCTCGGGAGGCAGATTGCCCTGGGCTGCCTCTGAAACCAAATGTATCATATTAACCTCCCAAAGGACTCCCAAACCAGACTGGAGATATGCAGCAAACAGAGAGCAGAGGGGAAAACTTGTTGGCAATAAAAAGGAAGCATCACAAAAAATAATGAAAGCTAAGTATCACTTGGACCTAAAATGCAATAAAACTCTACACGCAACCACCTTTCATCAGCATAAGTAGCTGCTGTTTCTTATGGATAATTATACCCCTGATGCAGCCAATTTTGACGAAACATGGCCATGTCAGGTTTTAATTTGTAACTCTTCAATAAACTTTCTGATTTTGACTGCCGCTGACGCAGACCTTTCGTGTGACGTTTTGCATACCTTCACTTTGTAATCTGACCCAGGAACAACAGTATGTGTGATCACTTGCACTTGCTTTCTCTGAGGGAAGACATTTTCTGGAAAAGAGATGCATGGAGATTTGAAAATGCCATCCAGTGCAGCTGCTTTTCATCCCTTTATCTAAATGTGAAACAAGGGATGCTCCCCCTTAATGTGGCAAAATTGATTTGATTTGCTTACTTTATTTATTTTTTTGTCTATTAGATTGTAAGCTCTTTGAGCAGGGACTGTCTTTCTTCTATGTTTGTGCAGCGCTGCGTATGCCTTGTAGCGCTATAGAAGTGATAAGTAGTAGTAGTAGTCTCTTGTAACCAGAGCTAATATTGTGATGTCATAATGCCTCAGTCCACCAATAGCCAACCTCATCAGTGATGTCACAATGGCTTGATTGTCCTATACTTGGCTCACTTTTATTACATAGCTCTTTGAGCAGGGACTGTCTTTCTTCTATGTTTGTGCAGCGCTGCGTAAGCCTTGTAGCGCTATAGAAATGCTAAATAGTAGTAGTAGTAGTAGTAGTAGTAGCAGTAGTGCATCATGTCACAGTGAATGCACTGATGGAAGGGGTTTCTCAAACATGCAGTTAACATAGTTTTGCTTTTTTTTTTTTTTTTATGACATCTTTGAAAATTACTCAATTTTGCTATTTAGGCAAATTTCCAAAGCTTATATGGATAGTGAAAACTTAAGATGGTAGCTTTCCCCATTCACTTTGCATCAATTCTCACAGGAAATGTATCCTTTTAATCATCAGTGGAATCTTTTCCAGAAGTCATTCTATGGAAGTAAAATGAGCTAGTCCAGGTTTTCCAGTTAACCAACCAAATAAATAAATGGTTTTTTTTTAATTGCTTTTTCCACACAACACCTAGTCTCAATGCCAAACAAACTTAGTTGAAACATATGCTTCTTAGCAGCAAAATTACAGTTCTAGTCAAAAGTCTTCCTTTCTTTTTTTTTCCAACTGGGGTTCAAGCTTAACTCCTAAGAAAGGCACCAGCCTTATATTTCATTTGACCAGCAGTCCCAAACTCAGCGAACTCCCAGCATGCCACGCTGGGCAAAGTTTGAAAAGGGCTACAATTAGTGCCAGTTCTTAGCTTCCATGGCTGAAGCCTTGAAGCCTCCCCATCTCTTTTGGCTTCCTTTTCCTTTGATGACCTTCTCCCCCTCAGCCCAAGGCCTGGTTCTAGCACATAGGGAACAGGATGCTCTAGCCCAGAACCTTAGCTGTCCATTCCTCCTGCTGCCTTCTTTCTCAAAGAAAAAGTGTGTGACTCCTAGGCTTCCAGTGCTCCTCTCTAGCCTGACTCTGATTGGCTTAGCCTTTCTGTGCCTGGATTGGAGGACAGGCTGTGCAGTCCAACTCTCAGGATTCTTGGGTTCTCCTGCCTCCGAGTCCCAGTTCACTATCTGCTTCCTGAGGTTGGACTGCAACTGCTCTCCCCTCCCCCACCAAGGATCACAGCAGCTCCTCTCCAAATCCTGTCTGCTGCATGGGATTTCTGGCAGTTGCCACTGTATCAGGTAAGAGGGTTTATTTTCCCTTTCTATTGTCTGGTTCTGGTTCCCATGATAAGATATTATTTCCCCCTACTCACTACATGTCATCTGAAATTCTGAACCTATCCAGCAATACAATCCTCCCTTTTCCAGAGGCCAGTCCAGGTTTCTCCTGCCTTACTGTGCCCCTGGGGATAATCCAGTATTGAGAAAGCAATGGGGATACAAGGACTGGTCTTATCTATCACAATTGGGCCGATGATCAGAAGCAAATGCAGGTACTAGAAGTTATTAGCGCCATATTAATGCCTGGGATGCACTGGGCGGGGCTTCACACCATATAAGACCATCATTTTCAATGCAGCATTGAAAGAGGAGGGAGTGTACTACCTCCCTCCTCCAACAAAACTATGGGAGGTGGGGAAGAGGGACACTAGACCATCAGGTTGGGGGGGGGGGCTTGATTTGCATCCCACCGGATCTCCAGCCCCCCTGAAGTTGTGTCGGGGGCTCAGAGGGACTTGAGGTCTGCCGGACCTCCAGCCCTCGTGTCACTGGCTTGGGGTGGGGGTTTGGTGGGGCACTGGGCCACCAAGGCTTTGCTGTTTGGGGTCTGGTGGTCCATAGACCTTCAGCCCCTGTGTTTGACAGGTCTGGGTTTTGACAGCCCGTACCTGTCAAACAAGTACGGGAGGATTGTGCCTCAGGCAGGGGTATAGCCAGACTTTGGCTGGAGGGGGGTCCAGAGCCCGAGGTGAGGGGGCACATTTTAGCCCCCCTGGTGCCACAACCCCCCCCCCCCCACCATTGCCAACACCAACTTTGACCCCCCCCCTGCTGACAACCTTCTCGACCCCCCTCCCTCCACCAACCCTCCCCCGCCGTCACCTACCTTTGCTGGCGGGGGACCCCAACCCCCGTCCAGCCGAGGTCCTCTTCTTCCTTCGTTCTGTACAACGTGCAGGATGTCAGACTCAGAAATAGAACAAAGGAAGAAGAGGAGGACCTCGGCTGGCGGGGGTTGGGGTCCCCCGCCAGCAAACGTAGGCGATGGCGGACTAGGATTGGCGGCGGGAGTGGGGGTCGAGAGGGTCGTCGGCAGGGGGGTCCAGGGCCAAATCTACGGGGGCCCAGGCCCCCGTGGCCCCACGTAGCTACGCCCCTGGCCTCAGTAACTTTACACTATGATCACAGATAATAGCGCGCATAAATTTGCATGCTATTATCTCTGATCATAGGGGCGCTAAAGCCCTGTGCTGTTCCAGCGCTATTTTTAGAGCGCTGTTTGGAACAGCATGGGGCTTTCGATCATCTGGGGAAATGTGTGTTACTTTTCCTTTGAAAACTGCTTAGAGTACTAGTAAAGATAAGTACCTTTGTACCTGTTTATTCTGTGTTTACTCCCCCCCCCCCCCGGTAGTCCTGTCCTAAAATGAGTTTAATTTTCCACAGGTAATGTGTTGTTCATCCATACATATGTTTATCACATACAGGGTGGGAAATTTTCAGGCTATTTAGCAGAGTAAATAGCCATTTGCCAGGTAAGCAGATTCTGAAAATGCCCCTCTTTATAAGCTTTCATGTGGACTGAAGTGAATGGACCAGTGGTTTTCAAATTCATTCCTAGTTGCCCCCCCCCCATCCCCCAACAAACAATCAAATTACGCAAATGTAGCATTTTTTTTTTCCAGTGTATGCCCAGAGAGACTGAACTCCTGCATAAAGAGTATTTATTTGGTTGGGACCAGGGCCGGGACTGGTGACCACTGGGAAGCCATAAGGCAAGTTCCACACTTTCTGCGCTCCTCATCATACGCACAATAATACAATCCACTCCAAGGCTGGTGATCTAAACCCACTGTTTCCTGAAATCAAGGCACCCAGCAAACAAATACAATGTGGCAGAGGCAAGAAATGGTAACTGAATTATTTACAGTGTCTCTGGTGTTGTATACTGCCAACCAGGGTTGCCAGGTGGAAAAATTTTTTCCCACCCAATCCAGCCTAAAAAAGCCCAAAACCCGCCCAAACTCAAACCCCGCCCCTGACACCCCCACCCCTGCGTCATCACCCCCGCCGTCATCAACCCCGCCCCCGCCGTCATCAACCCCGCCCCTGCCGTCATTGGCCCCGCCTCCCTCATCATCGGCCCCGCCCAGAACGTCACTAACCCCGCCCAAAACGTCACTAACCCCGCCCCCCGCAGCCAAAATAACCGCCTGAAAACCGCCCAAAAGAAAAAAAAGAAGCCCAAAGAACCGCAACCCGCCGCGGGCAAAAATTTCTTGCGGCGGGTCGCAGAAAACCGCCCAATTGGCAACACTGCTGCCAACTCCCAAATCCCAGAGAAAGTTCCGTTCCTTCTCCACTTAAGCCTACAGCTACTGACAGCAGAGAGTCAGTACATTTCAATATACTTGTAAGTTCCACTTACAACTGCAAAGGAGCTCAGGGACTCTAAGAATCTGAGGCAGCTCCTTTCAAATCAGGTTCAGCTGGGATTTATTTATTTATTTGTTACATTTGTACCCCGCACTTTCCCACTTATAGCAGGTTCAATGTGGCTTACATAGTAGTAATTAAGTTACAAAGTATAGTGCAGAGACAACAGGCTAAGCTAGTACAGTAGTGCAGTGCCGTAACGAGGGTGGCTGACGCCCGGGGCGGGTTGCCGCTGCGCACCCCCCCCCCCCGGTGCAGCACGGCGCACCCTCCCCCCTCCGGCGCGCACCCCCCCCCCCGGTGCAGCACGGCGCACCCTCCCCCCTCCGGCGCGCACCCCCCCCCCCCGGAGCGCATTTTTACTTACATTGAGAAGCGAGGGACGGGCAGGCGAGCCGATCCGCCCCCGAGTGCATGTTGCTGGGAGCTGCGTCGGCTCCGCTGGTTCCCTGCTCTCTCTGCCCCGGAACAGGAAGTAACCTGTTCCGGGGCAGAGGGAGCAGGGACCAAGCAGAGCCGACACCCCCCCAGCAGCGTGCACCTGGGGCGGACCGCCCCACCGCCCCCCCTTCCTAAGCCACTGGAGATAGTAACATAGTAGATGACGGCAGAAAAAGACCTGCATGGTCCATCCAGTCTGCCCAACAAGATAACTCATATGTGCTACTTTTTATGTATACCCTACTTTGATTTGTACCTGTGCTCTTCAGGAGTAGTGGAGATGTGTAAATAGGTAATATTAAAAGGGAGAGGGGGTAGGGGAGGTAGGGGGAGGTGCTAGTTTTAGTCAAGATTGAGAAAAACAAGGGATAAGGTCAGGGTAAGCATAGGGAAAAATAGGAGGAGGTATGGTCTGAGTCAATGCCGTTGTCACAGGACCAGGTGATGAAAAGGTGAGTATGTATGGTTAGGCCGTGGCGGATAAGCTTCCATGAATAGATGGGTTTTTCAGCGATTTTCTGAAGGGTAGGTAGTCTTTAATAGAACAAATGGGTCTGAGTAGGGCGTTTCAGAGTTGACTGCCTTTGAAGGAGAAGTTGGAATCAAAGAGGATTTATACTTGAGACCTTTGCAGTTAGGGTAGTGCAGGTTGAGCTGATTTCGAGAGGATTCCGAAGTGTTTCTTGTGGATAGGTCGATCAAGTCAGTCGTGTAGCTTGGGGATTCTCCATGGATGATCTTGTGCATCACATTGGGGCTCCAAACAATGTAGATTTAACTGGTAAGGTTTCCCTCAGCCCCCGTAGATGTTCATGGACCACCAGTAAAAATATGCACGCAGCCCGATATCTCCTTTCTTTTTCGTTTTTTTTTTTTTTTTTTAGAAGGATGTAGAGCACTCCCCATTCCCCCAAACAGGACAGTGCTTCTGTGGCATTTTGGGGGCACATGAGGGCATTTCAGTGGCCTAGTGGTTAGGGTGGTGGACTTTGGTCCTGAGGAACTGAGTTGGATTCCCATTTCAGGCACAGGCAGCTCCTTGTGACTCTGGGCAAGTCACTTAACCCTCCATTGCCCCATGTAAGCCTCATTGAGCCTGCCATGAATGGGAAAGCACAGGGTACAAATGTAACAAAAATAAAATAGATACTATTGGAAATTCTACATGGAATGTTGCTACTATTGGAAATTCTACATGGAATGTTGCTACTATTGGAGATTCTACATGGAATGTTGCTATTCCACTAGCAACATTCCATGTAGAAGGCTGCACAGGCTTCTGTTTCTGTGAGTCTGACGTCCTGCACATACGTCAGACTCACAGAAGCAGAAGCCTGCGCGGCCACATTGGTGATCTGCAAGGGCCGACTTCTACATGGAATGTTGCTAGTGGAATCTCAAATAGTAGCAACAGTGGAGGAGTGGCCTAGTGGTTAGGGTGGTGGACTTTGGTCCTGAGGAGCTGAGTTCAATTCCCACTTCAGGCACAGGTAACTCCTTGTGACTCTGGGCAAGTCACTTAACCCTCCATTGTCCCATGTAAGCTGCATTGCGCCTGCCATGAGTGGGAAAGCGCAGGGTACAAATGTAACAAAAAAATGTAAAACACCTGTGAATGAACAAATTAATACAGATCATGCCCTCCATTAGGGGCTTAATGTAAAACACTTTTACCAAGCTGTGGTAAGCATTAATGGGGTGCTTACTGCATCTTAAAAGGACTTACAAATGGGCACGCTGATGAGGCAGACCACGGTAAACTCCTGATATGCATGCACAACCCACATGGTGGAGTGGAGGAGTGGCCTAGTGGTTAGCGCACCGGTCTTGCAATCCCGAGGTGGCTAGTTCAAATCCCACTGCTGCTCCTTGTGATCTTGGGCAAGTCATTTAACCCTCCATTACCTCAGGTACAAACTTAGATTGTGAGCCCTCCTGGGACGAGAAAATATCCAGTGTACCTGAATGTAACTCACCTTGAGCTACTACTGAAAAAGGTGTGAGCAAAGTCCAAGTAAATTATTTGAGATTCTGTTGCTACTATCTGAGATTTTACATGGAATGTTGCTACTATTTAAGATTCTACATGGAATGTTGATATTATCTGAGATTCTAAAAGGAATGTTGCTATAGTGGAGGAGTGGCCTAGTGCTTAGAGCACTGGTCTCGTAATCCAGAAGAGACCAGTTCAAATCCCACTGCTGCTCCTTGTGATCTTGGGCAAGTCACCTAACTCTCCATTGCCTCAGGTACAAACCAAGATCATGAGACTTTCTGGGACAGAGAAATATCCAGTGTACCTGAATGTAACTCACCTTGAGGTACTACTGAAAAAGGTGTGAGCAAAATGGGAATAAAACGCTAAAAAGTGCATTTTATTTTTTTAGTCAGAGGGAGGTGTCTGTGTTAATCAGTTAGTGCACCCAGGCTCAGTCTAGTGAGGTCATTTCTAGGCGTTGTTTCTGCAGGTCTGACCAATCAGAGAGACGGTGGTAGCTGTTGATGGGAACTAAGCAAAAGCTCATCTCTCAAGTCCCTCACCCCTTCCTTGGACAGATGGCCAGTGGGAGAAATCTGTCCCGCTCCATCCTCAATCACTGATCTGAAAGCAAATAAATAAATACAGGAATAGGAGGCAACATGGAATGGAATCCTTTCCTTCCTTTTCGAAGATATCATTGAGGGAAAACATAAACATTAGATCAGAGCTCTCACACCGCTAGCATACTATTTTGTTGGTTATAAAAATGACCCACCCGATTTAGCAGGTGTTAATGCGTGTGAGCACTTTGAAGTTTGGCACAGACACTTTGGGCCAAAAGGACCTGTGGACTTCGCAGGAACGTGGACAGTGTGAAAAACCGCTTCCCTAAGACAGAGCGGGTGCTGAAATATGACATCACTGTACTTGTCAGGGATCCCTAATATTCCATTTGAAATATTCAATTCAATATATCATTTACAATGCTGGTTTTCTGGCCATGCTTGTGTTTAATGATGGAGGAGGGGAAAGATCATTTTAGTTAATTAACAGGGTTGATGTAGTGGTGAGATGAATGATATTTGGTGAGCCACATTATAAATCCTCCTCTATTTACTGTATTCATATTTTATTCCGTAGTCTTTCCATGCGATACTGCATAGAAACAATGCAATTTATAGCATTCTTTGAGTAGACAGGATTTATATTCTGTAACCATTCATTTTTTGTTTTCCTTTTTACAGGAATAATGATTGAGATCTAATTCTAAGTTCTGTTGATGGTTCCTTACAAGGGATGGGTGGGGGGGGGGGGGGAGGAGAGAAAAGGGATGCAAATAGAGCATCACATCTATGATTAAGAGTTTAATACAGTAGATCATGAATACATAGTAACATAGTAGATGACGGCAGAAAAAGACTTGCACGGTCCATCCAGTCTGCCCAACAAGATAACTCATATTTGCTGCTTTTTGTGTATACCCTACTTTGATTTGTACCTGTGCTCTTCAGGGCACAGACCGTATAAGTCTGCCCAGCACTATCCCCGCCTCCAAACCACCAGTCCCACCTCCCAACCACCGGCTCTGGCAGAGACCGTATAAGTCTGCCCAGCACTATCCTCACCTCCCAACCACCAGCTCTGGCACAGACCGTACAAGTCTGCCCAGCCCTATCCCCGCCTCCCAACCACCTGCCCCTCCTCCCAACCACCAGCTCTGGCACAGACCGTATAAATCTGCCCAGCACTATCCTCACCTCCCAACCATCAGCCCTGCCTCCCAACCACCGGCTCTGGCACAGACCGTACAAGTCTGTCCAGCACTATTCCCGCCTCCCACCAGTCCCGCTGCCCACCACCGGCTCTGGCACAGACCGTACAAGTCTGTCCAGCACTATCCCTGCCTCCCAACCACCAGCCCCGCCTCCCGATCTTGACTAAGCTCCTAAGGATCCATTCCTTCGGCACAGGATTCCTTTATGCTTATCCCACGCATGTTTGAATTCCGTTACCGTTTTCATTTCCACCACCTCCCGCGGGAGGGCATTCCAAGCATCCACTACTCTCTCCGTGAAAAAATACTTCCTGACATTTTTCTTGAGTCTGCCCCCTTCATTTGGCCATACGCAGCATGCAAGAGAGAAGACAATGACATTTCCATGAGATCCAAATAAAGGGGCAATGGAAAACCTTGTGGTTGTGGGGAGTGGCAAGCAAATCAACCAAAATGATCCCCAGCTCTTGCTTATAGTGTATTTTTTAACATGATATATAGGGAGGGGGGTCATTTTATAAAGCATTCCATGCATGTGAAGTAAAGGGTCGTGGATTTGATATACCACCTTTCTGTGGGAGCAAACAAAGCGGTCACACCATGGAGCCGTTGTATCGCTCCATGGTGCGACCGCACCTTGAGTATTGTGTTCAATTCTGGTCACCGCATCTCAAGAAAGATATAGTAGAATTGGAAAAGGTGCACCGAAGGGCGACTAAAATGATAGCGGGGATGGGACAACTTCCCTATGAAGAAAGGCTAAGGAGGCTAGGGCTATACAGCTTGGAGAAGAGATGGCTGAGGGGAGACATGATAGAGGTATATAAAATAATGAGTGGAGTGGAACAGGTGGATGTGAAGCGTCTGTTCACGGTTTCCAAAAATACTAGGACTAAGGGGCATGCGATGAAACTACATGTAGTAAATTTAAAACAAATCGAAGAAAACGCATAATTAAACTCTGGAATTCGTTTCCGGAGAACGTGGTGAAGGCGGTTAGCTTAGCAGAGTTTAAAAAGGGGTTAGACGGTTTCCTAAAGGACAAGTCCATAAACCAATACTAAATGGACTTGGGAAAAATCCATAATTCCAGGAATAACATGTATAGAATGTTTGTACGTTTGGGAAGCTCGTCAGGTGCCCTTGGCCGCTGTCATAGACAGGATGCTGGGCTCGATGGACCCTTGGTCTTTTCCCAGTGTGGCATTACTTCTGTACTTATGAACTTATTTTATGCAGGTACTTGGAAGATTTAGAGAAAGTTCACCACATCTCTTTAGTGAAGCTCCCTATGATTAATATGATAAGAAGGCAAGCGATTTACACCAGGAGGCTTTTTGCCAATGATGAAGAAGCCCTAGCCCTTTATCCGCCTCGTTAGTGGAAAAGGTGCTTCTTGAGGCTTTTTTCCTCCTGAAAAATTAGTCTCACTGGCTTACTTTATGACTTGTTTCCGGTTTTTATACTAAGAGATACTGTCTTGAGTGGAAACTTGCTCCCTTGCATTATAAGCACGGGGTACAAATAAAACAAAATAATTATAGTTTATCTCTAATTGTAGAATACTGAATACCATCCGTCACTGATTCTGTATACCGTTCATCTTGTACTTCAAAACTGTCCTCCCAGTCACCGACATTCTGGCCTTCCACTGGAATTCCCAGCTTCGTTACAAAGAAGGTCTCGTAAACTATGTATATCTGAATTCTTCCCTCTATTTTAGGCCTCTTTTCTATCTTTGTCAGAAGATGCTTTCATTTCGTGTCTGTTTTGGCGAAGTGTTCTGCCCCTGAATCGGCAATGAGCTTGATAAATACCAAGCGTGCTGTAATCGCCCAACATTTCCCTAACTTCAGCTTGACCGGCATCAGCTTTTATTCATTTACATCCATCCATCTGTTCCAGGCATCTGTTATCATTTGCACAGTACACTTTGGAATAGCAATACCTGTGCATCAAACTGATTTCGTTAATAAACTGAGAGGAAATGATGCATGTTATAGGTGAAATTGCCAGTTTCGTGAACTCATCTTGTTTTATATTGACATCAACAGATTACAGTCAGTGTATTCTTTTTGTAATGAGATATGATGCTGGTAAGGATAAAAATGTGACAGCTAGTTGAATTTTGTAAACTTTACCCTATATAATCTTAACTGTTTTGTTTTGTTTTTTTAAATTGTAATCTATCTTGAGCTTTCCTAGATAGAAACAGGCTGTAAATGCTAGTTTAAATGAAATAATTATTATAATGTCCTTTGATATGTCTGCACAAAAACACTTTAAAAATATTTTTATTGTAAGGTACAGGAGTGGAAAATATACAGGTTGTAATACAAATAATAGAGTGGAGTGGAGGAGTGGCCTAGTGGTTAGGGTGGTGGACTTTGTTCCTGGGGAACTGAGGAACTGAGTTTGATTCCCACTTCAGGCACAGGCAGCTCCTAGTGACTCTGGGCAAGTCACTTAACCCTCCATTGCCCCATGTAAGCCGCATTGAGCCTGCCATGAGTGGGAAACAGGGTACAAATGTAACAAAAATAAAATAGATACTATTGGAGATTCTACATGGAATGTTGCTATTCCACTAGCAACATTCCATGTAGAAGGCTGCGCAGGCTTCTGTTTCTGTGAGTCTGACATCCTGCACGTACGTGCAGGACGTCAGACTCACAGAAGCAGAAGCCTGCGCGGCCACATTGGTGATCTGCAAGGGCCGACTTCTACATGGAATGTTGTGCAGGCAGCTCCTTATGACTCTGGGCAAGTCACTTAACCCTCCATTGCCCCTTGTAAGCCGCATTGAGCCATGAGTGGGAAAGTGCGGGGTACAAATGTAACAAAAATAAAAAAAAAATAATAACTCAGAAAACTGTAATCTGTCCAATTACCAGCATTCATTCAGTGCAATTAGCTTTACTCATTCCCTCACTAACCACTCACATTCTCCAGTTGTCCAAGTGCTCTGTTCTTCAGACCTTCTAAACCCCTGAGTCCTCAAGCTCTGCTTCCACCCTCTGTGGTTGTCCAGACTCCTCCCCTGCTGGATTATGTTGCAAGAACTGGTATTATAAACGGAAGTTGCATCAGAGGAGGCAGGGTACAGCTTAGTTAAGGCCCCAAGGCTGCCTGCTTTAATCGCTGTGCCTGCTGCTACAAGCAGTGATTGAGCAAGTAAGGACAGGCTGCAAGAAGGGGGCTGAAAAGTGAGAATTGCTGCACTGGGGTAGAGGGAAAAGTGATGCTGGTGGAGTGGGGTGGGGAGAGAGAAAGGGAGATGTGCTGCTATACCTGGGATGGGGTGACAGGCGAGATGTTGCTGGACCTGGGGAGAGGTCTGAAGTGAGAGGTGCTGCTGGATCTTGGGGGAGGGGAATGTGAGGGAGAGGTGCTGCTGGACCTGTGGGGGGGGGGGGGGGGGTGGAGGAGGAGAACTGCTGCTGAACCTGAGGGACGAGATGGAGAAGTTCTCATGGACCTGGGGGATGAGAGAGTGAGGTGCTGCTGGATCTGTGGGGAGGGGGGGGGGGGGGTGGAGGAGGAGAACTGCTGCTGAACCTGAGGGACGAGATGGAGAAGTTCTCATGGACCTGGGGGATAAGAGAGTGAGGTGCTGCTGGATCTGTGGGGAGGGGGGGGTGGAGGAGGAGAACTGCTGCTGAACCTGAGGGACGAGATGGAGAAGTTCTCATGGACCTGGGGATGAGAGAGTGAGGTGCTGCTGGATCTGTGGGGAGGGGGGGGGGGTGGAGGAGGAGAACTGCTGCTGAACCTGAGGGACGAGATGGAGAAGTTCTCATGGACCTGGGGGATGAGAGAGTGAGGTGCTGCTGGATCTGTGGGGAGGGGGGGGGGTGGAGGAGGAGAACTGCTGCTGAACCTGAGGGACGAGATGGAGAAGTTCTCATGGACCTGGGGGATGAGAGAGTGAGGTGCTGCTGGATCTGTGGGGAGGGGGGGTGGAGGAGGAGAACTGCTGCTGAACCTGAGGGACAAGATGGAGAAGTTCTCATGGACCTGGGGGATGAGAGAGTGAGGTGCTGCTGGATCTGTGGGGAGGGAGTTGAAAGGAGGATATCATGAAGGAGCAAAAAGGGTACTCAGGAAGGGCAAGGTTATAGTGGAGAGACTGAATGAATTGTTTGCTTTGGTCTTTACAGAAGATGTAAGAGATCTGCCTGTACTGGAAATGGCTTTCAAGGGTGATGATGCGGAGGAACTGCAAGAAATCTCGGTGAACCTGAAAGACATACTGATTCAAATCAACAAATTAAAGAGAAGTTAATCACCTGGACTGGATGGCAAGCACCCTAGGGTACTGAAAGAACTCAAATATGAATTTGCTGATCTGTCATTGATCTGTAACCTGTCATTAAAATTGTCTGTAGTACCTGAAAATAGGAGGGTGGCCAATGTAACGCCTATTTAAAAAGGGTTCCAGGGTTGATCTGGAAAATTACAGACTGCAAAGCCTGACATCAGTGTTGGGAAAAATAGAAACACAGAAAAACATGGTTTAATGGGACAGAGTCAGCATGGATTCAGCCAAGGGAAGTCTTGCCTTACCAATTTGATTCATTTCTTTGAAGGCGTGAATAAACATGTGGATAAAGGTGAGCAGGTTGATGTAGTGTATCTAGATTTTCACAAAGCTTTGGACAAAGTTTCTCATGAGAGTCTGAGAAAATTAAAGAACCATAGTATAGGAGACAATGTTCATTGTGGATTTGGAACTGGTTATTGGACTATGAAAAATTGCAGGAAGATAGGGCATCCACATGGCAGATGAAATATAATGTGGACAAATGCAAAGTGATGCACATTGGGAAGAATAATCCAAATCATAGTTACCTGATACTAGGATCCACCTTGAAAGTCAGCACCTAAGAAAAAAGATCTAGGTGTCATTGTAGACAATATACTAAAATCTTCTGCCCAGTATGTAGCGGCAGCTAAAAAAACAAACAGGATCCTAGGAGTTATTAGGAAAGGGATGGTAAATAAGACCAAGGATACTATTATGCCTCTGTATCGCTCCATGGTGTGACCTCCCCTTGAGTACTGCATTCAGTTCTGGTCGCATATCACAAAAAAGATATAGTGGAATTAGAAAAGGGTCAAAGAAGTACGACCAGAATGATAAAGGGGATGAAACTCTTCTCATATAAGAAATGGCTAGAGGGCCTTCAGATTGGAAAAGAGACATGCTCAAATGATGGAAATTGCCCCTTATTTATCGTCATTGAGTGCTCTACACTTTTACAAACGCTTTCTAAATTATCTATTACAAAGTAAAATGTCCATGACATGGTCTTAGTATACCAACCAGCCTCAGGGCTCATTAGCCAATTACATACCATTTTCTAACCCAACTGTCTAATATTTCTTCACTCAACGTGTAATTAAACTCTGGAATTCATTGCCAGAGAATGTGGTAAAGGCGGTTAGCTTAGCAGAGTTTAAAAAAAGGTTTGGACTGCTTCATAAAGGGAAAGGGAAATGGGACTTGATATACCGCCTTTCTGTGGTTTTTTTTACAACTACATTCAAAGCGGTTTACATGGTATATTCAGGTACTTATTTGTACCAGGAGCAATGGAAAAGTCCATAGACCATTATTAAACTGGATTTGGGGAAAATCCACTATTTATAGGATAAGCAGTATAAAATGTTTTGTATTTTTGGGGGATCTTGACAGGTATTTGTGACCTGGATTGGCCACTGCTGGAAACAGGATGCTGGGTTTGATGGACCTTTGGTCTGTCCCAGTATGGAAATACTTACGTACTTATTATTTACTCTTGTATATTAAAAGGTGTCTCACATTGATCAGTTGATGACTTATCAAAGAGAGGAACCAAGGAAAGGGATTGCTATATGCAGCATAACACAGACACTTTAGATTGCACAGTATTCAGCTCCTGGTTGGGGGCGGGGATTTAGATGAACGCAAATAAAGAAATGTCATGTATTTCTTGAAATGTTATTGGTGAGTTTGTCTATAAGGGAGGGGTCCATGTTGGAGTTCAACTGACAAAGAAAGGATCTTCGGTTTGAACATGAGATTAGCGCACGATGCACTAAAAATTAATTGGAGCCACTTTTACCAAGCTGCGGCAAAAGGGGGCCTGCGCTGGCATCGGCGCATGTTTTTCACGTGTGCTGAAGTCCCCTATTACCGTAGTGGATAAAAGGGAAGTCTCTCTTTCCTACAGGAAATGGCCGTGTGGCAAGTAAAGCACTTGCCACGCGGCCATTTCGGAGAGAAGCCCTTACCGCCACCCATTGAGGTGGCAGTAAGGGCTCCTGTGCTAACCTGGTGGTAACTAGGCAGCGAGCGGCACTGCCTGATTACTGCCGGGTACACTCTGGCACTACAAAAATAAATATTGTTTATTATTTGTAGCATTTGTATCCCACATTTTCCCACCAATTTGCAGGCTCAATGTGGCTTACATTTGCCGTAATGGTGTATGCCATTTCCGGGTAACAAAATTAGAAATATATTTATGTAGCGCCGGATATGACGGTGCGTTAGGGGTGGGAAGTACATAATTACATAAGTAATGCCACACTGGGAAAAGACCAAAGGCCCATCGAGCCCAGCATCCTGTCCACGACAGCGGCCAATCCAGGCCAAGGGCACCTGGCGAGCTTCCCAAACGTACAAACATTCTATACATGTTATTCCTGGAATTGTGGATTTTTCCCAAGTCTATTTAGTAGTGGTTTATGGACTTGTCCTTTAGGAAACCGTCTAACCCCTTTTAAAACTCTGCTAAGCTAACCGCCTTCACCACGTTCTCCGGCAACGAATTCCAGAGTTTAATTATGCGTTGGGTGAAGAAAGATTTTCTCCGATTTGTTTTAAATTGCTGCTGGTTTGCTGCGGTAGCCCAGCGGCACTTCCTGTTTTGCGAGCAGTAAGCCCATGCTTAGTAAAAGGGGCCCTTGCTTAATAAAGGTAAGAATGGGGGGGGGGTGTATTTGGATATAGCATTAAATGGACATTGAGGACCTGTTATAATGACTGAATGCACATTTAGAGTTTGTGCAATGCTGGAATAACATTTCTGAGGCAGCGACCGTGAAAATGCTGACAGCATCAGCTGCGATAGGAAGTGATTTTGTGAGATGAATAGCAAAGCATGAGATAAATATAATTTAGTGGTCACAAGTTGTTGTTTTTTTCTGAGCAACCTGGTTTGTTTCAAGAACATTACATACTGAATGTGTTTAATATAACCGGATATTTGTATATGGAACATTTCTTTATACCTGAAACGGCATTACAAGGATTGGCGTTACCTACACTTCATGTCTGTATCAAGTCTTTTATAAGGAGGTCTTCTCGAACCGTGATATTAGGAAATGAAACTAGTCATCTGCTACGTCCTGCTGCTATTAGTCACATTTAAGATCTTTTTATTTTCTCCTTGGTTTGCAATTTTTTAATGGAAGTTGCCACGATCCAAAGTTTTTTTCAATTGCATTTTGGGTTTCACTGTTTATCAGGGATGTGCATTCATTTGAAACAACAGGGGAAATATCAACAACATTTTCCATACCGTTTCATATCATTTTAAGCCTCAAAGACATTCTTTCCAAAGAGCGGCACTAGGCGCAACATTTCCCTGAAACAAAAAAAACCAGCACAGTTTGACGCATGCATAAAATGGCACATAAACATTTTTTTTTAACTTTACATTTTTAATTGAATATTTGAAATATTTTACAACCTTTGAAAACATTTGGAAACAATTGAGTAGACAGTCCCTCTGGTGTTCTTCACTATATAGTTCCATTTCTTTACATCTTTCCAGTATATTGGCTATCATACTAACTTGTTTTATCAACATTAACATATTTTAAAATTTTCACTTCATTCTCGTATTGTCTTTCCCACCTTCCATGTTCCACTCTATATTATTCCCACCTTTGTTTTACTCCTTCCCTACCACAGGTGGTGGAATCAACATTACCCCCCTCCCTCAACCCTCCCCCCCTCTCCTGCATTCCATTTTTCCTAAGTCCTTGCCTCCCCACCCCCTTCCCTGGATTATATCCTTGCCCTCCTATAATCCCTCAATCATTTGTTCAAGTCTTGCCCATCCCCTTTTACGTCAAAGCTCTCCCTCCCTTCTATATACAGTTAGACGCTCCATATGCCACAAAAGTCTCACCTTAATCTTCCAATCCTCAATTTTTGGGGAGTCTACTGATTTCCAGCATTGCGCGAGGAGGCTCTTAGCTGCTGCTAACCCCCACTGCATCATAAGTACATAAGTACTTAAGTAATGCCATACTGGGAAAAGACCAAGGGTCCATCGAGCCCAGCATCTTGTCCACGACAGCGGCCAATCCAGGCCAAGGGCACCTGGCAAGCTTCCCAAACGTACAAACATTCTATACATGTTATTCCTGGAATTTTGGATTTTTCCAAGTCCGTTTAGTAGCGGTTTATGGACTTGTCCTTTAGGAAACCATCCAACCCCTTTTTAAACTCTGCTAAGCTAACCGCCTTCACCACATTTTCCGGCAATGAATTCCAGAGTTTAATTACACGTTGGGTGAAGAAACATTTTCTCCAATTTGTTTTAAATTTACTACACTGTAGTTTCATCGCATGCCCCCTAGTCCTAGTATTTTTGGAAAGCGTGAACAGACACTTCACATCCACCTGTTCCACTCCACTCATTATTTTATATACCTCTATCATGTCACCCCTCAGCCGTCTCTTCTCCAAGCTGAAAAGCCCTAGCCTCCTTAGTCTTTCTTCATAGGGAAGTCGTCTCATCCCTGCTATCATTTTAGTCACCCTTCGCTGCACCTTTTCCAATTCTACTATATCTTTCTTGAGATGCGGCGACCAGAATTGAAGACAATACTCAAGGTGCGGTCGCACCATGTAGCGATACAAAGGCATTATAATAATTTGCTCTCCTCCCACACTTCTCTCTCATTATACATTCCCAATAAACACTGCATAAATGTCTTAAGTCTTCGTTTTACAAAGCCGGGATATGCACGTATCAAATCGAAATGGCAAAGGGGTGTGGTCTTGTGTCATGGTTGGGACAAGGGCATGGCAAGTTCAAAGATGTTCATTCCCCATTTCCGAATGAGACTACACATCTATGTCCTAAAAGATCAACATTAGGAGTTAAACTTGCTATCAAACACATTTACGTGGAAGGGCATAATAGAAAGGGGCGCCCAAGTTTTCCTGAGGACGTCCTCGCAGGATGTCCTGGCGAAGGGGCGGGGAAAACCGTATTATCGAAACAAGATGGGCGCTCAACTTTTGTTTCGATAATATGGTCGGGGACGCCCAAATCTTGACATTTAGGTCGTCCTTAGAGATGGTCATCCTTAGACTTGGTCATTGCTGATTTTCGGCGATAATGGAAACTAAGGACGCCCATCTCAGAAATGACCAAATCCAAGCACTTTGGTCATGGGAGGAGCCAGCATTCGTAGTGCACTGGTCCTCCTCACATGCCAGGACACCAACCGGGCACCCTAGGGGGCATTGCAGTGGACTTCAGAAAAAGCTCCCAGGTACATAGCTCCCTTTCCTTGGGTGCTGAGCCCACTAACCCCCCCCCCAAAAAAAACCCGCTGCCCACAACTGTACACCATTACCATAGCCCTAAGGTGTGAAGGGGGCACCTACATGTGGGTACAGTGGGTTTCTGGTGGGGTTTGGAGGGCTCACATTTACCACCACAACTGTAACAGATAGGGGAGGGATGGGCCTGGGTCCGCCTGCCTGAAGTACACTGCACCCACTAAAACTGCTCCAGGGACCTGCATACTGCTGCGATGGACCTGAGTATGACATTTGAGGCTGGCAAAAAATATTTTTAAACTAATTTTTTGAGGGTGGGAGGGGGCTAGTGACCACTGGGGGATTAAGGGGAGGTCATCCCCGATTCCCATCGGTGGTCATCTGGTCAGTTTGGGCACCTTTTTGTGGCTTGGTCATAACAAAAAAAGTACCAAGTAAAGTTGTCCAAGTACTCATCAGGGATGCCCTTTTTTTCCGTTATGGGTCGACGTCCATGTGTTAGGCACGCCCAAGTCCTGCCTTCGCTATGCCTCCGTCACACCCCCTGGAACTTTGGTCGTCCCCACGACAGAAAGCAGTTGGGGACGCCCAAAATCAGCTTTCGATTATGCCGATTTGGGTGCCCCTTGGAGAAGGACGTCCATCTTCCGATTTGTGTCAAAAGATGGGCATCCTTCTCTTTCGAATATAAGCCTGATAGTAACATAGTAACACAGTAAATGATGGCAGATAAAGACTTGTACGGTCCATCCGGTCTGTCCAAGATAAACTCATTTTACATGGTATGCGATAATTTATATGTATACCCAAGTTTGATTTCTCCTTGCCATTCTCAGAGCACAGACCATAGAAGACTGCCCAGCACTATTCTCGTACTAAAAGTTCTGAAGCTAACATCGAAGCCCCTTAAAATTTACACTCATATTTAGGAATGGGCAGACAACTCCTACAGAACAGGGATCGGGGGCTGGGGCAAGTACTGTATCAAAAGCTGCTGAGAAATCTAGCAGTACTAACATCGAGGCAAATCCCTTGTCTTGGTTTCTGTGAAGATCATCTAGCAGGGATACGAGGACCGTTTCTGTTCCATAACCCGGTCTGAATCCAGATTGACATGGATCTAGCCAGTTACTCTTTTCTAGCCATTCATTAAGTTGAACACAGACTGTTTGTTCTATGAGTTTCCCTAGAAATGGGATGTTGGATACTGGCCTGTAACTTTCAAGTTTGTCCTGGTCAAGGTTGTTTTTCTTCAGCAGAGGTCGAACCACTGCCCTTTTTAATGCTATTGGTAGTTGTCCATTAGAAAGAGAGGTGTTCACAATTTTTGTGGCACCTTCTATAAGGCCCATACTTGCGTGCTGCACTATCTTTGACGGGCAGGGATCAAGGGAGCAGGTAGTTGGTCGAAGATGTCTTAGGAATTTGTCAAGGCTCTCCTCTATCATAAGGTTAAAAGTGTTCCATCTGTCTCTGTTAGGAGGGGGCGAGTTTGTGCACCCCTGGTTGACTGGTTGGGCACTGGGTGGGATTGCCTGTAAATCTTGGTAGAGACTTTTAATTTTGTTGGCAAAGTACGCAGCAAAATCATTGCAGTTCAGTTTAGACTGGGCAGGCTGGTTTTGTTGTGGGGGTTGCAGTAGGTTGTTTACTATACTGAACAGCTGCTTGGTTGAATTGGCAGCCTGTGCAATGTATTGTGAGAAATACTGTTTTTTTGGTTGCTGTTAAGGCTTGGCGGTACTTTGCCATGTGCTTCCTGCAGTTTAGCCTGTCTTCATCCAGGTGAGATTTGCGCCATCTCCTTTCCAGTTTTCGTCCTTCGCGTTTAAGGATCCGAAGTTGTGGAGAAAACCAAGGTGAGTGTTTGTGAGTGGGGCTTAAGACCTTTTTTAGTGGTGCTCTTTACTCTAAGGTCTTGGCTAAGTGTGTGTTCCAGATGCCAACTTGTTCTGACACTGTTGTTGTCTTTTCTTCTACATGTGGATAGTCCAAGGCCTCCAGGAAATTCTCAGCGGTCAGCTTTTTTATGTCTCTGATCTCCTTCCAAACTTTGGGAGATGCCATTTGTTTCAGGTGGTCACTTAGGGAGAATTTAATTAGAATATGGTCTGACCATGATAGGGGTGTTTGTTAGGACCCAAAGTGGTGAACTGGATTAGAAAGTGATTGCCTGACAGATGTCAGAGGGTGGTAGTGAATGGAATTCACTTGGAGGAAAGAAATGTGCACCAAGGATCAGTATTGGGCTGATTCCAGTGGCGTAGCCAGACCTGACATTTTGGGTGAGCCCAGAGCTAACATGGGTGGGCACTATGTATACAGGTATGAGTAGTGTTTCATGGGCTATTACAAAATAATGCCTTAGAGTGCACTTGATGAAGGATAAGTAAATAATCTGCCCAACAGTTGTCCTGTGTCAACATAAACCGCATTCATACTTTATGGAACACCGCCATTTTAAAATTTATTTAAAAAATTTCTATCCTGCACTATCCCACAATTCTAGGCAATTACTAGACAAACAGCACTTAAACCTGACCAGACATAAGTCTACTATAAAGGCAAACAACACACATGCACCATTTCCGGAGAAAAAGAAATGGCTTGTGCAGCGATAACCTGGCGGTAATCAGGCATCACCGCGCACTGCCTGGTTACTGCCAGGTTAGTGCGGGAGCCGTTATCGCTATCTCATTGGCTGGGGGTCAGGGCTCCCCGTTGCATGACATTGCGGTAGGAGTTTTCTTACCATATGGCCATGTATGCCTGGGGTCTTTTTACCTGCTGTGGTAAAAAGGGCCCTGGCGTGTGGGAAAAACAGCCCCCACCGCCAGCGGAGGGCCCTTTTTCCCGCAGCTTGGTAAAATGACCCCAAGTGCCCCAAAATCTATCACAGCAATTTGATGCTTTATCTCTCCACATCAGACATCACTGCTGAAACCCAAGCCAAAGTATCGGCCTGCTTATCCGACATTGCTGCCTGGATGTCTAACCACCACCTGAAACTGAACATGGCCAAGACTGCGCTTATTGTCTTTCCACCCAAACCCACTTCCCCTCTCCCTCCACTTTCTATTTCAGTAGATAACACCCTCATGCTCCCCGTCTCATCTACCCGCAACCTCGGAGTCATCATCGACTCCTCCCTCTCCTTCTCTGCGTATATCCAGCAGACAGCCAAGACCTGTCGCTTCTTTCTCTATAACATCAGCAAAATTCGCCCTTTCCTCTCTGAGCACACCACCCGAACTCTCATCCACTCTCTCATTACCTCTCGCCTTGACTACTGCAACCTACTCCTCACTGGCCTCCCACTCAGCCATCTATCCCCCCTTCAATCCGTTCAGAACTTTGCTGCGCGTCTTATTTTCCACCAGAACCGATACACTCATATCACCCCTCTCCTCAGGTCACTTCACTGGCTTCCGATCAGATACCGCATACAGTTCAAGCTTCTCCTACTGACCTACAAATGCACTCAATCTGCAGCCCCTCATTACCTCTCTACCCTCATCTCCCCTTACGCTCCTACCCGAAACCTCTGTTCACTGGACAAATCCCTCCTCTCAGTACCCTTCTCCACCACCGCTAACTCCAGGCTCCGTCCTTTCTACCGCGCCTCACCCCATGCTTGGAATACACTTCCTGAACCCATACGTCAAGCCCCTTCCCTGCCCATCTTCAAATCCTTGCTGAAAGCCCACCTCTTCAATGTTGCTTTTGGTACCTAACCATTATACCTCTATTCAGGAAATCTTGACTGCCCCAATTTGATTGTCTGTACGTTTTGTCCTTTAGATTGTAAGCTCCTTTGAGCAGGGACTGTGTTAAACTGTGTTAAAGTGTACGCGCTGCGTAACCCTAGTAGCGCTTTAGAAATGTTAAGTAGTAGTAGTAGTATAACGGAATCCACTTAAGACTGAACATAGTAAACTAGTAACATAGTAAATGATGGCAGAAAAAGACCTGCACGGTCCATCCAGTCTGCTGAGGAGGAAGGAGGTGTTTTAGAGAGCTCTGCTGACTTCCAGTGGAAAGGGAGTGAGACCTAGCTCCCTCCCCAAAGATGAGGAGGGTCCCTGGGGAGAAGGCCTCAGGAAAGTCCCAGGCTATGGGGCCTCCTGGGGCCCGGGACCAGAAGGCCGAAAGGAGTGGCTCTCTCCCTGGTTTGACTACCGGGAGAAGGGAAAGGAGTCCAGTGGACCGAAGGGAGAAGCAGCCCAGTGGAGGCCACCAGAGCATTTCCCCCTCCATGGCCCAGCTTGCGGAAGGTAAGCGAGAAGACAGTGGAGGGGGGAGGAAGATAGTACAGGCCCCAGAAGGGCGCTTCCAAGGAAGGGAGAAGGAAGAGGCGATGGAAGTTTGCCAGAAGCCTTTGCTGGAGGCAGCTGAGAGTGAGAGTGAGGAGAGTGGATCGTCAGATGAGGAGTTCCTTGAAGTGAGCTATGACCCTGATGATCCAGCAAGTAGTGTGGTAAATATTGTAAGACGAATTAAGCTGGTGGAAAAAGAAGTAGTGGAGCTAGGAAAACGTCTGAAAATGGCAAGAACTATGTGTAAATTTGCCCCAGCGGAGCACAGACAAATGTATGTTAAAGAGGAAGCCCGGATATCAAAGTTGTTGGGGAAAAAAGAACACTTGTTGAACTGTTTAAAAAAGGGCTCTGTGAATCCTTTGAGGGTGCTCTATGTTAACCGAGAAAGGATGGCTTCAATACCACAGTCTGGGGGTTCAGGAACACTACAGTTGCAGCAAGCTTCAGTGTCTTCAGCAGCATTAGACTCAAAAGAGTTGTCTGGGTTCAGAGGTGACCCCACTTTAAAATACATGAGACAGTTGGCAACACAGTCTAGAGCACTTACCCAGCAGCCAGAGGATAAGGAGGCAGCGGCAGGACATGGCTCTGAGGTGGGGGCTGGAGTAGAGATCCTACCTGTGGAGGGGAGGACAGAACTCAGTAACTTTTCAAAACTCCAGATAATGGAGGCAGCAGAGGGAGACGCAGGTAGCAGCCTGTTTTCTACAGAGGTGGTGGTCGAAGTCTCAGAGGGCTTACCTGCAGTTGTGCAAACAGCAGAGACAGTTGCCGTGAAGGAGGCCCTGTTGGAAAAGGGTCAGCAGAGGCAGACTCCGGTATTTTTGGCTGGGTCTGCAATGACTGAAGTGGAAACCGAAGCAGCATGGCATCTGGAGAAGCCCCGCCCACGAAGTCCGGGAGCAGGGGAGGTCTTCCCTGAGCATGGAGTAGCTGGCGGTTTACAGGAGAGGGGTCGGAGAGAGAGGAATAGGAGCGGGCAGCAGCTGGGAGCTCATTTGACCAGCTGTCCATTACAAGAGGTGAAATCGGGGGGTGCTAACAGCCAGCCTGTGGCGGAATCAGGAACAGACAAGCCATGCCCCCGGGAAGCGCCAGCCATTGGGAGAACGCAGGAGGGACTGCACCAGAAGCAAGGGGGAAGTAACCCGATTGTTGAGAGACTTTCGTTGACTACAGAAGTGGACATGGCAAGTCTAACAGATGTGCAGCGGGTGGTGGAGCAGACCTGCCAGCAGGACGGCTGGGAGCGAGGAGCCAAGGGGAGCGGCGGAGTTCCGGAGGCTTCGCCCCTGGTGCCGGAGGTTGGAGGGAGTTCGGGGGCAGAGCGAGCAGGGAGTCTGGTATCGCCAGCTGCAGACCTGACTGAGCAGGTGCCAGAGTATCGCCAGGAGACAGAGGAGAGGAGGCGATTAGCCCAGAGGCTGGAGCCTGCAGTGGCAGGGACGAGCAGGGACGTTCCAGGAAGTGGAGATGGGCAGGACAATCAGTTGGAGGCAGCCCAAGCCGCAGAACTGACTATGGACGTTGCTGGATGTTTGTCTGAGAGGGAAGGGGATGGGGGACAACGGGAGGGGGAGGGGGCGGTGGATATTGAGGAAGGGAGAGGGATGAGGGGAGGGGCAGAGGGACAGAAGGGGGGGGAGGCAGAGGGAAGGGCTGGAACAAGTGTGGAGGGGGGGGCGGTGGGGGCTGGGGTCCAAGTCCTTTGCGGCAGTAGTCCAGGGAGGGGGAAGGAGGGAGGGGGAGAGATCGGGTGGTTTTGAGGGCCCAGGGAGGGGTTGGGGGGGAGCGGGGACAGGGGGTGGACAGCTGCCTAAGCGGCGAAATGTGGTACAGCTCAAATGGATAGGGGAGGGGGCAATGCCCTCCAGGGATCGGGTCTTGAGGCTGGTGATGGGGATGGGGTTTATACCCGAGGACTTTTACGCGTGTATACACCCCATCAACATCCCAGAATATGACTTGAGCTTCATGACCCAGAGGGGATGGAAATATTCTGGGAAAGGTACGAGGGGGTGAGGGGAAAGGGGGAGTGGCGGGACCTCAGGGCCATTCCAGTCAGCAAGCCGGACCTGGTGCAGATCACCCTGCTCGTGAGAAATGAGTCTATCTCTGGGGCAGATTTAGCCTACTGGCTACAGAGGTACGCGGAGCTGAGATCCCCACTTACAAAGTTACCAGATCCAAGCAGGGTTTGGGCAGGAGGTTGGGGAGCCCTGGTCAAATTGAGACAGGAGAGCCATGTGGTCCAGCACATTCCTTCGGCTGCCTTTATCGGTCGTGACAGGATACTGTGCTTTTACAAGGGGCAGCCGCGGCAGTGCTTCAGATGTGGTTCGTTTAGGCACTTCAGCATGTCATGCCCAGTGGTAAAGTGTGGAAGATGCGGGGATCAGCATGCCACAGAGGACTGCACCGCGATCAGGTGCAACCTCTGCGGCGGGTTAGGCCATGCATATCGGAACTGCCCTAGGGCGGCCCATAACGAGTGGGATATGTGGGGGAAGGGACGGGGAGGGGGGGTAATGGAGGAGGGGATAGGGCAGGGGGTGATAGGCAGGGGGGGGCAAGGGGGGGAGAAGGAGGGGATGCAGGAGGGGGGGGCGGCAGGGGGCTGGGTCAGGAGTGGAGCAGGGGGGAGAGGGGGAGTGGGTACAAGTGCCACAGAGGAAAGGGAAGTTTCGGAGGGGGAGGAAAGTAGGGGTGGGCAGGGAGGGGTCACTGCAGGGGAAGGGGGGGGGAACAGATTTCAGGTGTTGGAGGAGGAGGAGGAGGATAGGGAGGTTGGGAGGGAGGAGGAAGAACGGGGAAGGAGAAGAGGTGGAGTTAATGGAGGAAGAGGGGGCGGCAGGGGGGATTGGAGAGGGCAAACGGAAATATGAGGAAGCACTGGAGGAGGGTACTGGTGGTAGGAAGAAGGGCGGGAAGGCTCTGGGGGGAGGGGGAGGGGTGAGGGAGGAGGAAGAGGGAAGGGAGGGAGGGAGGGGAAAGGGGAGTAAGAGGAAAGCTGAGGGGGCCGGGCAGGTGGTGAAGGCCCAAGTGCAGGCTTGGGGGGACAGAGTGGAGCTAGAGGAGGATCTGGAGGACTTGGAGGACTTGGGGGAGGTGGAGGACTCGGAGGAGGAGGTAGGGGGCGGGGGTGAAGAAGGGAGAGGGAGGGATCAGGGGGTGGGTCCGGATAGAGCAAAGAAGAAAGGAAGGAAGAAAGGGGGAGGGGGGGTAAGGTGCAGACAGGACGGCTGCAGGGGGGGGGAGGGGGATCTGGCAGGGATGATGTAGACCGCATAGCAGAGGACCTGCTTCAGGGTAAGAAGGGGGTATCCCAGGAGATAAGGAAAGAAGTTGGGAGTGAGCAGACCCGTGACTCGCAATGAGGATGGCAGGCTTAGTGTTGACATTTGCCACGCTGAATGTGGCCAGCATCGCCTCTCCGAAGAAGCAGGGTTTAGCAGTATGACTGGTTCGCGAGGGTCCAAGCGGATTGCTTCCTGCTCCAGGGGGACTCGGCTGCGGTCCATTGAGGTGATCAGGCGGGCAAGGCGGGCCTGGAAGTGGGGTCCCTCGGTGTGGGGGTTGGCGGGGGAGAGGTATGGTGGGGTGGGGATCTTATTTAAGTCCCACCGGGTGAATATTCAGCGAGTGGTGGAGCTGGGGGTGGGGAGATGTCTTGTTGTGGATGCGATTTGGGAGGATAGAGCACTGAGGGTGGTGAATGTGTACGGGCCCCAAAGCAAGAAGGAAAGGGTGCTCCTCTTTGGGAAGATCAAGCCCTACCTATACACTTCGCGCCAAGTAGTCTGGGGGGGAGATTTTAACACCATATTGCGGAAAAAGGATAGTGGGGGACGATCGGTACAGGTGGGCTATGACGGGGTGAGGCTGGCAGGGATCATGCGGGAGGCGGAGCTGGTAGACGCGCATGTGGCCTTCTGTGAGGAACAGGAGGGGTTCACGTTCTTTCGAGGGCAGTGTAAAAGTAGAATCGATAGATTCCTGGTAAAGAAGGGGGTTTGTCTGGGGGGTCCACGAACCGTGGACGTGGACTTTTCAGACCACCACATGGTCCTCCTTCAGGTGGGGGGGGCGGCAGCGCAGAGGCCAGGGAGGGGGTTATGGCGACTAATTTAAAGTGGTTAGGTAGCGAGCAGGTGCGGGAGGAGTACCGCCGGTTTTTGGAAGATCAGGTGTCAGTGCAGGGGGCATTTCAGTCATTGGGGGAGTGGTGGGATACAGTGAAAAGACGAACGCGGGGATTCTTTCTCAGACAGGCGAGAAGGGAGGGGAGGGAAAGGACAAAGTTGGGCATGGCAATAAAGAAAAAGAGGGACACATTGATTTCACAAGGGGGGAGGGAAGGAAGAAATACATGATCTCCAAGCACTCCTGGAGCAGGTACAGTACAACCGCTACACCTCCTTGGTGTATGAGCGGGACTTCGGGAAAATGTGTAGCCCGGACCCTTCGCATGCTGCCGGGAGCGGAGGGCGCGCAGGGTGATGGAGGGGGTGCGGGATGCACAGGGGGTCCTGCAGGACACCAGGGAGGGGATTCTGGGGGCAGTGAGGGACCACTTTGCGGCGTTCCTTTCAGCCCAGCAGATTGATATGGAGCAGATGGAGTGTTATGTGGAAGGAACCCCGGGGATAGGTCACGGGGGACCCCAGCTTCAGGCCCTCTTGAACCCGTGGACAGAACAGGAGGTGGAGGAAGCCATCGGGGCGCTCCACAGGAAGACCTCGCCGGGGCCGGATGGGCTAACAACTGAGTTCTACCAGGCCTTTAAGGAGCAGCTGGTGCCGATCCTGGTGAGGGTATGGGGGGCAGCCCAGTTGGAGGGTTCCCTTGCCTAGTTCCTTGACAGAGGCGGCTCTTATCCTACTAAGTAAGGGGAAGGACCCGGCGATGCTGGCCAACTGGCGGCCTATAGCACTGCTTAATACGGATCGAAAAATCTTCGCGCGAATGCTATTCCAGAGAATGAGGCAGGTGTCTGGGGATTTGCTAGCAGCCTCGCAAGCATGTGGGGTTAAAGGGGAGAGGGGTCTTGGAAGCTGCAGCGTGGGTGCGGGAGGGGGTAGAACGCAGTAGAGTGGGAGGGCATGGTAGGCTGTTGGTAACACTCGACCAGGAAAAAGCGTTTGATAGAGTGCAGTGGGGTGTCCTATGGAGCATTCTGGAGCGCTATGGGTTTCCGAAGGGTTGGATAGAGCAATTACAGCTACTCTATCGGCATGCGGGGTGTTTTCCCCTGGTTAACGGGTGGAGAGGGCAGGGGTTTGAGGTAGGGGCAGGGGTCCGACAGGGGTGCCCACTCAGCCCGCTGTTGTATGCATACGCCATCGACCCTTTATAAGACGGCTGGAGAAGGGGGGGGGCGGAGGGGCTGGAAGGGGTGGAGGTGGGGGACAATAACCAGTTAAGGGTCGTGGCGTATGCAGATGACGTTACAGTGTGGGTAGCGGACCAGAGGGAGGGAGGTAGATTGCAGAACCTGATCCAGGAATACTCGCAGGCAACAGCGTCGCAGGTCAATTTTCAAAAGTCCAATAGCCTGTGGGTTGGGGATCAGGGGCTGCAATTTGAGTTGGGAGGTAGGTTTCCTACAGCTGTGGAACGTATACGGGTCTTGGGAATATACTTCGAGAAGGGGGATTATAGGCTCTACAACTGGGATAGGTGTCTCCAAGAAGTGAAGGGGAGGGTGGATAGATGGAAGGGGTGGAAAATGACCATGGGGGAGCGGGTACAGCTCATCAAGGCACACTTAGTTCCTTTGTTTCTGTTCGTCAGTTACATCTGCCTGCTGCCGGAGAGCCGGTACGCGGCCTTGTATGGGGTGTTCTTCCGGCTGCTCTGGGGCAACAGGACGAATCCGGTAAAACGGAATGTTACCTATCTGCCTAGGAGGGAGGGGGGGGGTGGGCATGATAAACCCAGTCCTGTTTTTCAGCGCTTTGTTCCTGCAGTTCAATCTGGGGAGGGCGGTAGGGCGGGAGCCACCGGGGTGGGCTAGGAGTGTCCTGCAGTGGTGGCCGAGATATTGGGACCTATGGCGGGAGGGGGGGAGGGTAGTGGCACTGCGAAGGGGGGCTCCGGGGGGGGTGAGTTATTGCAAGACCCTAGTGAAATTGGTGAGGGTGTGGGGGCTGACGGTGGGGGAGGTGAAGGCAGGACAACGGGGGGTCTGGATGGACAGAGTACGGGCGCAGGTGTTCTCAGCTCCTCTGGCGCTGAGGGACGCGCCGGCCCCACGGATGCAGCAGGGGTTACGGTTGATTGCTTCGAACCGCATCCCGGTGAAGTATAAAGACCTGGCGTGGCTGTCCTTTCACGGTAGACTGTACGTCCGAGGAAATTTGAAATATCGCAATGTGCGGGATAGAGGGTGCCCACGGGAGGAATGTGCTGGAACTGAAGAGACGATGGAGCATTCCTGGTGAGGTGCCCATTTACAGTCCAGGTCTCTGACCGGGTTTCCTCGTTGCTGCAGATCCCCAGTTTCCGCAACTACAGCTATGCGGACTGGGTGTATGGCCCAGAGGGTGGAGAGGGACGCGGGGATCCGGTAACACGCTTTCTGATTTCGGTGATATTGCGGTACTGCCTCTGGATGGCGCGCTGCAGGGTGTCCCTGTACCAGGAGGTCCGGCCGGCGGAGGTAGTCAGCTGGGATGTGGTAAGGGCGGTGCAGGAAGCGGCAAAGTGGGAAAGGGTGGAAAAAGGGGTGGGGGTGGCTTCGAGGTGGTGGAGACACGTGAGGCTTAAGCCGCCATGAGGGGACATGCTTCCCAGGGGATTGTGTGCCAGTTGTCTGAAGGGGTTGTGGGGGGTCGGGGGGGGGGGTCGATCCATTGTATTATTGAGGAGGGGGTGTACATAGATAGGCAGACCATGTCTAGCTAGGAGCCTGGGGTTTGATTTGCATGTCCAGTTTTTTTTCTTTGGTCTTTCTAATAAACAGTTTCCACTGTACTATTGAGGAGGGGGAGGGGGTGTACATAGATAGGAGGACCGTGTATAGCTAGGGGCTTGTTTTTGATTTGTATGTTATTTGTTTTTAGTTTTTTCCAATAAAAAGAGTTTTCCAGTCTGCCCAACAAGATAAACTCATATGTGCTACTTTTTGTGTATACCCTACTTTGATTTGTACCTGTCCTCTTCAGGGCACAGACCATATAAGTCTGCCCAGCACTATCCCCGCCTCCAAACCACCAGTCCCACCTCCCAACCACCGGCTCTGGCAGAGACCGTATAAGTCTGCCAAGCACTATCCCTGCCTCCCACCACCGGCTCTGGCACAGACCGTATAAGTCTGCCCAGCACTATCCCAGCCTCCCAACCTCCAGCCCCGCCTCAGGCCACCGGCTCTGCCACCCAATCTCGGCTAAGCTCCTTAGGATCCATGTTAACTTGGTGGTAACTAGACTGCGTGGTGCTGCCCAATTACTGCCAGGTAACCCCATGTGGTATTAATTTTTCTAAAATTCTGGTGAACTACCGCCAGTGGGGCTGGCGGTAGTTCCGGGTTGCTGCGCAGGGCCATCGAGATGGGGGGACAAGAGGAAAAAATTCCCCAGGACCGGGCTTCTGGGGGGGGGGGGGGCGCACCGCCGCCGCAGTCCGGCCCGCCCGGCTTCCGTCGCTCACTGGCATTGAATTTAAGCGTCTCACCCTCGCCTGACGTAACTTCCGTGAGGGCGGGGCACAGAAGGAAGGAGTGGTCTGCCGCTGCTTGCTGCGCTTTCGAAGGTGAGGCGCTTAAGGTCAGTGCAGAGGGTCGGGGGTGGAGAGAGGGCTCGGTGGTGGGTGGAGGGGGGGCTCGGTGACCTCAGGTGGGGGGGGCCCCGGGGGCGGCCTTGTCCTGGGCCTGGCCCAGTCTCTCGGCGGCCCTGTTGCTGCGTGGCAACTCTTTAGTAAAAGGGGCCCTGTGCTAGTGGCGGCAGCCATTATTGCCGCACACTGAGGCCCTTTTTAGCGCAGTGGGTAAAAAGGCGAAAAAAAAGAAGAAATGACAGTGCGGTAAGTTCACATTTGCCACGCGGCTATTTGGGGGGGGGGGTACTTACCGCCATCCACTGTGCTAACCCAGGGGGTCCTTTTACTAAGGTGCACTGAAAAATGGCCAGCGGTAGTATAGACGCGTGTTTTGGGCGTCCACAGAATTATTTTTCAGCGCACTTGCGAAACATGCTTTTTTTTTTTGGCGAAAATGGACGTGTGGCAAAACGAAAATTGCCTCGCATCCATTTTGGGTCTGCGACCTTACCGCCAACCATTGACCTAGCAGTAAAGAATGCAGGTGGTAATGACCTACACGTGCCAAATGCCACTTGGCGTGCGTCCGTTACGCGCGCCCAAAAATAAAAAATATTTTTCAGACACGCGTATTGTACATACGTCAAAGATGAAATTACTGCAAGGGACACACGGTAGTTGCGTGGTAACTCCATTTTGGCATGCGATGGATGCGCGCAGACACTTACGCGGCTTAGTAAAAGGGCCCTCCCACTGCGCTATCCCCTGTACTTGAAAATCAGACCTGACTTTCTGTAGTGCCAGAAATGGCGCATGCTGGGGATGGAACTACTGCTGGCACTTGCGTTGGGCTGGCGGTAGTTCCAGGTTGCCACACGGCAAACCTTTAGTGAAAGGGCCCCTTAGTGTCTTGATAAGATCCAAATGTTTGTATAGATACCATAGTATCAGGATTTTTGAGTTGATTGATCCCCTATTATAGCCTTTAATTATAGTAATTATAGGCAGCTGCCTATTTTCTTTATAGAACAGATGCGACATAGGCAATTTCTGGGTACCTAAATATAGGCACCCGGGTGGCATCTATTCTTTATCCTTATTAAGGGGTCTTGTTACTAAGGTGCCCTTAAAAATGGACTGCGGTAGTGTAGACGTGCGTTTTGGGCGCACGCAGAATCATTTTTCCGTGCACCTGCAAAAAATGCCTTTTTCTAAAATTTTTGCCGAAAATGGACGTGCGGCAAAATGAAAATTGCTGTGCGTCCATTTTGGGTCTGAGTTCTTACTGCCAGCCATTGACCTACTAGCTTATTTTCGAAAGAGAAGAGCGCCCATCTTTCGACACAAATCTGGAGATGGGCGTCCTTCTCCCGAGGTCGCCCAAATCGGCATAATCGAAAACCAATTTTTTTGCGTCCTGAACTGCTTTCCGTTGCGGGGACGACCAAAGTTCACAGGGGCATGTCGGCAGTGTACTGAAGGTGGGACAGGGGCATGGTTGCGAGATGGACGCCTTCGGCCGATAATGGAAAAAAGAGTGTCTCTCACGAGCGTTTGGTCGACTATACTTGGTCCCTTTTTTTTCACGACCAAGCTTCGAAAAGGTGCCTGAACTGACCAGATGACCACCGGAGGGAATCGGGGATGCCCGCCCCTTACTCCCCCAGTGGTCACCAACCCCCTCCCACCCAAAAATAAATATTTAAAAACATTTTTCCCAGCCTCTAAGCCTGCCTCAAATATCATACCCAGCTCTATCACAGCAGTATGCAGGTCCCTGGAGCAGTTTTTAGTGGGTGCAGTGCACTTCAGGCAGGCGGACCCAGGCCCATCCCCCCCACCTGTTACACTTGTGGTGGTAAATGGGAGCCCTCCAAAACCCACCCGAAACCCATTGAACCCACACGTTGATGCCACCCTTCACCCCTTAGGGCTATGGTAGTGTTGTACAGTTGTTGGGAGTGGGTTTGGGTGGAGGTTTGGGGGGGCTCAGCACATAAGGTAAGGGAGCTATGCAGCTGGGAGCAATTTGTGAAGTCCACTGCAGTGCCCCCTAGGGTGCCCGGCTAGTGTCCTGGCATGTGAGGGGGGCCAGTGCACTACGAATGCCGGCTTCTCCCACAACCAAATGCCTTGGATTTGGTTGTTTTTGAGATGGGCGTGCTCGGTTTCCATTATCACCGAAAACCAGAAATGACCATCTCTAAGGTCCACGATCTCAACATTTAGGTCAACCATCTCTAAGGTCGACCCAAATGTTGAGATTTGGGAGTCCCCGACCGTATTATCGAAACGAAAGATGCACGTCCATCCTGTTTCGATAATACGGGTTTCCCCACCCCTTCGTCGGAACATCCTTAGAGATGGACGCCCTTAGAGATGGTCGTCCCAGTTCGATTATGCCCCTCCTAGTGGTAAAGACTCACGGGGTAACTGGGCGGTAATGACCTACGCACGTCAAATGCCACTTGGCGCACGTCCAAAAATAAAAATTAGTTTCCAGACATATGTATCGGATGTGCGGGAAAAATTAAATTACCGCAAAAGCCATGTGGTAGCCAGACGGTAATTTCATTTTGGTGCTCATTGGGCGTACATAGACGCTTACACGGTTTAGTAAAAGGACCGCTAAGTTCTGCATTTGTACTAAGAATGTGTATTACTGTGGCTTGAATTTTACATCCAGGGCAACTCGCATTGGTGCCCTGGACTGTGATGCTTAAAAGGGCAGCTAGCTCTGAGTGCGATGCAAGGTAAGGGGATTCCTTGGGTCAGCCAGTGCCATTTTGAACTATGACACCAACGGGTCTGCAGTAACTGAGGGCTGCGTTCATCCACTTTGAACCCAGGGGCTTCAGAAACTAAAATGTTCTTGAATAAAGGGGATATGGGGGTTCTTTGTGGTGGGAAGGGGGGGGGAAGAGTTTTGGAGTCATATGTGGGAATCGGAGTGAGGGATCTGGGGTCTGTATTGGATTAGACAGAAGATAAATGTGAGATAATTAAAATGAATTCTCACCATCTGCCAATACTGGACTTCCTTGAGCATAGGGGGCTCAGATTATATGATATCGTTTGTTTCTATATATTCTATTTGGAAATTATTAATAGTGAACTGATAGGTACATTCCAATAGCTAAAACGTTCATTTTAAAATAAGAGAATATTTCAGGTTTATAAGGCTAATGTTTCTTTCAAAAGTAACGGGGGGGGGGGGGGGGGGGGGGGCATGTTGACCAGCCAATGCAGTGTAATTATACAGGGCATTTTGTTTTCATTCCGTAGGCATTCAAGGTCTCCAGTAAAATGATGTATGGGACAAGCGTCTGGTAGGGGCTGATGGGATGTAAATGAAACTAATTAAGGAAATGTCAAACATAATTAATAAAAGAGGTTTTAAGTTGCAAAAACATTGTCAGTTGAATGAATGGGGATGGGAGCAGCATTCCCATTGTTTTTCTTCCCCCCCCCCCATTTCAGTCTTTATTTAGCAGCGTTCAATTAGGTCAGAGGGAAGCTCTTGAAGACGCTTGCGTTCCACCTCACCTCCTCTCAGCCCAGTCCCATAGAGGAGGAGGAAAATAAATTTGCCTGTCGGCCTGCTGCCTGGAAAAAAAAAAAAAATTAATTGCCAACTCCTCATCTTTTCCAAGTACTACAGGACATTAACATAACCAATTTGCCTGAACTCCTCACTAGCTGCTTAATAGAGCATCTGACCAGCTGATAAGACCTGGGTGCTGACGATACCTTGCATTAGCATTTCATAATATCAAAATATTACAGCGGCGTTGATTCACAGCGCCCCATTTATTATTGATAAGAACAAAAAAAAAGGTTTTCTAAATAACAAAGAGGGTGAGCGACCTATAATTATTGCAAGCAAATTAGGGTGTGCAGCGGAGTCAGTTACATTTGCTTAGGAGTAATGATGCCCAGGACCTTTTCCTTCCCTAGGGATGGGAAAAATAATGGATTCCCTTGCAGCTGCAGATGGGGTAGAGAGAGGCTGTCATCCAGGACACTGTTTACATAAGCCGGGCTGAGCATGAGGCTCTAAGGCCTTGCCTGTAGTGCTTGAGTCAGCTCCAATCATTTCAGCTACTGGAGCATAGTCCTACCAAACTTGTCAAAAAATTGCTCAGCTAGGAAACTCATGCTTTTCACTCTCTCTCTCTCTCCCCCCGCCCCCCCCCCCCCCCCCCCCCCAGGCAGTCTTGAGAGACTAGGAGGGTTTAAAGAAGAGTGATATCCTTGAAAAACAGGGGAAGATCTGCTCATAAACGGAATGATAAAGATGACATGTAGCTTCTGTTACTGTATTCAAGCTCCAGGACAGGTACATTTCGAAGAGAGGGCGAAACGGTTGCAATGATCATAGTAACATAGTAAATGACGGCAGATAAAGACCCGAACGGTCCATCCAGTCTGCCCAACAAGATAAACTCATTTTACGTGGTATGTGATACTTTATATATATACCTGAGTTTGATTTGTCATTGACATTCTCAGGGCACAGACCGTAGAAGTCTGCCCAGTACTGTTCCTGTACTAAAAGTTCTGACGATTCTGGAATCCCAATTACCAGCAACATTCCATGTAGAACCCCAAAGAGTAATGTGTAACAAAGTAAATGATGGCATATAAAGACCTGAACGGTCCATCCAGTCTGACCAACAAGATAAACTCATTTTACATGGTATGTGATACTTTATACCTGAGTTTGATTTGTCCTTGCCATTCTCAGGGCACAGCCCGTAGAAGTCTGCCCAGCACTCTTCTTGTACGAAAAGTTCTGAAGCTAACGTCAAAGCACCTTAAAATGTACACTTCAACCCATTCATATCTATTCAGTCACAATCAGGGTGCAGACCGTAGAAGTCCACCCAGCATTGGTTTTACTCTCCAATTACCGGCGTTGCCACCCAATCTCCGCTAAGATTCCGTAGATCCATTCCGTAGATCCATTCCAGGTCAGCTCTGTAAGTAGTGTGCTGCTTCAAATAACCACTGCATAATTAATATATATATAATCCCTCTGAGTTTAGGTCTTTTAATCCAATCTGCTTATTTTCTGAAGAGGTGTGCACGGAGGTAAGTGGCAAAGAGGGGCATAATCGAACGGCGCCGGCGAAATAGATCGCCGGTGATCTATTTTGGCAGCGACATAACAGCTGGCCGGAACCGTATTATCGAAAAAGATGGCCGGCCATCTTTTCTTCGATAATACCTTTTGGCCCGGCCAAATGCCAGAGTTCGCCGGGTTTGAGATCACTGGTTTTGTTTTTCAGCAATAATGGAAAAAAAATGCCGGCCATCTCAAACCTGGCGAACTCCAAAGCATTTGGTCATGGGAGGAGCCAGTATTTGTAGTGCACTGGTCCCCCTGACATGCCAGGACACCAACCGGGCACCCTAGGGGGCACTTTTAAAAATAAAATAAAAAATACACAAATAGCTCCCAGGTGCATAGCCCCCTTACCTTGGGTGCTGAGCCCCCCAAATCCCTCCCAAACCTACTCCCCACAACTCTACACCATTACCATAGCCCTTATGGGTGAAGGGGGCACCTACATGTGGGTACAGTGGGTTTTTTTTTGGGGGGGGGGGGGGTTGGAGGGCTCAACACTTAGCACCACAAGTGTAACAGGTAGGGGGGGGATGGACCTGGGTCTGCCTGCCTGAAGTGCACTGCACCCATTAAAAACTGCTCCAGGGACCTGCATACTGCTGTCAGGGAGCTGGGTATGACATTTGAGGCTGGCAAAAAAAGGTTTTTATTTTTATTTTTTTAGTGTGGGAGGGGGTTGGTGACCACTGGGGGAGTATGGGGAGGTCATCTCCCATTCCCTCCGATGATCATCTGGTGAGTTGAGACACCTTTTTGAGGCTTGGTTGTGAAAATAAAAGGACCAAGTAAACCCGGCAAAATACTGATTAACGCCGTGTTTTTTTCCATTATCCGTGAAAGCCGGCCATCTGGTAGCCATGCCCACGCCCGCCCATGTCCCGCCTTTGCTACGCTGCCGACACGCCCCCTTGAACTTTCGCTGGCTCAACGACAGAAAAGTGGCGATGGTGTCAAAAAAGCAGCTTTCGATTATACCGATTTTGTCGCTTTTGAGAGATCGCCGGCCATCTGCCGATTTATCTCGGAAGATCGCCGGTGATCATTTTCGAAAATAAGCCAGAAAGTGACCTAAATGCAAGTGACTGTTCTTCTGTAATACTTTATTAATGAAATAATATAACAATATCTACCTTACCATGCCAGCTGCTTAACCTTAGATGTTAATTTTGAGGTTCTGCTTTTGCAAATCTTTTGAAACTGGTACAAAATATTATATTCCAAGCAATTTGCAGAAGGCAAAGAATGTACTGAGTGGGTTGAAGCATTTCCATGGGAATATGAGTTCACAGAAGTTGGGACAGACATTTTGGAGGATAACACAGGTTTATGTAAACTCAGTTCTGATATAAATTACAAACGTATTACTTTTCAAAAACATGGCTTTTGAGTTGTGTTCACTTTTCCAAAACAGCGCTTAAGTTGAGCTATTTTCATATACAGGACATAAAATCCAGTTTTGTTTATTTTTATACCTGAGGCAATAATGAAGCGATTTTGCCCAAGGAACATCAGTGGATGAAATGGGAATTAGTTGTAATTTGAAAAGACACAATGTTGTGGGTATCACTATTATTGAAAATCAAAAATCCAATGTGGTGTGGAAATACTAGCAACCCAACAAATAACTCAAAGTGGAACGTTGCCTTACTGAGCTGTGTGTGTCCCAATTATGGCCCTGGCACCGAGACCCTGAAGAAGCAGCGCGAAACGCTGGCCACTGTGGGCCCGGGGCTGGATGTGAAAGACTACACAGCAGAACACTTTGATCGGGCAACGAGGGCCATTGTGTGCGCTACCTCTAAAGATAAGTGCTGGTGTTTGTATCGAGTGCTTTCGAGTAGTGGTCTACCTACATTAAGACTAATAAAGAAAAAGCATATTGGTTGTTAGATAACCTTCATCCGTAATTAATCACTACATGAGGTGGAGGTTTACTATATACAGAACACCGCAGCCCGTCTTATTTTTGGAAAACCCAAATACGAAAGCGCAAAACACCTAAGAGAGAAACTACACTGGCTCCCGCTCAAGGAACGAATTGAGTTTAAGATCTGCACGACCGTATACAAAATCATTCACGCAGAGGCCCCAATCTACATGCTGAACCTAATAGACTTACCACCCAGAAATGCCAGAAGATCAGCCCGTAAGTTCCTCAACTTGAACTTCCCCAGCTGTAAAGGAACCAAATACAAACAGGCATACGCTACTACCTTTGCGTACAAAAGCACACAGCTATGGAACGCACTACCCAAGACCCTGAAAACCACGGACAACTTAACCAGCTTTCGCAAATCTTTGAAGACATTTCTCTTCAACATAGCCTACAAAAACAATCCTTGATGAATCATACTACTCCGTACATCACCCAAACGCTCTAAAACACTTCGACACGACCTTACCCATTACCTTCTAATTAATTCCTCTCTTACTTCCAATTTATTACCGACTGTATCTAATACTATGTAATGATCATACCAAATTAACACCCTGTAAGCCACATTGAGCTTGCAAAAAGGTGGGATAATGTGGGGTACAAATGCAATAAATAAATAAATAAATATATCAGAAGGTTTTTTGGCCGATGATGAAGAGAAGATGATAAAGATCTGTTTCAGCTCCGTCAGATTACTTAATATCTTGGAGCTCTTTGAGACCTTTTTCCTTCCTGCATTGTATTGCATGCCTTCTGTGCGCTTATTATCAGTCAGTGCAGTACATATATTTTTCAGCATACAGCTCAATTCCTAGCCCACTATATAATTCTTTACACTGGATATTATAATATCAACACTGTTTTGTAGATATCTAGTTTATATTCTCTCAGTCTCTCTCTTTCCTTTGATATATCTCAATCACTGTCAGTTCAGTTGTACACTTAATATATCATCAATTACGTCCAATTTATCAACAATTTCAGCAATAGACACAGTTAGTAAAGACTACAGGGTGAGTGAATAGAAGGAGTATGTCGGCCCTAGCTATTTGCTATTTATGAATGTGCTGGGGAAGATATTGTTATGAACTGTCTCTATTGTTATAGGGGTATGTCCTTGAGGCAGCTCATTGGTGAGCGAAACATGTCGGACAACAACACCCCGGGGTCCGACTAAATAAAAAAGTTTTGAAAAGATAAGTAAACTAAAATATTGGAAAAACAAGTTTGTGTATCGATAGATAGATAGATAGATAGATAGATAGATAGATAGATAGATAGATAGATAGATAGATAGACAGACAGATATATGAAGCTATTGCTCTTAAAAAGCTGACCGGTGAAGAGGTAGATGTTTCAATAATCGCCACATAAATCCTGTAAGGGTGGTGGGCGGTGAACATCACTGAGGTCACTTGAGTAAAAAGCTGCTGAAATTGTTGATAAATTGGACGTAATTGGTGATATATTAGCCTAATAAGGTTACTATTGTCTGAAGTCACAGGGGCCCTTTTACTAAGCTGTGGCAAAATGTGGCCTGCAGCAGTGTGAGCACGTCTCTTGGGTGCGCGCCGAGCAAGTTTTTGCTGCATCCCGGAAAAAAGGCCTTTTTTAAAGGGGTCAGAAAATGGACGTGTGGCATAATAAAAACCAGAGCACGTTCATTTTTGGTCTGAGATCTTACCGCCGCCCATTGACTTACCGGTAAGGTCTCACGTGCTACCTGGGAAGTAGGTATGCAGCACACGCACACTGCTGTTTACCACCAGGTAAGTACCACGTGGTAGAAAATATAAAATATTTCCTGCTGTGTGGTTTTGACGCACGCCAAATTCAGAATTACTGCCCAGGGCACGCAGTAGCCAGGCAGTAACTCCTCAGGCAGTAACTCCTCACGCCCAAAGTTGGATGCGAATCTCGGTGCTATGCACTAGACTATAAACGGTGACCAACTCGGTGTGCCATTTCTAGAATAGCACTCAGCATTCATTTTTTCAATGCCCACATTTGTGCACCATTTACTGAATCTAGTCCTAAGCACAAGGTTATTATTTTTTCATGATTTTTTGAAGGGGACATGGATGCGCTAATCAGCTACCACATCTATATTACCACCGCACTAACCGCTTAGTACATCCATAAGTGCACCATAAATAGGAGGCAGTAAGTGCTCATGCCGTAATTTTTGTTTGATGGCCATGTGTGAAGAAACAGTGTTTTAAGCCTGTAACCTGTATCAAAATATTTCCTGACGTGTATTTCTTCTTGTGGCCAGCAGGTGGTGCATGTTTTATGTTAAAGCTCATAGAAAAATGAATGCTCCCTCTGTAGTTCAACTCAATGAGGAAGTGATCTACAGTACTGTGAGCAGTATACATTTAAAACTTGTTGTTCTGGGCTCTGATTGGTCAGGAGCTTAATTTCATTTGGAGTGTTCTGGCTTTTGCCCCAGTTTCAGCATGGCAAAGAGAGAGAGTTTTAAAAACTCTGTACCACAACATTAACAGATAGAATCTAGCAGGCACTGCAGGATCTAGTTTAGTATTAAGGGGGAATAAAAAGAGAGAGGGAAAAGCAAGCAGGACTTAGTTTAGTATTAAGGGGGGAATAAAAAGAGAGAGAGAGAGAGAGAGAGAAAAGCAAGCATCATTAACTAGTTGCCATAGTGTACAAACCCTTTTCCCATAGTTTTAAACTGAAATTTTCACTAGAAATAGGCATTTTCCCCATAGTTTTAAACTGAAACCTTTTCTAGAGGTAGAAACTAAACAGCCAAAAACTCTTGTTCTAAAAGGCAGTTATTTTCTGTTCCTTGGCTGCTGGAGAGGTAGCTCATCCAGCGACCTCAATTAAGTGTTAATTAAGGTGAAGGGAAGTAGAATACTTGTATAGCTTGCTGAGTCAGCTTCAAAGAGCCTGTTTAAAAAGGCCCCTTAGATTCAAAACTATATAAAGAGGAAAAGTCCCACTGAACTTTCTTTCTGAGAAGTTCCGAGAGAAGAGGACATCTCTCTGGTAAGTGAATGCTATTTTGTTTTGGGAACTTAAAGATTGGGGTTAGGAATTGTAGGTTAATGTTAGGCAAAATAAAAATATAAAAGCAAATTTTATCAACTAATCTCCATAGTTTTTTCCACTTAGTTTTAAAAACTCTGTACCACAGCATTAACAGATAGAATCTAGCAGGCACTGCAGGATCTAGTTTAGTCTTCCCACTCACCCTCCCCAACACCCACCCACCCCTAGGACAACTCTTCATTTATAGACAGTTATTGTAATTAATGTAACAAGCAAGGAGTGCTCTTACAAAGTTTTAAATACATTTCATTACCATCTAAGAAGGAAACTTGCCTCAACTCTGAAACATAGCAAAACCATAGATTGTATTGGACATTATATATTCCTTCCTATCTTCGATCCCTATGTACCTGAATATACCAACCTTACCCAACCCTAATATCAAATTGTATTTGTTTCCATACCGGACTTGGCGATCGCCTTTACGGTATTATGTAATCTACATTGAGCCTGCAAATTGGTGGGAAAATGTAGGATACAAATGTAACAAAACAAATAGGGATCACTCCGCTGGATTATAAATCATAACAACCAGAATACAGTGGGTATTACATATCGATTGTGAATAAGTGACAGAGGGGGAGAGGACCTCAGACCAGTGACGCTTTTTTAATCAATGAGATTATATTGATGTGGTCACAAATGTGTAATCATTGGTCCTCTACCAGCCTCCTCTCTCAATATTCATTTGTGTGTTTCTAATATTTGTTAGTGCTGAATATCACAAACATATTCAATAGATATCGATCACCACAGCTACTTAGCTTATTGTTGCTCCAACCAGGGGCTCCCCAACGGTCCCGTTTCGCCACTTGGGGCTTCATCAGGGGAAGAGCACCTTGCTACGTCAAACTGTGGTAAACACACTAAAAAACAAACACACAACATACATTCAATATCTCACATATCTCACAATCTAACCTGCAAAAACCCAAAAGCAATACCAATCACTCCAATGTAACTCACCTGGCAAGCCAGTGAAACCGCCGACAAAATGTGCGCCAAGGTTACCCACAATCCCATGGGAATTTAAACCCTGCTTTCACTGATTTGTCAAGTACTATGCATCATGTAAATAGGAACAACAAACATACTTTGAAATGTCTATATGCGAATGCCAGGAGCCTAAGAAATAAGAAGGGAGAGTTAGAATATATTGCACTGAATGAAAAATTAGATATAATAGGCATCTCTGAGACCTGGTGGAAGGAGGATAACCAGTGGGACACTGTCATACCAGGGAACAAATTATATCGTAGTAACAGGGTGGATCGAATTGGTGGAGGGGTAACATTGTATATTAATGAGAGCCTTGAATCAAATAGATTGAAAATTCTGCAGGAAACAAAACACTTCTCGGAATCACTGTGGATTGAAATTCCATGTGTAAAGGGGAAAAGGATAGTGATAGGAGTGTACTACCGTCCGCCTGGCCAGGATGAACAGATGGATACAGAAATGTTAAAGGAAATTAGGGACTCAAACAAACTGGGCAACACAATAATAATGGGTGATTTCAATTACCCTGATATTGACTGGGTAAATGTAACATCAGGACACGCTAGGGAGGTAAAATTCCTTGATGAAATCAAGGACAGCTTTATGGAGCAGCTGGTACAGGAGCTGATGAGAGAAGGAAAAATTCTAGACCTAGTCCTTAGTGGAGTGCATGATCTGGTGTGGGAGGTAATCGTGCTGGGGCTGCTTGCTAACAGTGATCATAATATGATCGGATTTGATATTAGCTTTGAAGTAAGTATACATAGGAAATCAAAAAATGTTAGCGTTTAACTTTAAATAAGGAGACTATGATAAAATGAGAATGGTGAAAAAAAAACTTAGAGGAGCGACTGCGAGTGTCAAAAATTTACATCAGGCGTGGATGCTGTTCAAAAACACCATCCTGGAAGCCCAGGCCAAATATATTCCGCGTAGTAAAAAAGGAGGATGGAAGACCAAACGACAACCGGCGTGGTTAAAAAGTGAGGTGAAGGAAGCTATTAGAGCTAAAACAAAATCCTTCAGAAAATGGAAGAAGGAACCGACTGAAAATAATAAGAAACAGCATAAGGAATGTCATGTCAAATGCAAAGCGCTGATAAGGAAGGCTAAGAGGGAATTCGAAAAAAAGATTGCGTTACAGGCAAAAACACATGGTAAAACTTTTTTTAGGTATTTTAAAAGCAGGAAGCTGGCAAAAGAATCGGCTGGACCGCTAGATGACCGAGGAGTAAAAGGGGCAATCGGGGAAGACAAAGGCATAGCGGAGAGATTAAATGAATTCTTTGCTTCCGTCTTCACCAAAGAAGATTTGGGTGGGATACTGGTGCCAGAAATGGTATTCGAAGCTGACGAGTCGGAGAAACTTAATGAATTCTCTGTAACCTGGAGGATATAATGGGGCAGTTCTAAAAACTGAAGAGTAGCAAATCTCCTGGACCGTATGGTATTCATCCCAGAGTAGTGATAGACCTGAAAATTGAGCTTGCGGAGCTATTGTTAGTAATATGTAATTTATCCTTAAAATCGAGTGTGGTACCGGAAGATTGGAGGGTGGACAATGTAACACCGATTTTTAAAAAAGGTTCCAGAGGAGATGCAGGAAACTGTAGACTGGAGAGTCTGACGTCAGTGCCGGGCAAAATGGTAGAGACTATTATTAAGAACAAAATTACAGAGCATATTCAAAAGCATGGATTAATGAGACAAAGTCAACATGGATTTAGTGAAGGGAAATCTTGCCTCACCAATCTACTACATTTCTTTGAAGGGGTGAGCCAGTTGATATTGTGTATCTGGATTTTCATAAGGTGACTGACAAAGTACCTCATGAAAGACTCCAGAGGAAATTGGAGAGTCATGGGATAGCAGGTAGTGTTCTGTTGTGGATTAAAAACTGGTTAAAAGATAGAAAACAGAAAGTAGGGTTAACTGGTCAATATTCTCAATGGAGAAGGGTAGTTAGTGGGGTTCCCCAGGGGTCTGTGCTGGGATCGCTGCTTTTTAACATATTTATAAATGACCTAGAGATGGGAATAACTACATAGTAGATGACGGCAGAAAAAGACCTGCACGGTCCATCCAGTCTGCCCAACAAGATAAATCATATGTGCTACTTTTTGGTAATACCTTACCTTGATTTGTATCTGTCTTTTTCAGGGCACAGACCTTATAAGTCTGCCCAGCACTAGTCCCGCCTCCCAACCACCAGCCCCTTGATTTGTATCTGTCTTTTTCAGGGCACAGACCATATAAGTCTGCCCAGCACTAACCCCGCCTCCCAACCATCAGCCCCGCCTCTGCCATCCAATCTCCGCTAAGCTTCTGAGGATCCCTTCCTTCCGAACAGGATTCATTTATGTTTATCCCACGCATGTTTGAATTCCGTTACTGTTTTCATCTCCACCACCTCCCGCGGGAGGACATTCCAAGCATTCACCACTCTCTCCGTGAAAAAATACTTCCTGACATTTTTCTTCTCATTTCATGTCCTCTAGTTCTACCGCATTTCCCATCTCCGGAAAAGGTTCGTTTGCGGATTAATACCTTTCAAATATTTGAACGTCTGTATCATATCACCCCTGTTACTCCTTTCCTCCAGGGTATACATGTTCAGGTCAGCAAGTCTCTTCTCATACGTCTTGGAACGCAAATCCCATACCATTCTCGTAGCTTTTCTTTGCACCGCTTCAATTCTTTTTACATCCTGTAAAGAATATGTGGAGAATAGTAGAGAGCAGGAAGAAAAGGGGGGAGAACGACCCCGCAAACCCCAAAAAGCCCCAGAGGAGTCTCGCCCTTACAGGCAGATTTTCCCCAGGAGAAGACTTCCAATTAGAAACTACAACTCCCAGCATCCACCTTGGGTACAAGGGAGACAAACCAGGGCGTACTCCCATGAGGCGCCAGAAGGGGGCTGCCAGGGAAGGAGAAATACTAATTCTACAACCTGGGGGAGGGGGAGGTGGAACAGGTGGGAAAAGGTTAATGAGGAAAAGGAGGAGCAGCTGGGAGAAAACGGGGGCGAAGAGAGCATGGACTGGGCTCCTGAGAAAGAGGAGAGGGAAGGGGGGCCTTGGGAGATGGAGGTAACCGCCCAGGAGCAGGCCCTGGAGGAGCCCATGGACATTTCTGCCCTGGCCCAGAGGAGGGCATAGAAGTAAGGAGGGCCCTGGAAAAGAGAGGATCCGGGCCAAAGAAAGAGGGGTCAAAGCGGGAGGAGGTCAGGTGAGAAAGAGAGACTGACCAAGAGGGAGGGACCCCAGGCTTTGAGTCCACACTTGGCTACATGAACTGTGGATTTAAAAGCCAAGTTATATTGAACTGTTTTGGGCCAGCCGTACTTGCCGGAACTAGGCTTAGGGAAACCCGGCTGAAGGGGGGGCTGTGTTCTGATAAACCTGACCGGCCCGAATAGGGTTTCTTGACGGGTCCGCTGCTTCTCCCAAGACTAAGGGGGAAGAGGGGAATCAGCGGCGGAAGCCCGGGCTGTGTTCTACCAAGCTGAAGGATAAAAATAAAAGGAAAAAGTTATTGTTTGATCCTGTGGTTTTCCTGTTTTTTTTTGGAGAAGAAGTGTATGATAGAGGAGGCTGAGAAAGGCGAATAGTCCCAGAGGCGGAGAGACGCTCAGCACCTTTACAATCCTTAGGAAGATACGGCATCCAAAACTGAACACAATACTCCAGGTGGAGCCTCACCAACGACTTATACAGGGGCATTAAAACCTGCTGGTCACACCTCTCTCTATACAGCATAGCAACCTTCTAGTTATGGCCACCGCCTTGTCACACTGTTTCGTCACCTTCAGATCCTCAGATACTATCACCCCAAGATCCCTCTCCCCGTCTGTACATATCAGACTCTCACCGCCTAACACATACGTCTCCCGTGGATTTCTACTCCCTAAGTGCATCACTTTGCATTTCTAGTGAGATAATTAAATTTGCTGATGACACAAAGTTATTCAAAGTCGTAAAATCGTGGGAGGATTGTGAAAAATTACAAGAGGACCTTAAGAGACTGGGAGACTGGGCGTCTAAATAGCAGATGACGTTTAATGTGAGCAAGTACAAAGTGATGCATGTGGGAAAGAGGAACTCAAATTATAGCTACGTCATGAAAGGTTCCACGTTAGGAGTCACCGTCCAAGAAAGGGATCTAGGTGTCGTCGTTGATGATATGTTGAAACCTTCTGCTCAGTGTGCAGCTGTGGCTAAGAAAGCAAATAAAAATATTGTGTTCAATTCTGGTCGCCGCATCTCAAAAAAGATATAGTGGAATTAGAAAAGTTGCAGAGAAGGGCGACGAAAATGATAAAGGGGATGGGACGACTTCCCAATGAAGAAAGGGTAAAGCAGCTAGGGCTCTTCAGCTTGGAGAAAAGGTGGCTGAGGGGAGATATGATAGAGGTCTATAAAATAATGAGTGGAGTTGAACGGGTAGATGTGAAGTGTCTGTTTACGCTTTCCAAAAATACTAGGACTAGGGGGCATGCGATGAAGCTACAATGTAGTAAATTTAAAACAAATCGGAGAAAACTTTCTTCACTCAATGTGTAATTAAACTCTGGAATTCGTTGCCAGAGAATGTGGTAAAGATGGTTAGCTTAGCGGAGTTTTAAAAAGGTTTGGACGGCTTCCTAATGGAAAAGTCCATAGACCATTATTAAATGGACTTGGGGAAAATCCACTATTTCTGGGATAAGCAGTATAAAATGTTGTGTAGTTTTTTGGGATCTTGCCAGGTATTTGTGACCTTTATTGGCCACTGTTGGAAACAGGATGCTGGGCTTGATGGACCTTTGGTCTTTCCCAGTATGGCAATACTTATGTACTTGTGTATTTCTTTTTGGAATCCTTGTGACACTTATATTTGATAAACTGAGAGCAGCATATTTCCAGAACTCCCCAGGTACTTTTTAGAAAGTAAACAAATGTTTATTTAGTGTTATAATTGATACATATTTCAGTTACCTGTTATTGTTTTGCTGATTGCACTTTTTCTGGTTCACTGTTCAAGTTCTGACATAGCGTGCTAGTATAGAGCACAAGCAACAGGTGCAGGCAGACCTCAGCAGTGCTGGGGATAGCCCCGTTTGAGTGACTGTGGGGGTGACCCCAGGCAGGTGGCCAGTCGTTTTGTGACACTGCGCACTAATGCTAACATTAACACAAGACCAAAAATGAAATAAATAGAAAGAAGCCCATTTTGATGGCTGCACTCGAAAAAGGCTTAGTGCATTTGAAAGGCCTGTGTAAGGACGTGCTAATCTTAGCATACCTTAGTATAAGGGCCCCACAGTGAGTGGCACTGAGATGGATTTCAGCTAAAGATTTCCTGGTTTCAAGCTTTTAACACTAACTGAAGGAATGGACCTCTTCCCTTTGAGAACTATATTCTAAATTTTCAGTACAGGTTTTCTCTGCATAATTCCTGCAGATCATTTTTGCATTGTAATTTAACGCAACATTAAGGGCACACTTAAACTCTCTGACATCCTCAACATAATGAGCATTTTTAGATTTATTGGAAAGAAGGCCTAGGTTCATGCAAATGATGCCAGAGTATCTAAGTGACAGCCAAACCTTGCATATTTAAAACTGGGATGCACAAACTTGGAAACATTCCTTCATAATTGCTTTTATATGGTGCATGTCATGTGCCTTGGGGGCTGATTTTGAAACAGAAAAACATCTAAAAAGTGGCATAAAGCAGCATTTGGATGTTTTTCTCACCAAATCGTCCAAATCAGTATTATCGAAACCCATTTTCTATGCAGTTCATCTGCAGTGCATAGAAATCTCAAATGGGGTATGTTAGGGGCGGGATTTAGATGATCCTAAGACCTGGACATTTTTCAGCCATAATGAAACAAAACGAAAATGTCCAGGACAAAAACTAAGTCGTTTTGAGCTAGACCTGTTTTAATAACGACTAAGCCACAAAAAAGTGCCCTAAATGACCAGATGACCACTGGAGGAATAAAGGAATGACCCCCTTACTCCCCCAGTGGTCATTGACCCCATCCCACCCACCCCCACTCCCACTCCTAAATAGGGAAAGAGACAATTCATACCTGCCTCTATGACAGCCTCCCGTTAGAGCAGCAAGCAGGTTTCTGGAGTAGCCTAGTGGTCGATACAGTGTACTATGGAGAAGGGGACCCAGGCCCATAATCCAGTCTAACAGTTACACTTGTGGTGGAAAGCGTGAACCCTCTAAAACCCACCAAAAACCTAGTGTACCCACATATAGGTGACACCTGCAGCCATAAGGGCTATTGTAGTGGTGTACAGTTGGGTACACTAGGTTTTTGATGGGTTTTGGAGGGCTCACTTATATAAGGGAGCAACAGTGTGATGTGTACATGGGAGCTTTTTTAATGGGGCTTTATGGGGGCTTAACATCTAAATTGATACAAAGACTGCAGTTGCTTCAGAATACAGCTGCAAGACTGATTTCAAAAGTTGGTAGATTTGAAAGGGTGACTCCTCTTTTTAGAAATTTGCACTGGCTTCTGGTTAATTTATGAATTAAGTTTAAGGTGATTTGTATGGTTTTAAAAGCTTTGGCTTGTAAAAATTCTGTTACTCTTTCAAAATTATTTACGGCGAGGCACCGGGATACATGACAGACCTCATCGACCTGCCAACCAGAAACACCACAAAATCTGCACGATCATACCTAAACCTCCACTACCCAAGCAGCAAAGGACTCAAATACAAATCCACCTATGCAACCAGCTTTTCCTACCTAAGCGCACAACTATGGAACGCATTGCCAAAAGCAGTAAAAACTACGCTCGACCACCTAAATTTTCGGAAGGCACTAAAGACAGACCTGTTCAGAAGAGCATACCCCACCGACCCAACATAAAAATACTTGGACGCTTGCGACACAATGTAACCAAAGACCGTAACGGACATTACCTGACTCTTCTTCCCAACTACTACTACTACTACTACTACTTAGCATTTCTATAGCGCTGCCAGGGTTACGCAGCGCTGTACAAGTTTAAACATGGGGAAGGACAGTCCCTGCTCAGGAGAGCTTACAATCTAAAGGTTACGAACTATGTAGTCAGTGTAGGTATCATGAATGGGGAAGGTGGTTAGGCGCCAAAAGCAAGGGAGAAGAGATGGGCTTTGAGTAAGGACTTGAAAATGGGCAGGGAGGGCGCATGGCGTATGGGCTCGGGAAGTCTGTTCCAGGCATAAGGTGATGCGAGGCAGAAGGGGCGGAGTCTGGAGTTGGCGGTGGTGGAGAAGGGTACAGATAGGAGTGATTTGTCCTTTCCCTCTCTAAGGTCCCCCCAATTGTACCTACCGTACATGTACCTCATTCTACCACAATATCACTGTGTATTCATTCGTACCATGTATTTGTTCAGACTAGAATCGGCTAACGCCGTTAACGGTTATATGTAAGCCACACTGAGCCTGCAAAAAGGTGGGAAAATGTGGGATACAAATGTAACAAATAAATAAAATAAATCAATCAAAATGTTTGAGGTTAATATCTAACGTATGATCTTCCAGTGGGATCAATACTAGTCGCTTGTTGTTTCCTTCTTTTAAACTTAAAAAGATTCTGACAAATTTGTTCCAATCAGGGCCCTAGGCAGACACCCAATTTTGGGTGGGCCTGGGCCCAAGATAGGTGGGCAGAACTCCACCCTGTCCCATGAGTGATTTGGTCTCTCCCTCTCTTGCCTGCATGCGATTTGGTCTCTCAAACATCCCCTCTTCCCTGCATACCTTTTAAATAGCAGATTTTCACCGGCAGCGAGCAGCAACTAATACGCACCGCTCATGTTGGCTCCACAGCCTTCTCTCTGATGCAACTTCCTGTTTCCACATAGGCGGGAATACATCAAAGGGAAGGCTGTGGGGCTGGTGTGAACACTATCCACCTTATAATCGAAAGAGAAAAACGCCTAGATTTCGACCCAAATCGGGAGATAGACGTTTATCTCACAAAAAACGAATAAATCGGTATAATCGAAAGCCGATTTTGGACGTTTTCAACTGCACTCTGTCGCGGATGCGGACAAAGTTGATGGGGGCGTGTCAGAGGTGTGGCGAAGGTGGAACTGGGGCGTGGTTATCGGCCGAGGAGAGATGTACGCGTTAGGGCGATAAACGAAAAAATAAAGGCGTTTTTAGCGAACATTTAGGACACTTTTGTTGGACCCTTTTTTCACACGAACAGGTCCCAAAAAAGTGCTCTAAATGACCAGATGACCATCGGAGGGAATCGGGGATGACAGGGCCATGCTGACCCGGTAAGCGAGGTAAGCATGGCAGGGGGGCGCTTCCCTCGGGGGGGCGCCGCAGCACCATGCTCACCTCGCTCGCCCTCCCTTTTTTTTTCTTTTTAAATTTACCTCCGTGGTGGCGGTTCCGGCAGCGCGTCAGGGAAGGAGGCGGCGCTCCCGACGTCTCTAGCCTTCCTTCGCTGTGTTCCGCCTTCTTCTGATGTCAAGGATGATGTCAGAAGAAAGCGGAACACAGCGAAGGGAAGGCTAGACGTCGGGAGCGCCGCCTCCTTCCCTGACACTGCGCTGCCGGAACCGCCACGGAGGTAAATTTAAAAAGAAAAAAAAAAGAAAAGGGATGTTGGGGGGGGGGGGGGGGGGGAGAAGAGGGGGGGCAGCCGCAGTTGAACAATGGGAGCGGGAGGGCAGGGGAGAAACGACTACTACTACTTAGCATGGATGCGAAGGGGGGGGCATGGATGCGAAGGGGGGGGGGAGAAGAGGGCGGGCCAGGCTGGGACATGGGAGAGAGAGGAGCATGGATGCGAGGGGGGGTCATGGAAGGGAGAGAGGGGAATTGCTGGAAAAGGATGAATGGAGGGAGCAGGGGACAGAGGAGCATGGATGGGCATGGATTGGGAGGGCAGGGCTCAGGGAGAGAGGGGAATTGCTGGAAAGGGATGAATGGAGGGGGCAGGGGACAGAGGAGCATGGATGGGCATGGATTGGGAGGGCAGGGCTCAGGGAGAGAGGGGAATTGCTGGAAAGGGATGAATGGAGGGGGCAGGGGACAGAGGAGCATGGATGGGCATGGATTGGGAGGGCAGGGCTCAGGGAGAGAGGGGAATTGCTGGATAGGGATGAATGGAGGGGGCAGGGGACAGAGGAGCATGGATGGGCATGGATTGGGAGGGCAGGGCTCAGGGAGAGAGGGGAATTGCTGGATAGGGATGAATGGAGGGGACAGATGGGCATGGATGGATATGGATTGCAGGGCAGGGCTCAGGGAGAGAGGGGAATTGCTGGATAGGGATGAATGGAGGGGGCAGGTGACAGAGGAGCATGGATGGGCATGGATTGGGAGGGCAGGGCTCAGGGAGAGAGGGGAATTGCTGGAAAGGGATGAATGGAGGGGGCAGGGGACAGAGGAGCATGGATGGGCATGGATTGGGAGGGCAGGGCTCAGGGAGAGAGGAGAAATTGCTGGACATAGAGGGGAGGGAAGAGAGATGAAGAAGATGAAATGAGGGAAAAGGAAGAGAGGAGAAAAACTGCACATGGATGAAGAAAATAGGCAGAAGCTGAGGACCAGAAATGGAGAAGAAAGGAGGAAAGGAAAGGAAGCCCTGGAAATGGAGTTAAGAGGACAGATAGCAGCAGAATCAGATACTGGGCCAGCATGATCAGAAAAAGAAAGTCACCAGACAACAAAGGTAGAAAAAAAATAATTTTATTTTCATTTTAGTGTTTGGAATATGTCCACTTTGAGAATTTACATCTGCTATCTTATTTTGCAATGTATAGCAATTTGTTTCTAAGAATATTGCTGACAATTCCTGTCAGTGTGGCAAGTGGTGAGCGATCATTTTCACGGGGGGGGGGGGGGGGGGGGCACCGCCGCCGCCAGCTGATAGTCTGCAGGGGGGGGGCGCCAACTGATAGGCTGCAGGGGGGCGCCAGAGACCCTAGGCACGGCCCTGGGGGATGACCTCCCCTGACTCCCCCAGTGGTCACTAACCCCCTCCCACCACAAAAAAATGATGTTGTGAAACATCATTTTTTTGTGGTGGGAGGGGGTTAGTGACCACTGGGGGAGTCAGGGGAGGTCATCCCCCAGGGCCGTGCCTAGGGTCTCTGGCGCCCCCCTGCAGCTTTTTATTTTCACCCTCAAATGTCATACCCACCTCCCTGGCAGCAGTATGCAGGTCCCTGGAGCAGTTGTTAGGGGGTGCAGTGGACTTCAGGCAGGTGGACCCAGGCCCATCCCCCCCTACCTGTTACAATTGTGCTGCTTAATGCTTATTAGTCATCCAACCCCCCCCCCAAACCCACTGTACCCACATGTAGGTGCCCCCCTTCACCCCTTAGGGCTATAATAATGGTGTAGACTTGTGGGCAGTGGGTTTTGAGGGGGATTTGGGGGGCTCAACACACAAGGGAAGGGTGCTATGCACCTGGGAGCTCTTTTACCTTTTTTTTTGTTTTTGTAAAAGTGCCCCCTAGGGTGCCTGGTTGGTGTCCTGGCATGTGAGGGGGACCAGTGCACTACGAATCCTGGCCCCTCCCACGAACAAATGCCTTGGATTTATTCGTTTTTGAGCTGGGCGCTTTCATTTTCCATTATCGCTGAAAAACAAAAACGCCCAGCTCACAAATTGTCGAATAAAACATGGACGTCTATTTTTTGCGAAAATACAGTTCGGTCTGCCCCTTCACGGACCCGTTCTTGGAGATAAACGCCCATGGAGATAGACGTTTTCGTTCGATTATGCCCCTCCACGTGTCAGTCGCTGCTCGCTGCAGGCCAAGATCTTCTATTTACAAGGTATGCAGGAGGGACAGTCGTTGGGAGTTTTCAGGCTGGTGGGGCTTGGGGATCCCTGCCAGCCACATCATAGGTGTGCTGCTACTGGGTGGGCCTGAGCTCAGAGTGGGTGGGCCTGGGCCCACCCGGGCCCACCCCCGGCTACGCCACTGGTTCCAATATTTTGCAGTTAAAACTTGGAATGGTTAGCCATATCAACTTAGATCTATATGGTCTTACCGAATACTTTATTGTTTACAGATTTAGAATTAATGTAGTTTAAAATGATTTTTTTTTAAATAATTCCATCTGAATAAGATGCTCTGTTCTTTGTAATCTGCAATGAATCCTATGGAGATATAGCAGAATATAAGACATGTATGTTATGGCATGGTATATCGAAAATGCCCCTTGCGCCTATTCACTAGTACCAGAAAAGCTATTGCTGTACCAGTGATATCTAAATTTTAGTTAGGTCGATTGGTGTCTTACAGGGATTAACTACAGTTTATGGAGTTCCTTGCTTAAAATTGTAAAAGGTCGTGCTTACATAGTGAATATCATTTAAAGGTTAAAACAGCGACTGAATTCAGGTTAAAGGTTTTTTTTTGTGTGTATTTACCTTAATGAATTTTAAGTCTTAGTTTAATTTTCTATTATTGTAATTATTATTATTTTTTTTACTTTAGTTACATTTGTACCCTGTGCTTTCCCACTCATGGCAGGCTCAATGTGGCAGGCAATGGAGGGTTAAGTGACTTGCCCAGAGTCACAAGGAGCTGCCTGTGCCTGAAGTGGGAATCAAAGTCAGTTCCTCAGTTCCCCAGGACCAAAATCCACCACCCTAACCACTAGGCCACTCCTCCACTGTTGCTACTATTTGAGATTTTACATGGAATGTTGCTATTCCCCATTAGCAACATTCCATGTAGAAGTCGGCCCTTGCAGATCACCAATGCGGCCGTGCAGGACGTCAGACTCACAGAAACAGAAGCCAGCGCAGCGCAGCCTTCTACATGGAATGTTGCTAGTGGAATAGCAACATTCCATGTAGAATCTCCAATAGTAGCAACATTCCATGTAGAATCTCCAATAGTATCTATTTTATTTTTGTTACATTTGTACCCTGCGCTTTCCCACTCATGGCAGGCTCAATGCGGCTTACATGGGGCAATGGAGGGTTAAGTGACTTGCCCAGAGTCACAAGGAGCTGCCTGTGCCTGAAGTGGGAATCGAACTCAGTTCCTCATAACCAAAGTCCACCACCCTAACCACTAGGCCACTCCTCCTCCCTGACAATAGACTCAAATATTGTCTTTAGGACACCATGCTATATGATTTTTTTTCTTTTTTTGCTATAAACATTGTCTCTTTTTAAAATGATGCTTGTTCTCGCGTAAAGGAAGATGATTCTTAACCTTAGTTTATGGCTTCTTACTGCCATTCTTAAGTACTTCAGTCTTGATAAATTACATCATCATTAATTTAACGAAATGTGGCGTATATCCTGGAGTGTTAGATTTAGGCGCAGAGGACCATATTCTGTAACAACGCACGTAAATTTTGGAATGCCCACAAAATGCCCATTTCCCTGCCCATAACCACAACCCTTTTTTCCTGCGCACATTAAAATTTAGGTGCAGTGCATTACAGAATACGCTTAGGGAGTTGTGCGCATAAATTCTAATTGTTGCCAATTAGTTCTCATTATTGCTTGTTAAGTGCTATTAACAACACTGATTGGCTTGTTATGCCAATTAAGTTACATGCGTTGTTATAGAATATGGTTGGATTTCAGCGCGGAATGCTAGGCGCGCTATATAGAATCCTGAGATAACCGACTATCTCATGCCGAATATCAGTACTTAGCCGGTTAAGTGCTACTTAACTGACCAGACACCATTCCTGGCCAGTTAAATAGCGCTGAATATCTGCCGGTTCGTGACCTTAGAGAAGTCACTTCACTCTCTGTTACCTCCGGTACAGTCTTCATCATTAGACCATTTTGGCAGGGAAATAATTAGCTCATGTACCTGAATGTAACTCAACTTGAGCTTGGATTTGGAAAATGAGAATAACAAACTTAGGACCCTGTTTACTTAGGTGCGCTTATGTTTTTAGCACATGCTAAATGCTAGAGACACCCATATATTCCTATGGATGTCTCTAGCATTTAGCGCACGCTAAAAACGCTAGCTTGCCAAAACATGCTGTGTAAAATTAAAATGAGGTTGCCCAAGAATGGAACAATATCAACTGAAATTGAATCCAAGATTAAAAAAAATAAAATGGTAAGTATTGTACTTAAGTGTAACACACCTTGAACTACTGAAAAAGGTGTTAGCCAAATTCAAATAAATAAATAAAATATTTGAATGGAGTATCCTCTGCTGCCTTATCGATACTTTTCAAGTACTGAGCACGGGGAAAATCTTCAACTTTGCCGCAGCTATAAAATAAATAATTAATTTCACATTCAGAAACAGACCTTGTACGTTAAAAGATCTCAGAAAATGCCTTCTTTCGAAAGACTACTTTGATGCTGTAATACAGAAGGTTTTCTTTTCAATCCCATCCATTAATCCTAAGGAGCTTAGCCGAGATTGGGGGGCAGAGCCGGTGGCGGGAGGCGGAGATGGTGCTGGGCAGACTTATACGGTCTGTGCCAGAGCCGGTGGTGGGAGGCGGGACTGGTGGTTGGGAGGCGGGGATAGTGCTGGGCAGACTTGTACGGTCTGTGCCAGAACCGGTGGTTGGAGGCGGGGCTGGTGGTTGGGAGGCGGGGATAGTGCTGGGCAGACTTATACGGTCTGTGCCCTGAAGAGGACAGGTACAAATCAAGGTAAGGTATACACAAAAGTAGCACATGTGAGTTTATCTTGTTGGGCAGACTGGATGGACCGTGCAGGTCTTTTTCTGCCGTCATCTACTGTTATCGTTTATCATTAGCCACATGGATACAGGATGTGTAACAAGTTGGAATCTGTTCCTTGGAAATTGCTAACTTACTAACTTTGGTCACTGTTGCCAATAGTAAAAGCCTTTTGAGCATCTGCAGTTCTTGGAAAGTGACTGTTCTAAGAGATGCCAAGTTATGAAAACATTAGTTCATAAAAATCTATAGATTTACCTGTAGCTAATAATATGGTACAGCTGACCTTGTTTATTTCATATTGCCAATGTCTTAAAAGGCAGGAGACGTGGCAGAAGGGAAAATCCTTTCTGTATCCTTAAATCTTTTCCTGAGTTGCTTAGAGGCAAAGTCTGTGATTAACAAAAGCAGGGGGAGAACCTACCTTAATCTGACTTTTTTGTCAAGGCAGGGTTTATGTCTTAAATACTGAGGTAAGCCTGAGGGAGTTAACTCTCAGGATGTGCATTGTTTCTTGGGCTTTCCTGGTGTGTTTTTTAGTACGAATAGTTTGAATAGCAGGTTGTGATCCATGGGCACAGGGTGGATCTTGCTCATTGCATCTGTTGCCCTGGTAGTGGCATGTAGGAAATGCCCCACAATAACCATATGTAGCTCCTGTTGTACTGTCACTTGGTCAAAGCATAGAAATTGTTCGGCGCTTATGATTTACTCAGCACCCCCTGCCTCCCCCAGCTCCCAACCCACATTATGTGCCTAAGAGAAAGAAAGGGAACAAATCAAGCACTTAGTGCTAAATGAAATAGCTCCGCTCCTACATGAAAGGAAAATGGAATTACATACTTAACCCTCCATTGTCCTAAGCACAGGGAGTGGAGGAGTGGCCTAATGGTTAGTGCAGTGGGCTTTGATCCTGGTGACCTGGGTTTGATTCCCAATGCGGCTCCTTGTGACCTTGGGCAAGTCACTTAACCTTCCATTGTCCCAGGTACAAAAATTCAATTGTGAGCCCTATAGAGACAGAGAAAGTACCTGTGTATAATGTGTACAGTGCTACGTATGTCTAGCGGCGCTATAGAAATGATTAGTAGTAGTACATAGTGGGAAAAAAAATAATGGAAAATACAAGATCTTGGATAGTCCCTAATGCCCTCAGGGTTTTAAGGAAGTACATTTAGGGCACAGGTTCAAGTCCCAACTCACATTACACCATGAGTCTCAGGAAGTAAAGAATAACCTTCTGCTGTAGCTCCTCTGCTGTAGTATGCAGAAAGGAAGAGGTGGGTTGGGGGGGTGAATCCAGAGCAAATGAGAACAACTGTGATTCCTAATCCGACCCCTTCTTTTTTTTTTTAATTCAGAAACAGGAGACAAGGGGGGTAAAGATGGAGCAGATACTGCAGAACAGTGAAATACTCCAGTTCTTCCTGTTCCAACCTCTCCCTCTTCTGTCTTCGTGGGCAAATACATAGTTCAGTCAAGTATAAGCCAGCGGAGGAGGAGGAGGAAGTGTCCCAATGTTCAGCAGGTTGCTTCCTTCTCCTCCTGGTGCCTGATCTCTGAGTGGAGGTAGGCCTAGGGTTACCATACGTCTGGTTTTACCCGAACATGTCCTCTTTTTGAGGACACGGCCAGGCATCTGGGTGGGTTTTGCCAGTCTGCCCGTTTGTCCGGATTTGCGGACGAATGGGCAGGCTGGTGGGTGGACGGGCAGGTGGGCCTTAGGGTGTCCTATCCTCCCTCCCCTCCTTTACCTTATTGTAGTGCATTGGTGGTCTAGTGACCTCTTCAGAACAGGAAAGAGCCCCCACTTTCTTTCCCGGCATGGCTACAGGCTATTTCGCTCCTGGTGCCGCTTCAAAATGGCTGCGAGACTCTCGACAGCCATTTTGAATCAGCGCTGGGAGCAAGACAGGTCTACAGCTGCCTGGGCAGGAAAGAGAGGGCTCTTTCCTGCCCTGAATAGGCCACTAGATCACAAGGGCATTACAGTAAGGTACAGGAGGGGAGGGGTACTGAATGAATGGAGTCATGTGGGTGGAGGGAGGCTGGAAAATTGGGGAGCATATATATGGGGGGGGAGAGAGGGAATCTGGCTTTCTTTGGGGGGGGGTCAAAGTGACAGGGTGTTGGGTGTGGTGGGGAGGGGAGGGGCAGGGTGAGGTGTGTCAAAAGGCGGGGCATGTGCCCTCTTTTTCCTTAGGGCAGACATGGGAACCCTAAGGAAGGGGAGAGAGAGGAGCTGATGCCAGCTGCCTCACAGAGTTCTGTGCATTCTGTGGGGGTGGGGAATTTGGTGCTTATTCTGTGCTGCATAGGGGCACAGAATTTCCCCAGGAGAGGTAGAGCATCAGTCTCTTGGTATATGCTGAAATAATGGTGGGAGCCCATACATAAACAGCATTGATTTGGCCGGGACCAGAACACTCCAGGAGATCTTAAGCAGCTTCCCATATTGTCTCCTCCTTTTTCCACTCTCACAATTATTCAGGCAATTCCAGGAAAATTGATCTGAATCAATGGTTTACTGAACTTGAATTTTTGAGCAAACAAATTCAATGTGGCAGAGGCAGACACAAGACAATATACAACAAGTGTCAACAGAATAATGTCTGTAGAAAATCTAGGTCTATATGGTTAAAGCTTTAGAATGAAGGGCTGTCACCTAGCTGGGGACAATTAATAGCCAAAGACAGTTATGCAAAGATGCAACACGGTTTTATATTCAGGGGCAGGGGCGTAGCCAGACCTCGAGGTGGGAGGGGTTCAGAGCCCAAGGTGGAGGGGGGCACATTTTGGTTGCCGTCCCGCCGCCACCCCCCTCCTACGCCCTGCCACCCTGCTGCTCCCTACCCACCGCCGCCGCAAATACCTTGGTTGGTGGGGGTCCCCAACCCCCCTCCTGCTGAAGACTCCTGCTTGTCTCCGGTGCCACTACATCGCCTGCCCTGCTTTCTCTTCCCCTCACGTCCGGCACGCTCCTTTTAGTGAAACTCTCAGGAGCGTGGCGGATGTAAGGGAAAGAGAGAGCAGGGAAGGCAATGCGACGGCGCTGCTGCAGACCAGAGCTGGACAAAGTCTTCAGCTGGTGGAGGTTGGGGACACCTACCAGCCAACCAGGAGCCCAGAGCGAATTTGGGGGGGCCTAGGCCCCCGTGGCCCCACGTAGCTACATCACTGTTCAGGGGGAGTTTCTTTCCTAAAAAGTGCCCTCCCTCCGTATGTAATAATATACGATTACATACTCCACCTTTCTGGAAGACGCTAGAAAGTTTAAGAGCTGTGCAGCAACCAGCGATGTCAGACACAAGATAAAATTATACTGCTTATAGTAAAGATTCTGGAGAACACTGCCTGACAGCTTTAACACTAACAATACATGCTCAGTTCCATCATGATAAGCATAACAATTGATGAAAGGAGCCCTGGAAAAATATTACTAATACAGTTCACAATCAAGCAGATACTATCCTCACCATTTATTACAACCTTGTTGCTTGACAGACGTGCAGAAGGATTGAAAAAAGTCCTAGCAGAAGGTGCTGGTGTACTGATTGGCTACATTTGATTGGCACAGAATAGTTGATTAACTTGATTCACCAGGAAGATTCATGCCTGCATCTATGTTCTCCCTTTAAAAAGAGAGAGAGAGAGAGAGAGAGAGAGAGAGAGAGAGAGAGAGAGAGAGAGAGAGAGAGAGAGAAAGAGAGAGAGAGAGAGAGAGAGAGAGAGAGAGAGAGAAAGAGAGAGAAAGAGAGAATGACAAGCTTAACAAATTGAAATGTCCCCATTGCACTTCAATGCCATTTCTCAAAGTAGATCAAGCCTTCCGGTTCAACGTTAACGGGGAATAGTTCCAGGGAAGCCATGCAATAGTGCCTTATAGTGCTGTGGTAGATAGGTGTCCTCTCCAACACACTAATATTTGCCAGATGAAGCATGCGCCAGGCAGGGAAGAAAATACAAATCAAAAATACAAAACAACTTACGCATCCGGCTTCTCCTACATAAGCGCGCAACTATGGAATGGCCTCCCAAAAGCTGTGAAAACAATCCACGACCACTTGAACTTCAGGAAATCACTAAAAACCAACCTCTTCAAAAAGGCCTACCCCAACGACCCCACGTAACCCTCTTCACCTACCAACACAGCATGACTATGATCGAACAGGACATCACGCAATCTTCATCCATTCCGACCCTCCACTTATACCTCATACGATCACTATACAACTTTGTATTTGTTATCCACCGACTGGGCAAACGCCTTTGACGGTACTATGTAAGCCACATTGAGCCTGCAAATAGGTGGGAAAATGTGGGGTACAAATGCAACAAATAAAATAAAAGAGGTCACAGGTTTACACTAAAGCCATAGCAAGTTATGGGGTCCTTTCACTAATGTGCGCTAAGAAATGGCCTGCGGTAGCGTCTGCGTGGAATTTGAGCGTTCGCAGATCCATTTTTCAGAACACGCCTGTAAAACATGCCTTTTAAAAAAATTTTCCCCAAAACGGACGTACGGCAAAATAAAAATTGGTGCGCGTCCATTTTGGGTCTGAGACCTGACCAACAGCCATTGACTTAGCGGTAATCACCTACGCACATCAAGCCAGAGTTACCGCCTGATTTTCACCATGCCCCAGATAATAAAATATATTTTCTGGCGCCGTGAGGTAACACCAAATTGGCGCGCGTAGGTGCCTACGCGGCTTAGTAAAAGGGCTTCTCTGTTTTCTCTTCTACCCCTTAATGATGGACTGTAGCACTAATTAAATTACTCCTCTCTATTTCTTCAATCCTGAGATCTTCTTTTCACAGTATATTTGATTTACTGAAGAAAAAATTCTCAGACATTATTTTAGACTCCTACTACCTCCCTACTCGCCATGGGTAACAGGCCCTTTTTTAGGTCATTTATCTAATTGCTCTTTGCAGATAAGAATTAATTAACCTGATTATTTTTCTTGGTTTTTTTTTTTTTTGGATGGTTTTCCCATCTGGAGGGATGAAATTCTTCGGTGTCAGTGATTAATAGCTCAGTCAGAAGCTCACTGCTTTGCATTTTCAATAAATGCCTACTTGTTCCTCAGGCCACATAATGAACCTTCCAGGTTATGGTGGCAGTAGCAGAAAGCAGGGTGGATATATAATAGGGTTACCATAACCTAATTTTGGTGGCTCCCTATCCGTTTCCGTATAAAATTCAAGCTCCTCTTATTGACCTATAAGTGCATTCACTCTGCAGCCCCTCACTACCTCTCCACCCTCATCTCTCCCTACACTCCTTCCCAGGAACTCCGTTCACAAGGCAAATCTCTCCTAATTGCACCCTTCTCCTCCATCGCTAACTCCAGACTCCGCTCCTTCTATCTCGCCGCACCTTATGCCTGGAATAGGCTTCCTGAGCCGTTACGTCTAGCTCCATCCCTGGCCGCCTTCAAATCCGGGCTAAAGACCTACCTGTTTGATGCTGCTTTTGACTCCTAACTTGTCACCTGCTCGTAACCTTCATCTTGTCTTCCTTTCTTCAAAAGTCCCTTTCCCTATGTGTCCTATCCGTCTGTCCTACCCTTATCCCTTATTTGTCCTGTCTGTCTATCCTGATTTAGATTGTAAGCTCTTTTGAGCAGGGACCGTCTTTTCTTCATGTTGAATTGTGAAGCGCTGCGTATGACTGGTAGCGCTACAGAAATGATTTGTAGTAGTAGTAGTAGTTTTGTCAAAAAGAAAAAAAAGACTTTTTGAGGTAACGGTTACAAATCCATTTTTAGGAACTCACAGACCCTTTTACAAAGCAGCGCTCGCTAAAAAAAGGAAGTACCGCTGGGCTACCACAGCAGCCCAGTGGTACTTCCCACCCCCAGAATGTCATCATATCCGGAATATTTTTGTAACGCAGGTGTGTACCCGGCAGTAATGGTTACTGCCGGGTTAGTGCAGGAGCCCTTAAAGCCACCTCAATGGGTGCCAGTAAGGGCTTCCCCCCCCCCCCCACCGAAATGACCATGCGGCAAGTACTTCACTTGCCACACGTCCATTTCTTTAAAAAAAGAAAGACCTACCTTTTACCCGCTGCGGTAAAAGGGAGCCTCGGTGCATGTCAAAAACATGCTCCGATGGCAGTGCAGGCCCCCTTTTGCCGCAGCTTCGTAAAAGGGGCCTCAGTCTGCTGTATACCTGAGAGTTATCTAACGTTCAAGTCACTTGACGTTCCAAAAGTAACATAATCATTTCATACGTTTTTGGCCACTATTTGAAGTTTCATGCAGGGCCACCGAGGGGGGTGGGAGGGGGGACCACATTCACCGGGTGGGGGCCTCCAAGGGGGGCCCGGCACCAGGGTCAGGCCACCGGCACTGCAGTCCCCTGTCTCACCTGCCTGCCCTTGGCTCCGGCGACAGTCCCCCTCTGTCTGCCACCGGGACCCCTGCATTCAAATCAGCAGCGCCTCACATCCGCTCTCACTGTGTCCCGCCCTCGCAGAAACCGGAGGTTACATCAGACAAGGGCGGGACACAGTGAGGGAAGGCCCAAAGGGAGGCGATCTGCCGCTTTCATACGGAGGTGAGGCGCTGCCGATTTGAATGCAGGGGGCCCGGTGGCGGACGGAGGGGGCTGTCATTGGGGCTGGAGGTGGGCAGATGGCGACTTGGGACTGCAGCACCGGCAGCCTGAGAGCAGGGGGGGGGCGGCCTTGCCCCGGGCCCGGCTTAGTCTCACGTGTCTAACATGTATTTGGTTATTGCTGCCATCTTTGCATGATATTCAGTCAAGCTAAGGGGACAATTATACAGTTACTTCCCCAACAATATACTGGTGTTGTGATCTGCCATTCAACTGCCTATACTTACTATGAGGTCTCCTATCTGCAGAAATCAGAGGCCTCCTGGATTCCTTAGGAGACTGTTTCTCGATTTCCCTCTTTCTGAGTTTGAGAGGCAAAACAAATCAACAAAATGAAATAGATAGATAGATAGATAGATAGATAGATAGATAGATAGATAGATAGATAGATAGATAGATAGATAGATAGATAGATAATTTTATAGTGCTCAATGTTAGGGCTTCTCCTTTGGTGCAATCTAATGTAGCCAAGGTGAGCCTTAGACCATCCAGCCAAAGTACATACAGAGGGTCCATTTTTAACTCCTTGTAAGCATTCCCTGGGAATCATTACAGACTCTGCAGGTAGTTATGTAGATTTCATGTCCTATTCATTGTTTAGGAAAACTCCTTTGGCTACTACTTACAATTCTGACTATGCAGAGAAACTTTGCAAACGCACTAGTCGGAAAATAAGAAATGAACTTATATATCAGCTCTACAAGAAGAAGAAAATGATAAAAACCCAACGGGGATGAAATCATGAGGAACATGGAGGAACTACATCCACACCGTGTGAGCCAACTTAAGGAGGACCTGCAGAACATCCAAGGAGAAAAACTACACATCGCTATCTGCAAAAAAGAAATAAAGCTGTCTTCTCTCCTGCAGAATCACAGAGAGAAAAACAGCTTATCGTGGCGCAGAAACAGCACCGCAGAACGAACATTCCCAGACAACTTGGATACACTTGGATACACATCTGAGGTATGTGAAAATCAGAGCCCAAACAATCCAAGATATCAAGGAAGTCTGCAGAGACCCTGCAGACAAACCACTGATCACACTATTGGAGATACAGATCAAATGGGGATAGTAAACCTCTCGAACCATCAATTATCACAGCATGAAGTCTCTGTACTCTCCAAAGGACTTTCATTTTGACCATCCAGCAAGCTGGATGAAATTCAATTATACTCAGACCTGGAAGAATTCTTTAGAAAATTGCGCCTGAAGGCACATTTTCACAACAAAAGGAACTCCCAACAGACCGGAATACAGTTTTAAACAAAAGAACACGTATTTCACCCCACAGGATGGACAAAACAACAAGCTGGACAACTACATAGAAAGCTTCAGGCATAGGGTAAAATCACAACTTTCCAGCAAACAAAAGAAAATTCTGTACAATCTTACTCCACCAGAAAGAGCGGCCATAAGAACTCTACAAAATAACTAACGCATTATCATCAAACCCACAGACAAAGGAGGCTCAGTGGTGATTATGGACAAACAAAAATACATTGAAGAAGGGCACAGACAGCTCTCAGACAATACATACTACAGGAAACTAACTGAGGATCTCACAAAGGATTATACAAAGCAGCTGAAAGACCTTATGAGAACATTTCCTAAACAAGTACAGCCACATCTGAAGAAACTCATACCAAACCAACCTTCTGTGGGCACATTCTACTTGCTACTCAAAATCCACTAACCTGGAAACCCTGGCAGATCAATCATATTGGGTATTGGCACACTCACGGAGGAAATATCTGGACTCATAGAGGGGATTCTGAAATCTCTCGTACACAAAACAAACAGCTTCATTCAAAACACCACTGACTTTCTGAATAAATTGAAAAATATCAAGCAATTACCACCGAGTACCCTTCTAGTCACGATGGATGTAGAATCACTATACAGCAACATTCCCCATGTGGATGGCATAGCTGCATGTGAGAAACTTCTAAAAACATCCACACTGGTCCATCAATACTCACCAGAAACTATTACAAAATTAATCAAATTTATTTTAACTCACATCTATTTCCGCTTTAACAATAATATCTATCTACAAATATTGGGGAATGCGATGGGCACCAGGACAGCACCCCAATATGCCAACCTCTTTATGGCTGAGCTGGAAGAGACATTTCTGAATACATACCAGACCAAACTCCTAAAATACTACCGGTACATCGATGACATTTTTATGATTTGGACTGAGGGGGGAGAAACTCTGAAACAATTTTACAATTCCTTCAATACATACCATCCTATAATCAGATTCAAAACTGACTACTCCCCAGAAAAAGTCAATTTTTTGGACACCACAGCCTCAATCAGTAATGGCTATATACAAACATCCGTATACAAGAAACCCACAGACAGATGCAGCTACCTCCACAACTCCAGCTTCCACCTGTCACATATAAAAAGATCCATTATTTACAGACAAGGCACAAGATACCACCATATCTGCTCTGACCCAGGGGACAGAGACAGACACCTTGAAATCCTGACTGCATCCTTCGAACAGAAAGGCTACAACCCCCAAATAATCTCCAAGAATATTGCCTCCTCCCTCAAAACACCCAGGGAAAATCTGCTAAAGTACAAAGAAAAAAAAGCCACAGACAGAATCCCCCTTATAGTGACATACAACCCAGAGCTTGAAAAATTAAGAAAAATCATAAAAGATCTACAGCCTCTACTCCAGGAGGCTGAATTACTGAAAGAGATATTCCCATCCCCACCAGTGCTGGCCTTCCGACAGCCACCCAACTTAAAACACAAGCTAATTAGAAGTAAGCTTCCAACACAGACTCAAAAAGAAGAGAATGGCACACATCCTTGAAATATATCCAGCTGCAAACTATGCCAAAACATTTCACAGGACCTCACAGTCATTCACAAAGGAAAAATATTCAACATAAAGGAATCCTTTACATGCTCATCTTCCAACGTGGTATATATCATTCAGTGTAAAAAATGCAACGAAGGCTGCTACATTGGAGAAACAAGTCAGATGCTAAAGAAGAGTTTAATTTACATAGACACCATATGAAAAATGCTAGTACCAATAAGGATGTCACCTCTGTGGGGCAGCACATTACAAAACCAGAACACTGTACCAGTGATTTCATGGTAAGAATCCTGAAAGGGAACTTTAAAACAATACAGGAATGTAAGACCTTTGAAGTCAGAATGATTAAATATTTTGACACCCACCAGACAGGACTTAACAAAGATCTGGGTTTTCTAGACCATTATAAACCATAAAATTGTACTGCTTTGTCACCCTCCTGTCTCCATGCATACCCCCCTGTCCCTCTTCCTGTCTCTCACCTATCCACCCCCATCCTGTTAGACTGTCACTGAAATGCTTTGATGTTTTCACTTATATGTACTGTCATCTACCAACATTTGCTTATTTCCGATCTGCCAGACTAGAATGAAGCCTTGTGCGAGATTGGGAAGGAGAGGACCTCGGCTGGTGGGGGTTGGGGTCCCCCGCCAGCAAAGGTAGGCGACGGCGGGTTGGTGGCAGGAGGGGGGAGGGTCGAGAGGGTCGTCGGCAGGGGGGATCCAGGGGCAAATCTACAGGGACCCAGGCCCCCGTGGCCCCACATAGCTACGCCTAAACATTAGCGTGTACTAACCATGTAGACACATCTACACGGTTAGCGCATGCTAAAAAGGCTAATGTGCCTCTAGCACAGCTTAGTAAACAGCGCCCTTAATTTTTTTTAATTAACACAAATATATGAAATGAACCAAAAATAATTTACAAAATTGAGGGAGAAAAAATTAACTGAATTTTTTTTTACCATGCACATCCTTTATAGGCATAACATGGGGTAGGGTTTCTGAATAAGCCCTGTGCTTTTTCTACTGCATTAATGCATTTAACCACAGTACTCATTTCATAAATAACCAGAGAATTGACTGGCAATTCAGCTGTTCCAGAGTTTTCACACAAAATACTGTTCCTGGAAACCAGAAAATATAAATGACAGAAATATGCCCCTACTGTAAGCTTTGAAGTGTATTGTGTTACTGAATCTAGTAGATTATTGAAGGGTTATTAAGCAGCTAACCATGTCTAAAATTAACAGGTTAGATGCTCGAGGTTCCTCAAGAATGACGTTTTCCAACTTATTACAGAAGAAACATGTGTTCATCTGGATGTGGCTCATGCCTTTTCAGCAGGAGCGTAAAGTGCAGGAGGCAATTCCCTGTGCCTAAGGACTTACCATCTAAGATTCCCTGTGCCTAAGGACTTACCTAAGATTATGAGGAGCAGCAGGATTTGAGCTTGGTTCCTTTATTCTTAGAGAATTGTGTTAGCCATGAGGTTAAGTCTACACTACTCTTTTTTGCAGCATCTTCACAGAGACAACATATTCCTGAGTTGATATTAGGGATGAGCCGTCACTTAGTAACATAGTAAATGACGGCAGATAAAGACCTGTACGGTCCATCCAGTCTGCCCAACAAGATAAACTCATTTTACATGGTATGTGATACTTTATATGTATACCCCAGTTCGATTTGTCCTTGCCGTTCTCAGGGCACAGACCGTAGAAGTCTGCTCAGCACTGTTCCTGTACTAAATGTTCTGAAGATTCTGGAATCCTAAAGAGTTACAAGATTCTGGAATCCCAATTAGTAGCAACATTCCATGTAGAACCCCAAAGAGTAACATTGTAACATAGTAAATGACGGCAGATAAAGACCTGAACGGTCCATCCACTCTGCCCAACAAGATAAACTCATTTTACATGGTATGTGATACTTTATATGTGTACCCCAGTTCGATTTGTTCTTGCCATTCTCAGGGCACAGACCTTACATCGAAGCCCCTTCAAATTTACACTCCAGCCCATCCATATCTATTCAGTTACGATCAGGGCGTAGACCTTAGAAGTCTGCCTAGCACTAGTTTTACTTCCCAATTACCAGCATTGCCACCCAATCTCTGCTATGATTCCATAGATCCATTCCTTCTAAACAGGATTCCTTTATGTTTATTCCACACATGTTTGAATTCCAGTACCGTTTTCATCTCCACCACCTCCCGCTTGAGGGCATTTCATGTATCCACCACCCTCTCTTGCTATGTAATGTCATTTGCCGATAATACTGTTTATCATTTATTGACTTCCTGTACCACTTCATTCATACCGAGTCGAAGCGGTTTACAAATATTCAAAATCTACACAACCCCCCCCCCCCCCCCCCACACACACACACACAAAGTAGAAAGTAGAAAAGAAACTCCAGTGTTTGATAGCACAGAGCACTCGTACAACTAAAGATTAAACAATATAATTCATAGCAGGGCAAAACAATCGTACAACTCAAGGGTAAAAACAGTAAATTTTATGGTTGGACCAAACTGATCCCGAAAGCAGGGCATAGAAGAGCCTTAGTTGTCAAATGCTGAGCAAAATCCGAAAGGCAGAGTATTATCTCTCTAAGCGGAGGGAATGAGATAGAGAGTTCCAAAGGGCAGTTGCAAGGTAGTAAATAGCCCTAGAATATGCCAACTCCCATCTTGCCTTGGAGGGATGAGAGATGTGCACGATCCCCTGGATTTAATACACGGCACCCACATTTGTGCGCAAACCTGAGATCCACGTGCAAATAAATGAGTTAACAAGCTGTTAACAATTAATAATTGGTGCTAACAATTAGCAATAATTTGGATTTCCACATGATTCTGTAATAATTCACGGCCAAATCCTCTTACATGCAATCCAAAAGGGGGCGTGGTCATGGGAGAAGCATGGTGGGGTCAGGGCACTCCAAACAATTACACGCAATTGTTATTTGGAGGATGTGTGTCCAAGTTGCGTGCCAGGATTTACACCAAGTTACAGTTGGTGTAATTCTTCATGCTCAAAGTTGGACGTGAGAATCCCCGCTAATCACTATGTAGTCCTTTGCTCTATTAACATAGTAATAACATAGTAGATGACAGCAGAAAAAGACCTGCATGGTCCATCCAGTCTGCCCAACAAGATAACTCATATGTGCTACTTTTTGTGTATACCCTACTTTGATTTGTATCTGTGCTCTTCAGGGCACAGACCGTATAAGTCTGCCCAGCTATATCCTCGCCTCCCAACCACCAGCCCCACCTCCCAACCACCGGCTCTGGCACAGACCGTACAAGTCTGCCCAGCACTATCCCCGCCTCCCAACCACCAGTCCCGCTTCCTACCACTGGCTCTGGCACAGACCGTATAAGTCTTCCCAGCACTATCCCCGCCTCCCTACCACCAGCCCCGCCTCCCGATCTTGACTAAGCTCCTGTGGATCCGTTCCTTCTGAACAGGATTCCTTTATGCCTATCCCACGCATGTTTGAATTCCGTTACCATTTTCATTTCCACCACCTCCCACGGGAGGGCATTCCAAGTATCCACTACTCTCTCCGTGAAAAAATACTTCCTGACATTTTTCTTGAGTCTGCCCCCCTTCAATCTCATTTCATGTCCTCTTGTTATACCATCTTCCCATCTCCGGAAAAGGTTCGTTTGCGGATTAATACCTTTCAAATATTTGAACGTCTGTATCATATCACCCCTGTTTCTCCTTTCCTCCAGAGTATACATGTTTAGTTCAGCAAGTCTCTCCTCATACGTCTTGTAACGCAAATCCCATACCATTCTCGTAGCTTTTCTTTGCACCGCTTCAATTTTTTTTACTCCAAAACTGAACACAATACTCCAGGTGGGGCCTCACCAACGACTTATACAGGGGCATCAACACCCCCTTTCTTCTGCTGGTCACACCTCTCTCTATACAGCCTAACAACCTTCTAGCTACGGCCACCGCCTTGTCACACTGTTTTGTCACCTTCAAATCCTCAGATACTATCACCCCAAGATCCCTCTCTCCGCCCGTACCTATCAGACTCTCCCCGCCTAACACATACGTCTCGCGTGGATTTCTATTCCCTAAGTGCATCACTTTGCATTTCTTCACGTTGAATTTTAATTGCCAAACCTTAGACCATTCTTCTAGCTTCCTCAGATCCTTTTTCATGTTTTCCACTCCCTCCCGGGTGTCCACTCTGTTACAGTTCTTAGTATCTTTGCTCTATTGGAGCCCCTGGGTGGGAGGAGCCCAGCATGGAAATAGTCATGAGTCCATCTCACACTTGGGAGTGTCCTGATTTGTGGAATCTCAGTGTGGGGTGGAGCTATTAATTGTTATATAAGGGAGGACAATAATTGTGGGATTTGTCCTTGGTAGCCTATGTTTAAGCATATTATACCCCCGCCAAGTGACCCGGTGAAAAGAGAGAGGGGTACCTGCTAAGCCAACCCTGATAGAGAAGCAGAATCAGGGTCATTGCTGTTAATCTCCCGAACCCAATAGAGGAGTCGACCTGCGGGCTGAGATTGGGGAGTCTCGTCACAAAGCAGGCTCAAGGGTATGACGCTCTCTACCCACGGCTAATGATTTCTTTCAGGGTGAACCCCTGAAAGGCTTGGATAGTTATTGCTGGATCCAAGTTTCCGTTGGTAATGATGCTACTTCGAAGAAATTGATCGTATGGTGTCAACTGGCTACAGGTCAGGCGAAAAGGGTTTTGCATATGTGCATAACCCAAGAAGGAAAGTTTAGATGCTGCTGTGCATAACTGTATGCTGAGGACTTTCATAACAACCGTTACTGAGTTCCATTTGTTAAATAAAGTTCAGTTCATTTTCTTGACTCTCCCGTGTGGTTCCTGGGTTGGAATCGGAGGGGAGCTGAAATGAGTAGTGCATGCCCAGTCTCCTGAAACCCCAAGTTCAGCTCTCGGAGGCAAAAATCAGAGAGCGTAACCCGCCTAAATAAGAGGAGTGGGTTACAACTATATTCTGTAAAGGGCTACGTATCCTGGAGCACCCTTTATAGAATAGCACTGCACGCTGATTTTTCCCAATGCCCAATGGTGTAGCAAGGGCAGGGCGGTGGGGGCGGTCCGCCCCGGGTGTTAACGGGTGGGGCGGTGCTCTGCTGGCAAGTCCCTACCAGCTCCATCCACCCGGCAGCTGTGTGGTGCGGCGCCTCGCATCTGCGCTGCTGTAAGAGAAGAAAGTCGCCTCGTCGGCCCTTCCCTCACTCTGTCCCGCCCTCGAGGAAATGGGACGTTACAGCAGAGGACGGGACAGAGTGAGGGAAGGGCCGACGAGGTGATTTTCTTCTTTTACAACAGTGCAGGCGCCGGGTGGACGGAGCTGGTAGACAGGTGGCCCCCTGCATTGAAATCACAGTCTCACCTCCATGAAAGCAGCGCTGCAGGTAGCAGAACGCCTCCCTTCAGCCCTCCTTCCCTCCCTGTGTCATGCCCTTGTGGAAGTTACATCAGACGAGGGCGGGACACAGGGAGGGAAAGAGGGCCGAAGGGAGGCGTTCTGCTGCCTGCAGCGCTGCTTTCATGGAGGTGAGACTGCGATTTCAATGCAGGGGGCAGACGGTAGACAACGGAGGGCTAGTGGGACTGCAGCACCGGGCCCCCCTTGGAGGCCCGGGCCCGGGGAATTTTGTGCCCCCTGCTCCCCCCTCTTGGCGGCTATGCTCTTCAGTACCAAAACACTATCTCTCTGCATTCTATTTCAAATTACTCCCCAAGACCTGGGCTTCCTCCCACCCAGGGACATCCCACCACTCCTGCCCTCTAGTAGGGAGCTCCCTCCCCCCAGGGTTCTGGAAAAAATCAATCACTTCAGTAATACCCATTCCATGGGGTATTACATTAAGATGTTACATTCTGTTACAGGATGTATTTTCCTGTCTCCAGAGGGTTTATAATCGAAGGGATTGATACTCAGCATGGTTTAAGGTGGAAGGAGAGGCTCCTGCCTGTTTAAATAGTGCTGGATGGGTTGGGAACATATGTTCACTAGTGTTTAACTGGACAGTTCCACTGTATTCACTCTGACCACCACAGCACCCTCCAGATAATAAAGATGACACAAAAGTTCCAAAGCAGATGGTGTGGTAACATACATGGAGGGGCATAATCAAACGTCGCCGGCCAAATAGATCGCCGGCGATCTATGTTGGCGGCAGCGCTACACCTGGCCAAATGCCGTGGAGTTCGCCGGGTTTGAGATGGCCGGGTTTGTTTTTCAGCGATAATGGAAAGTTATGTCGGCCATCTCAAACCCCGGTCAAATTCAAGGCATTTGGCCGTGGGAGGAGCCAGCATTTTTTGTGCACTGGCCCCCCTAACATGCCAGGACACCAACCGGGCTCCCTAGGGGTCACTGCGGTGGACTTCAGAAAAGCTCCCATGTGCATAGCTCCCTTACTTTGGGAGCTGAGCCCCCCAAACCCCCCCCCCCCTCCAATCCAACTACTGTTAATATGTGTCCCAGCTTGAGACCCACCCACTGGAATAGTGGTGGGCCGATTTATAAAGCTTGAACTGCAGAAAAGCACTGACTAGGCCTGAAAATCTGAGGATGGCCTTGTAGCTGAGCGCCTGCGGAAGCAGGGCCGCTTGGTAAGCCTTAATAGAATTTAGTGTGGCATTCAAAAGCAGTGTAAAGGCCAAGATCAAGGAATTAATGGCTAAAATTCTAAGAAGTTTGGTTCATAAAATGGAGTCTGTCTTTGAAAAGATGGCATCCAGGATCACAAGATATAAAACTGATCTCTCCATATTAGGAAAGATGTTTACATGTCAGGAAATGACAGTTATTAAGAAACTAGTAAAAAAGGCCCGTTTCCGAAACCAATGAAACGGGCGCTAGCATGTGGCTTTTTTGTGTGTGTGTGTGTGTGTGTGTGTATGTGTCACAGAGTTATTTTGTGTGTGTGTGAGTGTGTGAGGGTGCAGTGTTGTGCAGGTTGTTGATGTGTGTCTTTTTTTGTTTTGTTTTTTGCTTGGGGGTTGGGGGATGTGCTGTGCTGTCCTTGGTCGCTGTTTGCTGCTGGTTGGGTCGCAGGTAATCCTTCCAGCTGGGCCGCAGCTTGTCCTGTTCGCCCACATCCCAGATGGTGACGGGCACGTTGTTTTCCGGCTCCTCTGACTCCATGTCAAGTGATCCCAAATATAGTATGTGCTATAGGCCCTCTGGAACTCTTCAGTACTGGCATTAGGCATTTAAAAATTTCTCCCCCCCCCCCCCCCCCGGTCTATTTTTGCACATACCCACAGCAGGAATATTCTTCTCTCGTTCCAGCGGTGGTTCTGTGCTCTCCGTGCTGCACAGATAATGAGCCATTCTGCTGGGGAATGCTCCTCCCTTATTGTCACGTAGTTTCCTCTGATTTGTCCGTCTTACGTTGCCTAGTGTTGCCTGGGAACGGTGTTGTGATGGTCCTTTGTGTTTCAGAATGTTGAGGGTGTTTTTTCTGATTGGTCCGTCATGCGAGGGTGGGGCACAGAGACATGGTCAGTGTTGTGGCTTCACCACCATGAATCCATGAACCCTTCAGGGAGTGACTGAGTGACTTCAGAACGTTGTCTTCAGAACGTTGAGGGTGAGTTTTATTATAGTAGATAAGGTGGACACCTGACCTGCGGTTAAGTATGATTCACAGATGAAAAAAAAAGTGTCTCTCCATTGAATTGAATGGACAGAAAAGACTATGTAAGAAATGTAAATCTAGGTAGATTTTGGAGTTTTCCCCAACGCTACCCAGAGGGCAGAGCTACAGTCGGTTGAACTGAGAATCTGACTGATATGTGTACCAGCTTGAAGTTTCACTTGGTGAGAATAAAGACTATTTCTATCACTAACTTTTCTAGCCTGCGCCTCAATTTCTTGATTTTCTATCTGTTTCCTTGAACATTGTTACACAAATAATTTTCACATAAGTAAGTTATCTTTAACTCTTCAGTACATTATGTGGGAGAATAGATGGCCAAAGATCCACCTAGACCCCAGAAATCAGAAAGCCGAGGTCCTGGGTCTTAGATTTGAACTGCGCCTTCTGCCACCCCCTCTGCACCTCCGTGTCAAAATGCGGTCCTCGTCCTCTGAGATACACACTTCATCCCCATGGGAATGGGCTGTCCGGAAGTATAGAGGGGGGCATTTAAAACACTACCCACAAATGTACTGCACCCACTAAAATTGCTCCAGGGACCTGCGTACAGCCTCTAGGACTTATTGCTGCTGTATAACTTTGGTACACCAGTTCACACCTGAAGACTAATCTCTCTGAAAAAGTCCTTTCTTGAAATAAGCACGTTTACTCACAGTTAACTGCAGATCAGAGGTTGTGCCCCACTGGCAAAGAGTCCCCTGGTACTAAGATTAGCAGTAGGTCAGAGCTGGCACAATGGTGTACAATGCCCTCTTTCAGCACCATTCAAGGTAAGAACTACGTTCTCTAAAGTGGGTAACACAGGAAAGGGAACTAAAACTGGCTTACAAAAATGGCCACTACCGCATGGACTACAACAGGAAACAAAACAGGGCACACTCTGACCCAGTTAGCAGGGGGGAAAAGCACCATGGGAGTAGAGTCCAGTACCCTACACCCACCACAATGCATTGTTAATGTGACTCTGCAGGGCACCTAACAGAAAAGGTGTCACACTCACCCGAGAGCCACATCACAACCAGGGAAAGGCAGTCGGAGGATACAACACATTCTGCTGTCATGGAGGTGGGTACGGCATTTGAGGCTGGCATACAGGCTGGCAAAAAAGGTTTTTAGTGTTATTTTTTTAATTTGGAAGGGGATTGGTGACCACTGGGGGAGTATGGGGAGGTCATACCCCATTCCCTCCAGTGATCATCTGGTCAGTTGGGGCACCTTTTTGAGGCTTGGTCGTGAAAATAAAAGGACCAAGTAAAGCCGGCGAAATACTGCTTAACGCCGCTTTTTTTTCCCATTATCGGCGAAAGCCGGCCATCTGGTAGCCACGCCCATGCCCGCCCATGTCCCGTCTTCGTTAATCTACCGACACGCCCCCTTGAACTTTCGCCGGCGAAGCAACGGGAAAGCGGCGATGCTGTCAATAATGCCGCTTTCGATTATACCGATTTCGCCGCTTTTAAGAAATCGCCGGCAATCTCCCGTTTTATGTCGGAAGATGGCCAGCGATCACTGTCGATTATAAGCTGGATAGTAACATAGTAGGTGACGGCAGAAAAAGACCTGTACGGTCCATCCAGTCTGCCCAACATGATAAACACATATGCGCTACTTTATAAGTATACCTGACCTTGATTTGTATCTGCCATTTCCAGGGCACAGACCATAGAAGTCTGCCCAGCACTAGCCCCGCCTCCCAACCACTAGCCCTGCCTCCCACCACCGGTGCTGCCACCCAATCTCCGCTAAGCTTCTGAGGATCCATTCCTTCTGGACAGGATTCCTTTATGTTTATCCCACGCATTTTTGAATTCCGTTACCGTTTTCATCTCCACCACCTCCCACGGGAGGGCATTCCAAGTATCCACCACTCTCTCCATGAAAAAATACTTCCTGACATTTTTCTTGAGTCTGTCCCCCTTCAATCTCATTTCATGCCCTCTAGTTCTACTACCTTCCCGTCTCTGGAACAGGTTCATTGGCGGATTAATACCTTTCAAATATTTGAACGTCTGTATCATATCACCCCTGTTTCTCCTTTCCTCCAGGATATACATGTTCAGGTCAGCAAGTCTCTCATTTGTTTTGTAATGCTACAGAAACATAAACCGTGGAGATACTCTTTTCCTTGGGCCCCTCTCTTTTGGGCTCCTACACTCGTTTAACTAAGCCCATTCACGGGGTCAACTGATAGGATTTGCTTATATAAATGTTTCTTTTACTACATGCTATATGTTTTAAAACATATACCAGTACTGTTTTGTGGATTATTTATTTATTTTTGTTACATTTGTACCCTGCGCTTTCCCACTCATGGCAGGCTCAATGCGGCTTACATGGGGCAATGGAGGGTTAAGTGACTTGCCCAGAGTCACAAGAAGCTGCCTGTGCCTGAAGTGGGAATCCAACTCAGTTCCTTAGGACCAAAGTCCACCACCCTAACCACTAGGCCACTCCTCCACTGTTGCTACTATTTGAGATTCTACATGGAATGTTGCTATTCCACTAGCAACATTCCATGTAGAAGTCGGCCCTTGCAGATCACCAATGTGGCCGCGCAGGCTTCTGCTTCTGTGAGTACGTGCAGGACGTCAGACTCACAGAAACAGAAGCCAGCGCAGCCTTCTACATGGAATGTTGCTAGTGGAATAGCAACATTCCATGTAGAATCTCCAATAGTAGCAACATTCCATGTAGAATCTCCAATAGTATCTATTTTATTTTTGTTACATTTGTACCCTGCGCTTTCCCACTCATGGCAGGTTCAATGCAGCTTACATGGGGCAATGGAGGGTTAAGTGACTTGCCCAGAGTCACAAGGAGCTAGCTGCCTGTGCCTGAAGTGGGAATCCAACTCAGTTCCTCAGGACCAAAGTCCACTACCCTAACCACTAGGCCACTCCTCCACTGTTGCTACTATTTGAGATTCTACATGGAATGTTGCTATTCCACTAGCAACATTCCATGTAGAAGTCGGTCCTTGCAGATCACCAATGTGGCCGCGCAGGCTTCTGCTTCTGTGAGTCTGACGTCCTGCACGTACGTGCAGGACGTCAGACTCACAGAAACAGAAGCCAGCACAGCCTTCTACATGGAATGTTGCTAGTGGAATAGCAACATTCCATGTAGAATCTCTAATAGTAGCAACATTCCATGTAGAATTACTACTACTACTACTACTACTATTTAGCATTTCTATAGCGCTACAAGGCATACGCAGCGCTGCACAAACATAGAAGAAAGACAGTCCCTGCTCAAAGAGCTTACAATCTAATAGAATCTCCAATAGTATCTATTTTAGTTTTGTTACATTTGTACCCTGCGCTTTCCCACTCATGGCAGGCTCAATGCGGCTTACATGGGGCAATGGAGGGTTAAGTGACTTGCCCAGAGTCACAAGGAGCTGCCTGTGCCTGAAGTGGGAATCCAACTCAGTTCCTCACTTCCCCAGGACCAAAGTCCACCACCCTAACCACTAAGCCACTCCTCCACTGTTGCTACTATTTGAGATTCTACATGGAATGTTGCTATTCCACTAACAACATGTAGAAGTCGGCCCTTGCTGATCACCAATGTGGCCGCGCAGGCTTCTGCTTCTGTGAGTCTGATGTCCTGCACGTATGTGCAGGACGTCAGACTCACAGAAACAGAAGCCTGCGCAGCCTTGTACATGGAATGTTGCTAGTGGAATAGCAACATTCCATGTAGAATCTCCAATAGTATCTATTTTATTTTTGTTACATTTGTACCCTGCGCTTTCCCACTCACGACAGGCTCAATGCGGCTTACATAGGGCAATGGAGGGTTAAGTGACTTGCCCAGAGTCACAAGGAGCTGCCTGTGCCTGAAGTGGGAATCAAACTCAGTTCCCCAGGACCAAAAGTCCACCACCCTAACCACTAGGCCAATCCTCCACTTCCATGCTTCCCTTCCTGACCTTCTTGGACTATAGTTCTTCTATCTGCTCTTTCTTTTCTGTCTGTTACTATTGGTTCCCATATATATTGAGTTGGTTATTGATTATATTTTGCAGCCTTTCTGAAAATGCTTATAATGTTCATTGTTTGATGTATTTTTCATCTGCTGCATCATTATTATTCTGGCTATTCTGATAATACATACAATTATTTGAAAATGAAAACAGAAATCTGTGACACTGGTCAATCTACTGTGATAGGCCTCCAGGCTAATTTCATGCCAGCATCGGATCCCCATAAACAAAAGGTATTGAAATATTGTGGTGCAACAATTTATTGTATCAGTGATTCATGGTAGGTATCAATGACTCAACACGAACCATGTTTTGGCCATAACTACTACTACTACTACTATTTAGCATTTCTATAGCGCTACAAGGTGTACGCAGCGCTGCACAAACATAGAAGAAAGACAGTCCCTGCTCAAAGAGCTATGTAATAAAAGTGAGCCAAGTATAGGACAATCAAGCCATTGTGACATCACTGATGAGGTTGGCTCTTATTGGTGGACTGAGGCATTATGACATCACAATATTAGCTCTGGTTACAAGAGACTACTACTACTACTTATCACTTCTATAGCGCTACAAGGCATACGCAGCGCTGCACAAACATAGAAGAAAGACAGTCCCTGCTCAAAGAGCTTACAATCTAATAGACAAAAAATAAATAAAGTAAGCAAATCAAATCAATTAATGTGAACGGGAAGGAAGAGAGGAGGGTAGGTGGAGGCGAGTGGTTACAAGTGGTTACGAGTCAAAAGCAATGTTAAAGAGGTGGGCTTTCAGTCTAGATTTAAAGGTGGCCAAGGATGGGGCAAGACGTAGGGGCTCAGGAAGTTTATTCCAGGCGTAGGGTGCAGCGAGACAGAAGGCGCGAAGTCTGGAGTTGGCAGTAGTGGAGAAGGGAACAGATAAGAAGGATTTATCCATGGAGCGGAGTGTACGGGAAGGGGTGTAGGGAAGGACGAGTGTGGAGAGATAGTGGGGAGCAGCAGAGTGAGTATATTTATAAGTTAGTAGAAGAAGTTTGAACAGGATGCGAAAACGGATAAGGAGCCAGTGAAGGGTCTTGAGGAGAGGGGTAGTATGAGTAAAGCGACCCTGGCGGAAGATGAGACGGGCAGCAGAGTTTTGAACCGACTGGAGAGGGGAGAGGTGACTAAGTGGGAGGCCAGCAAGAAGCAGATTGCAGTAGTCTAAACGAGAGGTGACAAGGGTGTGGATGAGGGTTTTGGTAGAGTGCTCGGCCTGCCTCAGGAGTCCATACCAACTGTGTCTCTTGATTAGAGTAAACTTCCAAAATACTAAAATGAATGCACCAAAGAAATAAACTCTATGCAGGCTACCCAATCGTAGCACTGGCTAACGGCATAGTATCCTTTTAGTATGTTGGAAGTACAGTGGGGGAAATAAGTATTTGATCCCTTGCTGATTTTGTAAGTTTGCCCACTGACAAAGACATGAGCAGCCCATAATTGAAGGGTAGGTTATTGGTAACAGTGAGAGATAGCACATCACAAATTAAATCCGGAAAATCACATTGTGGAAAGTATATGAATTTATTTGCATTCTGCAGAGGGAAATAAGTATTTGATCCCCCACCAACCAGTAAGAGATCTGGCCCCTACAGACCAGGTAGATGCTCCAAATCAACTCGTTACCTGCATGACAGACAGCTGTCGGCAATGGTCACCTGTATGAAAGACACCTGTCCACAGACTCAGTGAATCAGTCAGACTCTAACCTCTACAAAATGGCCAAGAGCAAGGAGCTGTCTAAGGATGTCAGGGACAAGATCATACACCTGCACAAGGCTGGAATGGGCTACAAAACCATCAGTAAGACGCTGGGCGAGAAGGAGACAACTGTTGGTGCCATAGTAAGAAAATGGAAGAAGTACAAAATGACTGTCAATCGACAAAGATCTGGGGCTCCACGCAAAATCTCACCTCGTGGGGTATCCTTGATCATGAGGAAGGTTAGAAATCAGCCTACAACTACAAGGGGGGAACTTGTCAATGATCTCAAGGCAGCTGGGACCACTGTCACCACGAAAACCATTGGTAACACATTACGACATAACGGATTGCAATCCTGCAGTGCCCGCAAGGTCCCCCTGCTCCGGAAGGCACATGTGACGGCCCGTCTGCAGTTTGCCAGTGAACACCTGGATGATGCCGAGAGTGATTGGGAGAAGGTGCTGTGGTCAGATGAGACAAAAATTGAGCTCTTTGGCATGAACTCAACTCGCCGTGTTTGGAGGAAGAGAAATGCTGCCTATGACCCAAAGAACACCGTCCCCACTGTCAAGCATGGAGGTGGAAATGTTATGTTTTGGGGGGTGTTTCTCTGCTAAGGGCACAGGACTACTTCACCGCATCAATGGGAGAATGGATGGGGCCATGTACCGTACAATTCTGAGTGACAACCTCCTTCCCTCCGCCAGGGCCTTAAAAATGGGTCGTGGCTAGGTCTTCCAGCACGACAATGACCCAAAACATACAGCCAAGGCAACAAAGGAGTGGCTCAGGAAGAAGCACATTAGGGTCATGGAGTGGCCTAGCCAGTCACCAGACCTTAATCCCATTGAAAACTTATGGAGGGAGCTGAAGCTGCGAGTTGCCAAGCGACAGCCCAGAACTCTTAATGATTTAGAGATGATCTGCAAAGAGGAGTGGACCAAAATTCCTCCTGACATGTGTGCAAACCTCATCATCAACTACAGAAGACGTCTGACCGCTGTGCTTGCCAACAAGGGTTTTGCCACCAAGTATTAGGTCTTGTTTGCCAGAGGGATTAAATACTTATTTCCCTCTGCAGAATGCAAATAAATTCATATACTTTCCACAATGTGATTTTCCGGATTTAATTTGTGATGTGCTATCTCTCACTGTTACCAATAACCTACCCTTCAATTATGGGCTGCTCATGTCTTTGTCAGTGGGCAAACTTACAAAATCAGCAAGGGATCAAATACTTATTTCCCCCACTGTATACTCTAACCAAAAGAGACAGTTGGCAAGAGACATTGACTCCTGAAGTGGGTCTTATGGCTGAAACATGGCTCGTGTTGAGTCATTGATACCTACCATGAATCATTGATGCAATAAATTGTTGCACCACACCATCTGCTTCGGAACATTTGTGTCACCTTTGCTGTTTGTGTTTTTGTTCTACTTGTGCAAAGGCTAGTTCTTCCTTTTTTTTTTTTTTGTACTCTCCTGTTAGTGCCGGGATGGTCTGAAAGTAGAGCTGTAGGTTATGTAGGAACCAGCAATTTTCCGTACCGTGCCCCAATAACTAATCAAGCACGTTGGACCACAGAGAAAGCAGTCCAATCTTGGATTGGTTAGTTAAGTCAGTACAGCACTGAATATTGATCGTAGCCACATAACCGGGTGCCTCCGCTGATCCAGATATTCAGGCATTGAATATCCATGTTGAAATTATCTAGCTGTTGTAAATGCTGACCGCCTCCTGCTTACTATTGCCTGATAAGTTTGTACCTGCAGCCATGGTGTAAATGGATGTGTGTAGTTTTAGGCACTGTGTACTCCACCTAGGCAAATTATTATTATTATTATTATTATTACTACACAAATGAAATGGGCGATAGCAAGGTTTTCCTCGGAGTGTGTATGTTTGAGAGAGAGAGAGTATGTGTGTGTGAGAGAGAGAAAGTGTGTGTGAGAGATGAAGTGTGTGTGTGAGAGAGAGAATGAGTGAGAGACAGACAGAGTGTGTGTGTCTTTGTGTCAGAGAGAGAGAGAGAGAGAGAGAGAGAGAGAGAGAGAGAGAGAGTGTATGTGTGTGTGAGAGTGAGTGTGTGTGAGAAAGAGATAGAGTGTGTGTGAGAGAGTGTATGTGAGAGACAGAGAGTGAGTGTGTATGTGTGAGAAAGTGAAGCCTTCAAGCTTTGAAGCATTCGTGCGCTCTGTAAGGCTCCATCTCCTCAATTGACGACACGTAGTTCCGGAATGTTGCAGAAATGCTTCAAGGCTTGAAGGCTTCACTTTCTCGGCTTCAGAATGTTGGAGGTGTGTTTTATTATACAGGATTATTTGTTGCATTTGTATCCCACATTTTCCCACCTATTTGCAAGCTCAATGTGGCTTACATAGTACCGTGATGGCGAACGCCAATTCCGGTGTCAGAAATACAGAGTAGTAATTGCGTTGAAGTTCATGAGTAACAGGGTGTCGTTAGGTAGTTGAGGAGGGAGAATTAAGTGTTCTGTTCTGGTACAAGTTTCGTTGTGTTGCAGGGTTCGGGTGTTTAGGTTGGATCGTTGTGATAAGCCTTCTTGAACAGATTGGTCTTTAATGATTTCCGAAAGGTTGCTAGGTCATGCATTGTTTTCGTGATGTTTGGTAGTGCATTCCATATTTGTGTGCTTATATAGGACAAGCTGGATGCATATGTTCTATATAGACGCCTAAATTTAGACACCGCTTATAGAATACACCTAGGTGGAAATGTTTACCGTGCAGATTTTTTAGGTGTCAATTACAGAATCCCCCCCTCTGTATGTGCAAAACAGACTCAATGTAAATCCTGCACCTTCAGTTCTGTAAATAGTGTTTTCACAGGGTGAAAGAACCAGAGACAGAGGGAGGATGGGGAGGGCAGGTGAGAGATTTGGAGGATCTAGGATGGAGGAAGTGCGTACGGAGAGAGAGGTGATTCTTGGAAGAAGGGAAAAACAAATTGGAAAGAGAAAGGTAGGTGTACTTACCCCCCCCCCCAAAAAAAAAAAAAAAAAAAAAAAAACACACACACACACACATACACTCAGCTTGCTAGCCCTCAATCATCCAGATTTTTCCCCGCTCTGTTTTCCAGCTTTTCCTTTCTGCTTACCAGCCACCATGCCTTACTTCCTAATTTCCCTCTTATCCCTAGTAAGTCTTCCTCCATCACAACCTTCCTGCACGTGTCACCCTTGCTCACTCCTGGTGTCTGCGGAACATCCGATACTAGTGCAGCACACCAAGGTGCCTGCGCTCTCACCCCATTCTCAGTCTCAGTTTCACGAGATAAGTGTGAGAATACAGCTCGTATGTGAACATTAATCTGAAGAGACTGAAACTGCAAGACTGGTGAGAGGACAACGGTATCCACATGGTTCAAACTGATAACAGGGCTGTGCTGTGCCATGCTGGCATCAGCTGAAGAGCCGTGGCAGAAAGGTTGGTGGGGCCAAGGCTCGCATGGTCCACTCCATTCTGACACCTGGGTGATTATTTGAAGTATTTAAATTTGGCCATAACACAACAAATCCTTCTGCATATAGACCCCAGTGTTCCTCAGCAGTAATATAGAAGTAGCAATGCAAGGAATCGGAGAATCGGAGTTTGATGAACACTGTCTTAAGAATGGCTACGCAGTCTGTCACCCATCTGACAAAGTTTGGACTTATTTTCCATCTGGGATCCAACGCGTGTTAGCTATGGGGTTCATGAAAATTCTTTTTCTGACTTTTTTTTTTTTTGGGGGGGGGGGATCTCTGCACCAACAGAGAACCTTGTCATGGCAATGAACTCTAACGATAACCCACACCTCATTTGTCACCTTGATGGGCTGACAAAAAGTGACATTTACAAACTGAGAATGAAAGCCCATCCATTTCAGCAGTCTGACACCCTGATATAATAACTATTTACCTTGAGAAAGAGGCACGGAGATTTCCGATTCTTGTGAATCTTCTCACTTTGGCACTTACTTTCTCACTCTGTCAAACAGCCCCAGATTAATGGAACAATTTGTTCAACAAATCATATTAGCAGAAAGCGCACTGGGCAAAAGGAGAGAGGCGGGGGAGCTGAAAATTTGTACTTATTTATAGTGGTGGTATCTCTGCAAATAAAAATGTAGTTATGCCTGACATTTACAGAGGTATAATGCGAAAGGGAAAAAGTGTAATGACTTCGAGCACTTGAGAGATCACTGTGTAGGAACAGTAGGTTCTCTGAAGGGAATAAGATAAAAGTTACACATAACATCCAAGCTTCTTTCTGGAACACTTTTGTCAAACAGAATAAGTGTGTGTGTGTGTTCATATATGTGTGTACGTGTGTCCATCTGTATATATGTGTGTGTTCATTTGTGCATGCATGTATGTGTGCATCCGTGTGTGCGTGTGTACGTCCATCAGTGTATGTTTGCATGTGTATGCCCATGTCTGTGTGATGTGTATGCCCATGCTTGTGTGCATGTGTGTGTCCATGTCCATGCTTGTGTGCATGTATTTGCATGTGTATGTCCATGTGTGTGTGTGTGTGATGTGTATGTCCATGATTGTGTGCATCTGTTTGCATGTGTATGTCCATGTATGTGTATGTGTGTGATGTGTGATGTGTATGCCGGTGTGTGTATTTGCATGCATGTGTGCATGAATGTGGATGCCTGTGTGTGTTTTTGCAGGCATGTGTGTATATACATGTGTGTTTGTGTGCATGTACTTACATGTGTGTATTTCAATTTAAAATCATGGGTCCAAAATTCAGCTGGTGGCAGGGAGCAAAACGCTCACTGCCACCAGCTGAATTTTGGACCCATGATTTATTCAGGATATTCAAAGCTGGGCCTGTGCATGCTTAGGCTTTGAATATCCAACTATTTTTAAGTCAGCTAACACATAGGCCCAAATGTACAGCAGTTTCCCAAGCGATGCGCACAAGCAGTTCCTACCTTTACCGTGGGAAATTTAACGGGAGGTCTGGAGCTGTCGGTCCTGATAGTTTTTCATTGTCACAAGTAGGAGAAGGGGAGAAACAAGATGCACCAGAGCAGCTGACCGCAGCAGTGAAGTGTGGGCTGGAGTCCAGGCTTCCTCCTTCCAAACCCCTGTTTCTTTGCAGTGAGAGGGGGCCAGTGTCCAGCACAGCATCAAGCCAAGCAAAAGAGACCAATTGGCAAACATTTCCGCCCAAGACAAATGTGTTTGGACAGATGTTAAGAATCTGTTCTGAAGGAGAAAGGAGGTCCAAAGTTCGCAAAATGCCTGCCAGTGAAGTAGAGTTAGCAGCATGGACTCCCAAGATCAGACACTCCCTAAGCAAAGTTTTTCCTTTCTTTAGATCAGATCTGCCCATCAGCCACTGCTCCAACCCTGGAAGCACACACCTGAGCACAGAAAAAGAAAAAGCTACACCGTTTTTCATACACACTGCTCGGGCATACGCAGAGCACCCACACTTAGCCATTGGCTGTGCATGCTCAGCAAACCGAATGGCTTCCCCCTATTGTATGCAAATGAGCTGATCGCAAAAGCAGTGAACATCTCATTTACATGCAATTTGCTTTGGTAATCACTCTGTATTTCCAAATCGGTAATTTTTTTTACCAAGGTGGGAATACAGAGCGATTCTTTATTGGGACCTTTGTGCATCTGGCTGATAGTCATTACGTCAACATTCAGCACTTAAACGACCATGGGTTACTGTATAAAAATAGGACAGACTTTTATGCAGTCCCATTTATGAGGTAAACCTGGTCGCTTTAGGGTTCAATATCAGCACTTATAGTAGATGATGGCAGATAAAGACATGTATGGTCCATCCAGTTTCTCCTACAAGATAAACTTATTACATATGGTATGTGTGACTCCACCCCCAGAATGCCAACACAGACAACTTTTTCAGTGCTAACCACGGTAGTCAGTTGGTTAAGTGCCACTGAATATTAGCAGTTAGCCCCGACCAAGGGGTCCTTTTACTAAGTTGTGTAAGCACCTACACGCACCCAACATGCAAAAATTCTGAGTTACCGCCCAGCTACCACATGGCCCGGGTGGTAATTTACTTTTTGATTCGCATCCAATATGCGTGTCAAAAAATATTTTTATTTTCTGGTGCGTGGTCGGTAATCGGCATTTGGACGTGCATTGACCATTACCGCCCAGTTAATGCGTGAGACTTTACCGCTAAGTCAATGGCTGGCAGTAAGATCTCAGACTCAAAATGGATGTGCTCCAATTTTCATTTTGCCGCACATCCATTTTCGGTCCCAAAATCAAAAATGCATTTTTTACAGGTGCGCTGAAAAACTACTACTACTTATCATTTCTATAGCGCTACTAGACGTACGCAGCGCTGTACACTTAAACATGAAGAGACAATCCCTGCTCGACAGAGCTTACAATCTAATTAGGCCAGACAAACAGGACAAACAAGAGATAAGGGAATTAAAGTGAGGATGATAAAATTAAGGGCTCTGAACAAGTGAATAAGGGTCTTGATTATTGAATGAACAACCCATGTAAAAACAATAATAGAAAAGGCAATGAAGACCACTGATCATTTTAGTAGCCACCCTTCAGAGTGCTTCCAGTACATTTAAAACAAATTGGAGAAAATAATGAATCATTAAGTTCAGGAATTTGTTGCTGGAGGATGTGGTAAAAGTTATTGCTGATGGTTTAAAATGCTTTTGACAAGTTCCTGGGGTAAACGTCTATAAACTGGTTCATTACCTCTCGCCTTGACTACTGCAACCTTCTCCTTACTGGCCTCCCACTTAACCATCTATCCCCCCTTCAGTCCGTTCAGAACTCTGCTGCACGTCTTATCTTCCGCCTGGACCGATATACTCATATCACCCCTCTACTCAAGTCACTTCACTTGCTTCCGATCAGGTACCGCATTCAATTCAAGCTTCTCCTACTAACCTTCAAATGCACTCGATCTGCAGCCCCTCCTTTCCTCTCTACCCTCATCTCCCCTTACGTTCCTACCCGCAACCTCCACTCTCAAGACAAATCCCTCCTTTCAGTACCCTTCTCCTCCACCGCCAACTCCAGGCTCCGCCCTTTCTGCCTCGCCTCTCCCCATGCTTGGAATAAACTCCCCGAGCCCATACGCCAGGCCCCCTCCCTGCCCATCTTCAAATCCTTGCTCAAAGCCCACCTCTTCAATGTCGCCTTCGGCACCTAACCACCATACCTCTACTCAGGAAATCTAGACTGCCACAACTCGACATTTCGTCCTTTAGATTGTAAGCTCTTTGAGCAGGGACTGTCCTTCTTTGCTAAACTGTACAGCGCTGAGTAACCCTAGTAGCGCTCTAGAAATGTTAAGTAGTAGTAGTAGTTAATACAGATCTGGGGAAAACCACCACTTATCCCTGGGGTAAATAGCATGGATTCATAGCTTTTACGGCCTGTGCCCTGAGACAGGCAAGGAAAAAAAAATCAAACTCGAGTATACATATAAACTATCACATACCATGTAAAATGAGTTGATTTTGTTGGGCAGACTGGATGGACCGTTCAGGTCTTTATCTGCCCTCATTTATATGTTACTATGTTACTCTTTGGGGTTCTACATGGAATGTTGCTACTAACTGGGATTCTGGAATCTTGTAACTCTTTAGGATTCCAGAATCTTCAGAACTTAGTACAAGAACAGTACTGGTCAGACTTCTAAGGTCTGTGCTCTGAGAATGGCAAGGACAAATCAAACTCGGGTATACATATAAAGTATCACATACCATGTAAAATGAGTTGATCTTGTTGGGCAGACTGGATGGACCGTAAGGGTCTTTATCTGTCGTCATTTACTATGTTAAGTTATATGTTACTTTTTTGGGATCCTGCTGGGTACTTGTGATCAATGTTCCCTCAACTTTGTGGAAGTCCTCTACCTGCATTTCTGCCAGTGGGTGGTGCTGTTTCGCTATCACATTTTCAAAAGTGAGGGACGGGCAAGCTCTGTAGAACTCCAGGGAACCTGCCTGTCCCTGGTGATTGAAAACACGATATTGAAACCCCACCCCCACTTGCAGGAATGTGGTGGGAGGACTCCCGCGCAGCTTAGAGGGAGCATTGCTTGTGGCTCGGATTGGTCAATGCAGGAAACAGGATGCAGGGCTTGTTGGACCTTTGCTCTGACTCATTCTCATGTTCTTATCCTGCTTAGGTGATTCTACTATAGTTATCTCTAATAATAAATGGAGCATTCCTTTCATTCATTTATGAGTTCCAATCATTATAACAAGCGGGGGGGGGGGGGGGGGGGGGGGGGGGTCAGGAGCACTGAAACCACGTTTTAAAGGAGTTGGGGGCAGTGGTGTAGCCAGACCTGACATTTTGGCTGGGCCCAGAGCTAATATGGGTGGGCACTCAAACGTTGGCTGGTCACGGTGGTGGGCTTCTGGGTGGGGGTGGGCTCTTCACTGCCTAGGGCAAAAAAAGGCATATTTTAATCATTAAATATACATTTGTTTTGCCCTAGGCACTGGCAGTGAAGTGCTTACCCCACTCATAAATTCCCTACAATAAAATTTAATAGTGCCCAGCTAGCTTAATTGTTAAAAAATTACATGATGATGTTAAAAAAATACGTATTTAAAGTTTTAATCCTTATGTCAAAAACGATCTCTCTATAATTGATGACCTAACATACGTTACAGCCCAACCTATATGTAATACCATAATGTATTTTTCTTTACAATGTATGTACACACCTTAATGCAATACCATTTGTAATTCTGTTAACCGGAAATGACAATCGCCACTACGGCAAATGTAAGCCACATTGAGCCTGCAAATTGGTGGGAAAATGTGGGCTACAAATGCTACAAATAAATAAATAAATAAATTATCTGCAGTGCTGCTGGGCAGCTGCTTGGCTGATCCGTATCTCCAACAAGAACCTTTCTTCCCACTAGTCAACCCCTGGCTGGCCTGGCAGTTAGCGTGCGTGCAGCTAGTTTGACCGACGACGAGCGAGAACGAGGCTGAGCGCGCCGCACGGGTGGGGATATACAAAACATGACTACTCAACAGCAGCCAGCAGCGAAGGAAGAGGACATCAAGCACGGGTCACCAGAGGTCAAGAGCTGCGACCTGCAGTGCGACTGCGTGTGCGTGCCGTCATGCCGAGTCTGCCTCTGCTCTACCTCTGTCAAAAGGTGGGTGGGTGGGACTGGAAATCAGCTGAGAGGGCGGCCACCGCCGGCGCGACAACGCGGTACGTTAGAAGAAAAACGAATGTGATGTGTGCGCTTTTCAACCGCGTTTGGGTGGGCAGGTCTGAGCCGAGATTGGATGGGCCTGGGCCCGCCGGTAGCTACGCCCCTGGTTGGGGTGGGTGTGTAACACGCAGAATGAGAGCGAGATGGAGTTCTCTTCAGATGAGATGGTCAAATATGATGATTGAGTTTAGTGAAAGTCACAAGCAGAGGGTCAGACAAGTTCAACCCAGAAAAGGCCAGTGTCAGATCTAGTTGGAAAGGGCTTATCTTTCGATTCCAGAACTTCCCCTGAGAACCTGTGTGTGTGGAAGCATCTTTTGGTTGGCTCATTTCAAGCAACCCTGGGGATTTCAGATCTCCCAACCGGAAGGCTCTATTAGAGCTTATAAAACACCTAAACTGCTTGCCTGCAGGCTAAGAAATGCACAATCTGTCAGCTGCAGGGATTTCCCGCTGCATCCGCTCGGCCAGGCGCAGCCCCTCTATCTCTTCCTGTGAGGGTGACTGCAGTTAAGCAGCAGCCTCCCGTCCTCAGGAAGCTGGCCATCCATCAGCGCTAGTGCTTGGAGGGGAGAGGGGAGGAGTGGGCCTGACCAAAAATATTTGTATGGTGACCACAGCACCGACACGCGCTGGCCAAGCACTGGGAAAACAAAAGAGGGATGTGTTGGATCAAACAGCAGGAAATGAAGCAGTGTGGAGACCAAACAATACAGGGCCTGGGCTGAAGGCTTTTTTTTTAAAGGAAAAGCAAATAAAAAAAAACTGAACACATCCTGAAACTTCTTATCAACTAATTGACAAGAATAACAAACAGCTCATTCGGACATAGGTTTAGGATGTTTAAAATGTGCATGCTGGGCTTGTCAATGTGGGCTACCATTAAGACATTTTATTTAATGCTAGCTCATGCTATTTTAGCACTGGTCCCATTTTATGCAGTGAGACCTAGTTAATAATAACTGGGGTTAAAAGTAAAATGACACGCCTTGACAGTAGCCCACATTGATAACTCCCTCCTTAATTAAAGAAAAAAGAAATGTGTCTAGAAATCAAAATCGCTGCTCTGTGTAATAAAAGTGAGCCAAGTATTGGACTATCAAGCCATTATGACATCATTGATGAGATTGGCTCTTAGACATTGGTGGGATGAGGCATTATTACATCACAATATCAGCTCTGTTAACAGAGACAGAAACTCCTCACATTGAGGGGGGAAGTTATCAACATGGGCTATTGTTAAGACGTGTTATTTAAATTAGTAGATAGTAGCAGATAAAGACCAGTATGGTCCATCCAGTCTGTCTGCTGTGAGGGTGCAGGTGAAAGGGGATCCGGGAAGGCACGAAGAAAGGGGGTACAGGGTACCAGGGAATCCCAACGGGGCAGATTTCATGTGCACAACACCCACATCCAGAAAGCTGGGCTACCGGAGGCAGAGAGGTTGGCTGGGTTAATGAAGAAGGGGAGGAACTACCAGTCCCAGAATCCTTCTCTTCCCCACCCGGCTGTGCAAGAGTTAGGGGAGGAGATAGAAGATTGGGAAATGGTCTCTGAGGAAGGTGATGAGGGCCAGCTGGAGAGATTGGGGGCGGGGGAAGTTGGAGAGGAGGATAAAATGGAGATTACTGAAGGGTTAGGGGAGGAACAGATGGAGATTGGAGCCCTGGCTCAAACCCAAAAAGCTGCTTTAAGAGGGTGGCTAGCTGTACCTTGGAGAGACTGGTGGAAGACCGGAGGAGAGCGGCTAAGGCACTGGGGGAAATCTCTACTAAAGAGGAAACAGGTGCAGTCTGTGGGAGAGAAAGAGAGCTGGGTACAATTGAAACCCCAGCCTGAACCAGGTGGCAATAAAGCTGTGTAACTGTGCTGTAAGAAGGTACAAGAAAGACTGTGTAAACTGTTTCATACTAAAAAGGTCTGGGCTGCAACCTACCAAGCTATTGGGTTTTTCCCTCTGATATTGTACTGTTCCCTAAGTGAAGTAATCTGAGCTAAAGTGAAGTTATATGGACTGTTTTTGAACCTGAGTTTGTGTGTCAGAGAGAGAGAGAGACAGAGAGTGTGTCTGACAGAGACAGAGTGTGTGTCTGTGTGTGAAAAAAGAGAGCGAGTGCAATACAGAGTTCACTCTCTGTGTGTTGTATCCAGTGCAGTTTTTCTAGGGGAAAAGGTGCCGGTATTCAGTACCCCCTCAAAAAAAGCCCTGGTTGTATCTGTTTTTTTTCTGTGGTTTGCCTGTTGTCTTGCACCCCGTTGTCCTTTGCCTCTCAGTCTTGATTGATGGCTGTCACAGTTTCTGTTTTTTCCCTATTCTTTTGTTGCCTGCTTTCGTGTGACACAGTGTTAAGCTCTCACTGGTGATCGAGGGCTGAAGCGGCTCCCACTGTTGTTGACCACTGCCGTTCAGCTCTCAGTGGCGATTGAGAGCTGAAGCGGCTCCCACGTTGCGTGTGGAGGAAGGGCTGAAGCGGCTCCCGCGTTGCGTGTGCAGGAAGGGCTGAAGGTGCTCCAGCGGTAACTTTCTGTGAGAGATTGAAGGAAGTGGTGCAAAGTGCAAAGAGGTGGGAAAATGTGGGATACAAATGCAATAAATAAGTGTCCTCGAGATCAACGTCTCAGCCCTCTCTTGGTTCTTTTGGTCAGGCGCTTCCCGCCTCCCTGCTTCGAGTAGTAAAATCTCCTGATGTCAGGCAAGCAGGCTTCTACTGCGGGAGAGTGACATCAGGAGATGGTTATGAACGCAGTGAGAGACATTGGAACGTTGCAGGAGCAAATTATTATATTAGATAATCTAGGAGTCCTTTTACAAAGGTGTGGGAGGGCTAATGCGCGGGTAGTGTGCACCAAATTGGCATTACCACTAGTGTAGCGTGTGCGCTCAGTGATAATTCCAAGTTTGGCGCATGCCAAATCCCGCAGTAGAAAATCTTTTCTACCACAGGAGGTGTTCCCAACGGTAATCGGCAGCATGGCCTCATTGGCGCACGCTGCGCGGTTACCACATGGGTAGCGCATGAGCCCTTACCGCTAAGTCAATGGCTGGCAGTAAGGGCTCAGGCTGTAAATAGGCGCACACTTGTTCTCATTTTTTGCACACGCCCATTTCCCGGCCTATTAAGACATGGCCTTTTTCCCAGCCATGGTAAAAAGTGAGCCAGATCGCGCCCAAAGACGTGCTCACACTACCACAGGCCACTTTTTACCACGGCTTTGTAAAAGCACCCCCCAAGTGAGGTGGGAAAGTGTATGGGCAGAGAACGGGTGAATGCAAATTGGCTAAGGGTGAAGGCGCAGTGCGGACGCACAAAACTCAAAGTACTGGATTTCAGACATACTGATTTTGATAAAATGGGGGAATACCTGAAGAAGGAGCTGTTGGCGTGGGAAGGCATAAGAGAAGTGGGAAAACAGTGGTCCAAGCTAAAGGCTGCTCTAAATATGGCGACTGATCTTTTCGTGAGGAAAGTAAACAAAAACAAGAGAAGCCGGAAGCCTATATGGTTCTCCAAACAAGTAGCTGAAAAAATAAGAGCAAAAGAGGCTTTGTTCAAGAAATACAAAAGAACGCAACGAGAGGATCACGGAAAAGATTATCGGATTAAACTGAAAGAAGCGAAGAGAGAAATACGGCTAGCAAAAGCGCAAGCAGAAGAAAAAATGACTAAAGATGTAAAGAGAGGTGACAAGACTTTTTTCAGATATATTGAAGAAAGGAGAAGAGATAGGAATGGAATTGCGAGACTGAAAGATAATGAGAATGGCTAATGGAGTTCAAACATGCGTGGGATAAACACAAAGGAATCCTGTTTAGAAGGAATGGTTCCGTGGAATCTTAGCAGAGATTGAGTGGTGAAGCTGGTAATTGGGAAACAAAATGGGAGCTGGGCAGACTTCTATAGTCTACACCCTGATCGTGACTGGATGGGCTGGAGTGTAAATTTTAAGGGGCTTCAACGTTAGCTTCAGAACTTAGTACAAGAACAGTACATAAGTACATAAGTACATAAGTAGTGCCATACTGGGAAAGACCAAAGGTCCATCTAGCCCAGCATCCTGTCACCGACAGTGGCCAATCCAGGGTCAAGGGCACCTGGCACGCTCCCCAAACGTAAAAACATTCCAGACAAGTTATACCTAAAAATGAGGAATTTTTCCAGTCCATTTAATAGCGGTCTATGGACTTGTCCTTTAGGAATCTATCTAACCCCTTTTTAAACTCCGTCAAGCTAACCGCCCGTACCACGTTCTCCGGCAATGAATTCCAGAGTCTAATTACACGTTGGGTGAAGAAAAATTTTCTCCGATTCGTTTTAAATTTACCACACTGTAGCTTCAACTCATGCCCTCTAGTCCTAGTATTTTTGGATAGCGTGAACAGTCGCTTCACATCCACCCGATCCATTCCACTCATTATTTTATACACTTCTACTGGGTAGACTTCTACGGTCTGTGCCCTGAGAAAGGCAAGGACAAATCAAACTCGGGTATACATATAAAGTATCACATACCAAGTAAAATGAGTTTCTCTTGTTGGGCAGACTTGATGGACCGTACAGGTTTTTATCTGCCGTCATTTACTATGTTACTATGTAATATTGAGCTAACGTGGGAGCACTTGGGTCCTTTCACTAAGCCACTTAGGCACCCACGCGTGCCCAATGCAAGCCATTTCAGAAGTACCGCCCGGCTACCGCATGGCCCGGGTGGTAATTGCATTTTATACGCACATTTAGTACGCGTGCTGGGAAATATATATTATTTTCCAGTGCATGGCGCTAACCGGGTGATAATCGGCATTGTACACATGCTGACGATTACCTCCCGTTTAACACATGAGACCTTACCACTAACTGAATAGGTGGCAACAAGGTGTCAGGCACAAAAATGGACGCGCAAAAAAAATTTCATTTTGCCGACACGTCCATTTTTGGCCCCAAATAAAAGGCCTTTTTTTACAGGCGCGCTGAAAAACGGACCTGCGCATCCAATACACGCATCTACACCACTTTTCGGATCACCTTAGTAAAAGGACCCCTTACCGTCTCCCAGAGCCGTAGCGAGGGGAGCTGACACCCGGGGCGGGTCGCCGCTGCGCACCAACCTCCCGGGTGCAGCACGACGCACCCTCCTCCCGCTGGAGCGCACCCCCCCGGAGCGCATACCTGCGGCGAGGGACGGGCGGGAGGGCCGATCCGCCCCGACTGCACGTTGCTGGGGTGTGTCGGCTCTGCGCTGGTTCACTGCTCTCTCTGTCCCGGAACAGGAAGTAACCTGTTCCGGGGCAGAGAGGTCAGTGCACCAGCGCGGAGCCGACACCCCCCAGCGGCGTGCACCCGGGGCGGACCGCCCCCCGCCCCCCCCTTCCTACGCCACTGCCGTCTCCTAAATAGGAGGTGGTAAATTCTCCTGTGTTAACTTTTTTAAAAGCCCTGAGCTGTAATGGAAAAATCAGCATTAGGACCAGCACAAAAAAAAAAAGCCCTGTTTTAGGGACATGCTAGAAATACGCTTAACACACGGGAATGTCCTATTTTAAAACATGCTAAGTCCATTTTTAGCACATCTTAGAGGGGTCCCTAGATTAGTCTAAATGGGAAAAGACACCTTTTAAACAACCTGTTTAGATAAGTTCTTTCTCGTGTTTTTATGACTAGCTAATGTTTTAGAGAAAATGGGAGCTAAGGCCTTCTAGTGCACATGTTAACTAATGATCTAAAACTGATAAATGTTCTTGCACTAAACATTCTCATTTGAGATTTTTATTCCTTCCCCATAATTTCACAAAGAAGTACATCAATCCAGAGTAAAACATAAATCAACTTATACTTTTCTTTTGCTCTTTTCCATGGCTTACTAATATTTAAAAAAAACAAAGGTTAATAAAACGCTATCTGAGCTTCCCCGAAGTTCTATAAATGGCGCCTTAAGTTGTGCGTGATGAATTCCAAATTGCGTGCATAACTAAATTGATTAACCAGCCAGTCAGTGCCGATAATTGCTACTTAACATATTCTATAATACGCACTCTATAATACGGTGCGCGTAAATTCTAATGGGTGTAGTCAAAAAGATGGTGTGGCCATAAGCGTAGAATGGGTGGGTTGGGGGGTGTTTCAAAAAGCTATGTGCACTATTACGGAATACACTCAATCTGCGCCTAAGTTATTTTATTTATTTATTTTATTTAACACATTTATACCCCACATTTTCCCACAAGTAGCAGGCTCAATGTGGCTTCCACATTACCGTAGGACAGGCTACAGTTCATTAAATACAATTAAACAATGTAATAATAAAATAGTAATCATATAGGTATAATAGTAAACAACAAGTTGATAAAAGATAATAGAAGGTCAATAAGGTCCATGAGTTTTGATGTAAACAAAGAAGAAGTGAATTAGGTTAAGTTTGGAGAGTAACCAGCTTATTTTTGACAGAGAAGGACGCCCATCCAGTACTAGGCATACCGAGAATACAAAACACTCAGGACCTATAGAGCAATTCTACCATACCATAAGCAGTAATTTGTACGAGTCACACAAGGAAAAACACTACAGTGAGCACTAGAACATCAATTCACCTATTGTAAAACGAAAACAGACAGATTAGTACAGATTATCGATCCTGCACAGTCAATGCCAACCGAAAGCCATGTCTTTTTCACAAACACAGATACACCCTAATCCACTATAGAATAAGTAATCATAAACTTTCTATTTAGACAAAAATTAAACTGAACCCCCGATGCCAGACTCTGCATACAATGCAACACCACAGAAACAGAAAATGTCCCCTAGTACTGTGCAAAATATAAAGACAGCAGATGTAAATTTGAAAAAACTAACAAATACCAATCACCACTTTACAAATTAACAAATAGAAATAAAACAAATAATATCATTTTATTGGACTAATACATTTAGCTTTCAGAGGCCAAAACCTCCTTCCTCAGGTCAATTCAGTATAGTACTGTTACAGTGTCCTATCCTGACCTGAGGAAGGGGGTTTTGTTCTCTGAAAGTAAAATGTATTAAAATTAGTCCAATAAAAAGATTACCTTATTTACATGTTCTATTATAAACATTTATTAACACAGCTACAATACTACTTTATCCTAAAGCAAAAAATAAAAATATATATTTACAGTTCGTTGTCTCTGGTTTCTGCTTTCCTCATCTTTTCACTGTCTTCCTTCTATCCAGCATCTGTCTTCGCTCTCTCTCTGCCATCCAGTGTCTGCCCTCTCTCTCTGCCCCTTCCATCCACTGTCTGCCCTCTCTCCCTTCCATCCACTTCTGCCCCTTCCATGCACCATCTGCCCCAGTCTGCCATCTCTCCTCCTTCCATCAACATCTGCCCTCTATCTCTGCCCCTTCCATCCACCATTTGCCCCAGTCTGCCCTCTTTCTCTCTCCCCTTCCACCCACCATCTGCCCTTTCTCTCTGCCCCTTCAATCCGTCTGCTCTCCCTCTACCATCCATCCAGGGTCTGCCCTCCCTCACGCTCCCCCCTTCTATCTCCTCTCTCTCTGCCCCCTCTTTTCAGCCCCCAGTTCCAGCCCCCTTATTCCACCTGCCCCTAGTTCCAGCCCCAGCCCACATCTCCCACCTGCCCCCCTTTTCAGCCCCACTATCCCACCAGTCCCCAGCCCTTTTCTCCCATCAGTCCCGAGCTTCAGCCCCCAGCCACTTCTCTCTGTCCCCTTTAAAGCCCCTAGTCCCCACAGTTTCAGCCCCCTTCATCCACCACATGCCTTGCATCCCCCCTTTTCAGCCCCAGACCCATTCTCCCACCTGCCGCAGGCATGGACCCATTTTCCCTCCTGCCCCCTTGTCAGACCCCAAGTTCCAGCTTCAGACCCCTTCTCCCATCTGAGCACTCCCCTCCCCCCTCCCCTTCTCCCCTCTCTGAGCACCCATTTGAGCTCCCCCACCCTCACTAATCCCCTTTAAGCACCCCTCTGAGCTCCCCACCCCTCCCCAATCCCCTTCTCCCCTCCTTGATGCTCTCCCACCCTCCCTAATCCCCTTTAAGCACCCCTCTGAGCTCCCCCACCCCTCCCCAATCCCCTTCTCCCCTCTCTGAGCTCCCCACCCTCCCTAATCCCCTTTAAGCACCCCTCTGAGCTCCCCCACCCTCCCTAATTCCCTTTAAGCACCCCTCTGAGCTCCCCCACCCTTCCCCAATCCCCTTCTCCCCTCTCTGAGCTCCCCCACCCTCCCTAATCCCCTTTAAGCACCCCTCTGAGCTCCCCCACCCCTCCCCAATCCCCTTCTCCCCTCTCTGAGCTCCCCCCACCCTCCCTAATCCCCTTTAAGCACCCCTCTGAGCTCCCCCACCCCTCCCCAATCCCCTTCTCCCCTCTGAGTCCCCCCCGACCCGACAGCTGAGATCCGTTCTCCTGCTGCTTCTACCCTGTCCTGCCTTTACATTTTTTTTCGAAGCGCCAGAGAGTGGCAGGCAGCGTGCCTCGCGTCTACCCTGCTAGTAAAGAAGATCTCGTCAACGTCATCGTCCTTCCCACACTGAGTCCCGCCCGCCCTCGCGGTAATAGGAAGTTGCCTCAGAGGGGGGCGGGACTCAATGTGGGAAGGGCGACAACGTCAGCGAGATCTTTACTAGCAGGGCAGACATGAGGTGCGCTGCCTGCCACTCTCCAGCGCTTCGAAAAAAATTTTTTAAAGGCGGAGCAGCGGGAGCGGAGCACCCCCACCCGATGACACCCGGGGCGGACCGCCCCCACCGTCCCGCCCTTGCTACGCCACTGGGCAATACGTTCTTTAATGGGAAGCCAGTGTAATTTTTCATGAAGGTGCTTGGCAGATTCAGATTTTGATGTACCAAAGATCAATCTCGCTGCTGTGTTCTGGGCTGTCTGAAGTTTCTTAATTAGTTGTAATTTACATCCTACACAGATAATGCGCAGGTATTTAGGCCTGGCGTGGCCTAAATGGGTGGGCCTACAGTTTAGACGTAAGAATGGCACATTCGCATCTTCTGCAAACTTTAGGTGTAGTTTATAGAATCACATTACGCGCATGGTATTTCAGCGCTGATTTTTTAGGGGTCATTTGTACTATTTGGTCCTTTACCTATATTTTATTTATTTATTAGAATTTATTTACCGCCTTTTTGAAGAAACTCACTCAAGGTGGTGTACAGTAAGAATAGATCAAACATGAGCAATAGGCAGTTACAGCAGTATATCTATCTATTTATTCATATATTTTATTGCACTTTTCGTCTGGCAATTCAAAGAAATGTTGATCAAGGTAGATTACGAAAATCATTCATAATCAGGTGTAAGTTGCTGAACATACTATAAGCAGGACAAGTTTATCCACTTCTGTCTAGCCAAGATAATGTTCAAGTACCTTTCTGACCTCATTTGCAACTCTCTTTAATTAGGGCCCCTTTTACCAAGCTGCGGCAAAAGCGGGGGCCTGCGCTGGCATGGCACTAACCGGGCAGTAATCGCCAGTGTACTCGCGCTGATGATTACTGCCCAGTTAACGTGTGAGACCTTACCACTAAGTCAATGGGTGATGGTAAGGTCTCAGGCCCAAAATGGACACACGTTGATTTTTATTTTGCCGAACGTCCATTTTCGGCCCCCAAAAAATGCCTTTTTTGCAGGCGCACTGAAAAATGGATCTGTGCACGTCCAATATACGCACCTACACCAGCACAGGCCATTTTTTGGTGCATCTTAGTGAAAGGTCCCCTTGGCGAGGAAGTAGCGCCTAATGTTCAGCGCCATTTATAGAATTTCTCCCTTTGGGGCTAATTTCAAAATAAGGCACTTATGTGAGAAGTACAAAACTTCATTTATTTCATGTCTGTTTATACAGGCTACTTAAAAATAAATGTTTTAATCTTTTCCAAATAAATATATTAATAATGATTTATTTTCAAAAAGACATGTACAAAATTGTTCAACATAACTTCTAAAATTATCCATTCAAATCATTTACAGTGGGGGAAATAAGTATTTGATCCCTTGCTGATTTTGTAAGTTTGCCCACTGACAAAGACATGAGCAGCCCATAATTGAAGGGTAGGTTATTGGTAACAGTGAGAGATAGCACATCACAAATTAAATCCGGAAAATCACATTGTGGAAAGTATATGAATTTATTTGCATTCTGCAGAGGGAAATAAGTATTTGATCCCCCACCAACCAGTAAGAGATCTGGCCCCTACAGACCAGGTAGATGCTCCAAATCAACTCGTTACCTGCATGACAGACAGCTGTCGGCAATGGTCACCTGTATGAAAGACACCTGTCCACAGACTCAGTGAATCAGTCAGACTCTAACCTCTACAAAATGGCCAAGAGCAAGGAGCTGTCTAAGGATGTCAGGGACAAGATCATACACCTGCACAAGGCTGGAATGGGCTACAAAACCATCAGTAAGACGCTGGGCGAGAAGGAGACAACTGTTGGTGCCATAGTAAGAAAATGGAAGAAGTACAAAATGACTGTCAATCGACAAAGATCTGGGGCTCCACGCAAAATCTCACCTCGTGGGGTATCCTTGATCATGAGGAAGGTTAGAAATCAGCCTACAACTACAAGGGGGGAACTTGTCAATGATCTCAAGGCAGCTGGGACCACTGTCACCACGAAAACCATTGGTAACACATTACGACATAACGGATTGCAATCCTGCAGTGCCCGCAAGGTCCCCCTGCTCCGGAAGGCACATGTGACGGCCCGTCTGAAGTTTGCCAGTGAACACCTGGATGATGCCGAGAGTGATTGGGAGAAGGTGCTGTGGTCAGATGAGACAAAAATTGAGCTCTTTGGCATGAACTCAACTCGCCGTGTTTGGAGGAAGAGAAATGCTGCCTATGACCCAAAGAACACCGTCCCCACTGTCAAGCATGGAGGTGGAAATGTTATGTTTTGGGGGTGTTTCTCTGCTAAGGGCACAGGACTACTTCACCGCATCAATGGGAGAATGGATGGGGCCATGTACCGTACAATTCTGAGTGACAACCTCCTTCCCTCCGCCAGGGCCTTAAAAATGGGTCGTGGCTAGGTCTTCCAGCACGACAATGACCCAAAACATACAGCCAAGGCAACAAAGGAGTGGCTCAGGAAGAAGCACATTAGGGTCATGGAGTGGCCTAGCCAGTCACCAGACCTTAATCCCATTGAAAACTTATGGAGGGAGCTGAAGCTGCGAGTTGCCAAGCGACAGCCCAGAACTCTTAATGATTTAGAGATGATCTGCAAAGAGGAGTGGACCAAAATTCCTCCTGACATGTGTGCAAACCTCATCATCAACTACAGAAGACGTCTGACCGCTGTGCTTGCCAACAAGGGTTTTGCCACCAAGTATTAGGTCTTGTTTGCCAGAGGGATCAAATACTTATTTCCCTCTGCAGAATGCAAATAAATTCATATACTTTCCACAATGTGATTTTCCGGATTTAATTTGTGATGTGCTATCTCTCACTGTTACCAATAACCTACCCTTCAATTATGGGCTGCTCATGTCTTTGTCAGTGGGCAAACTTACAAAATCAGCAAGGGATCAAATACTTATTTCCCCCACTGTACATCTACACTCAACCCTATGGAAATTACACATACTATGAAGTGTCACAAGATCACCCCAATGCAATCCTCTTACAAATGCCCCTCAATTTCCAATTTGTCAATGCTGTAACACTGCACGAATGGCTCAACGCCAATAAAGATAATCACTTCTCATGGTCCAACTTGGTGCCAATCTGTAGAAATCAATAAATAGAGAACCAACAGTTCACAAATGTCTCAAAGGAACCAAAACAGTTGGTCCCCCCAAAAAGTTATAAAATATATCTTAATCGTCACTCAGACATTGATGTACCCAGCAGTAATCGGGCAGTGGGCAGTGCCACGCTGGGTTAGTCTGGGTTATCGCCAATGGGTGGTGGTAAGTGCTCCCTCCCCCCCTCAAAATGGCCACTACGGTAAAAGGGGACCTCAGTGCGCGTCAAAAACACACGCTGATGTCAGCGCAGGCTCCCTTTTCCCACAGCTTCGTAAAAGGACCCCTGTGTGGGGCATAGATGTATAAAATGTAGGCATTTGGAAAAGGTCTAGATACTTTATCTTGATCTCTGAATAGGCATTCTTGGAGCTGTACTCTGGGCAGAGCTGGGATGGCGTTGCAATGTGTTTTATAAAATGATTGTGGAAAGATATAAATAAACAGGATGGAGTCGGTCCAGAGGGCGGCTACGAAATTAGTAAACGGTCTTGAATGCAAAAATGATAGGGACAGGCTTATGAACCTCAACAAGTATACGCTGGAAGAGAGGAGGGAGAGAGGAGACATGATAGAAACATTTAAACAGTGCTTTTTTTTTTTTGGAGAAAAAAAGGTGCCGGTACTCATTATGGGTGGGGTCACCACATATGGCCCCACCCCTATGATTGCCACACCCACATTAGCCACACCCCTTATACCAGCTATGGCGCATATAAACAGACATCATTGAAAATATTATTCTAGCATAGGAGAAAAAAATAGGGGGAATGGGACGCTTTTCTCCAAAGCGGGGCAATGGAGGGTTAAGTGACTTTACCCAGAATCACAAGGAGCTGTAGCGGGAATCGATCCCAGTTCCCCAGGACCAAAATCCGTTGCACTAACCACTAGGCTACACCTCCACTCCACTCTACCACCGCTAACTCCAGAATCTGCCCCTTCTGCCTCGCATCACCTTATGCCTGGAACAGACTTCCCGAGCCCATACGCCATGCGCCCTCCCTGCCCATTTTCAAGTCCTTACTCAAAGCCCATCTCTTCTCCCTTGCTTTTGGCGCCTAACCACCTTCCCCATTCATGATACCTACACTTACTACATAGTTTGTTACCTTTAGATTGTAAGCTCTCTTGAGCAGGGAGTGTCCTTCCCCATGTTTAAACTTGTACAGCGCTGTGTAACCCTGGCAGCGCTATAGAAATGCTAAGTAGTAGTAGTAGTAGGAGGAGAAAAAAATAACGTGATTTTTTTCATTAGAAATAATTTCTGTTCGCTGTTACCACTCCAGTATATCCAGTGCAAAATAAAACAGCAGATGTAAGTTCTCAAATTGGACATATTTCAAACACTAAAATAAAAATAAAATGATTTTTTTTCTACCTTTGATGTCTGGTGACTTTGTTTTTCTTTCCATATTGGTCCCAGTCTCTGATTCTGCTTTCCTTCGTTTTCGCTTAACTCTTCTGCACCATTTGTCATTGTTCTCTCCTTTTCCTTTGCTTTCTTCAATATTTTTCAGCCTCTCCCTCTCTCTGTCCAGATTCAATTCATTCTTACTATCCATTCTTTAATTTCCTTCATCTACCTATGGCTTTTCATCTTTTTCTCATCCTTGTTCTCTCCATGCCCCTTCCTCTTATTCTGCAGTCTTTCTCTACTCCCCTTTTCCATCCAGCAGCTCTCCTTCCTCTCCCCATCCTTCCAGTGTCTCCCCTATTTCTTTCTGCATTTTTCCATCCATTGTCTCCTCTTTCTCCCTACCCTTCCATCCAGCGTCTTCCCTCTTTCTCTCCCCATCCTTCCACCCATCTACCCTCTCTCCTGATCCTTCCATCTAATGTCTCTCTCTCTCTCACTCCTTCTATCCAGTGTCTCTCTCTCTACCCTTTTCTGTTCAGTGTCCCTTCTCTCTCCACATACTTTCAGTCTCTCCCCTTTCTCTCTGCATCCATTCATCATCTCCCCCTTTCTCTCCCCAACCTTCCATCCAGTGTCTTTCTCTCCCCATCCTTCCATCTGTTTTCCCTTTCTCTCTCCATCCTTCCATCTGTTTTCCCTCTTTCTCTCTCCATCCTTCCATCTGTATTCCATTTCTCTCCCCATCCTTCCATCTGTTTTCCCTCTCTCTCTCCCCATCCTTCCATCTGTTTTCCCTCTTTCTCGCCCCATCCTTCCATCTGTTTTCCCTCTATCTGTCCCCATTCTTCCATCTGTTTTCCCTCTCTCTCCCCATCCTTCCATCCGTTTTCCCTCTTTCTCGCCCATCCTTCCATCTGTTTTCCCTCTCTCTCCCCATCCTTCCATCTGTTTTCCCTCTTTCTCTCCCCATCCTTCCATCTGTTTTTCCCTCTCTCTCTCCCCATCCTTCCATCTGTTTTCCCTCTTTCTCTCCCCATCCTTCCATCTGTTTTTCCCTCTATCTGTCCCCATCCTTCCATCTGTTTTTCCCTCTTTCTGTCCCCATCCTTCCATCTGTTTTCCCTCTTTCTCTCCCCATCCTTCCATCTGTTTTTCCCTCTTTCTGTCCCCATCCTTCCATCTGTTTTCCCTCTTTCTCTCCCCAATCCTTCCATCTGTTTTTCCCTCTCTCTCCCCATCCTTCCATCTGTTTTCCCTCTTTCTCTCCCCATCCTTCCATCTGTTTTTCCCTCTATCTGTCCCCATCCTTCCATCTGTTTTTCCCTCTCTCTCTCCCCATCCTTCCATCTGTTTTCCCTCTCTCTCCCCATCCTTCCATCTGTTTTCCCTCTTTCTCTCCCCATCCTTCCATCTGTTTTTCCCTCTATCTGTCCCCATCCTTCCATCTGTTTTTTCCCTCTTTCTGTCCCCATCCTTCCATCTGTTTTTCCCTCTTTTTCTCCCCATCCTTCCATCTGTTTTTTCCCTCTTTCTGTCCCCATCCTTCCATCTGTTTTTTCCCTCTTTCTGTCCCCATCCTTCCATCTGTTTTCCCTCTTTCTCTCCCCAATCCTTCCATCTGTTTTTCCCTCTCTCTCCCCATCCTTCCATTTGTTTTCCCTCTTTCTCTCCCCATCCTTCCATCTGTTTTTCCCTCTATCTGTCCCCATCCTTCCATCTGTTTTCCCTCTCTCTCTCCCCATCCTTCCATCTGTTTTCCCTCTCTCTCCCCATCCTTCCATCTGTTTTCCCTCTTTCTCTCCCCATCCTTCCATCTGTTTTTCCCTCTATCTGTCCCCATCCTTCCATCTGTTTTTTCCCTCTTTCTGTCCCCATCCTTCCATCTGTTTTCCCTCTTTCTCTCCCCATCCTTCTGTCTACCCCCCTCTCCCAATTCTTCCATCAGTGTCTTTCTCTCTATCCCCTTCTTTCCATCCAGGCCCACCCGCCCGCCTGCCCACCTACCTACATGCCTGCCTGCCTGCCAGCCGCTACAAAAAGAAAAAGATCAAAAATGTTTTTAAACATCAAGCACGGCACCGCAGACAGCCATCAGGCCTTGGCTGTCGGCTCTGCAACCGCTCCTCCTCTCGCCTCTCACGTCGCTGCGCTCCTCCGGGGTCTTACCCCAGGGGCAGTGTTAGTATGCGGGCAGAACAGTCATGCTCAATTCATTCATAATTCAAAATGTCCAATGTTCTCAAGCTGATTTCAAAACATACTGATATTTCAAAACTGAATTCACCCAAAATGATTATTCACATTCAAAAAAGAATTTTGAAGTACTTAACTGCCCAAGATTTGTATCCAGGTACTGGCTTAAACAGGTGCCTTTCCAAATGTTGATATAAAATCATCACCATGAGTGGACACACCTATTTTAGATGTTTGGGAAGGAAATGATTTGAGGGAGGAGGGGCAGGAAGTAGGCACGGGAATTTTGAGTCTGCGACCTTACCGCCAGCCATTGACCTAGCAGTAAAGTCTCATGTGGTAACCAGGCAGTAATGACTACGCACGTCCGATGTGCGTATCAGAAGCTCCCCAAAAATGAAATGACCACCAGAGCCACATGCAGTAACCAGGCGGTAACTCCATTTTGGAACACATTGGGCGTGTACAGACGCTTACGCAGCTTAGTAAAACGGCCCTAGTTTTATTTATTTGTTGCATTTGTAGCCCACATTTTCCCACCTCTTTATTTCATTTTTCATTCCTTTGGTACATTTTCCCCTTATGCTAAATAAGTAAAACAAAGCAAGACAAAAGACAAATATAAGCACAAAAACAAAACAAAGCAAGAAAAAACAATATTCAAAATATAATAAAAATTAAAAAAAAAAAAATACACACCATTCTGTAGATGAAAAATTTACCTAAGGTGTACATTTCTGGGGAAGGAATTTCTGTTCAGATTGGATTGAATTATAACAGGTTGGACTGTAATATTTTCTGATGCATAAATATGCTTTACACCATTACTAATCAGTTAACAACTAAAAGAACATTTCCATTGTGCTAAGCTTCCACATATGGAAGAAAGTGCAAATTCTATTCCTTATAAACTTTAGCCGCCTCCAACTTTTTCTGTGTTCTTTTCTATAAAGCTTTGCAACAAATGCATCTCCATATGCTTCTATGAGCTAATCTGGGATTAAACATATTGGCTGTGCAAAATGTTGGCACCTATTAATAAATGTTTTTGTTTTTTTTTTCTTTTTTTCATTCTTCCTTTTTTGTACTTTGGATGATTCTTTTGACTACATAAGCAACAGCTGCCTGGCTTCCTGTTCATTGCTGGATCTAATGCCTCTACAGAAATCTAGGTCAAAACACTTGGAATGCATGAATATCAAACAGAGTTTTCAAAACAGCAAATGAATACATCTTTAACTGGTGACATTTTCCTGTAGCATATGGCTGCAAGCTCAGGGGACTACATGCTTTTTTGATGAATATGTTCCGTCAAAATCTAAGGAATGGCAGTGGGCATATGTCACCTTCTGTTTTGCCTTATGAAATGATAATGCAAACTCATGGCTGGATACTATTATCATAAGGTCTTTTTTTTTTTACCTTTTGTCCAGTCCCAAAGTAGTACAATGTATACAGAGTAAGTAACATAACTCAATGGTTGTGTTAATATGAAGATAGCTGTCAAAGATGCACCAATACGAGATCATGTGCCTATGTCTAGGAAAGTGACTCTTTGGGTTCAAGTGGTTGTACTTCTTCGAAGGAAGAAGTAGACTACGATAATGTATTCAACAAAGAACTACTGTACATCTACTAGGAGTAGGGTCTTGGAAGCACAGGATACTGTTACTAGGCCTCAGGTGTCTATCCAGCTCATTTTCGAAAGAGAAGGGCGCCCATCTTTCGACACAAATCGGGAGATGGGAGCCCTTCTCGCAAGGCCGCCCAAATCGGCATAATGGAAAGCCGATTTTTTGACACCCTCAACGGCTTTCCGTCGCGGAGATGACCAAAGTTCACGGGGGGCATGTCGGCAGGGTTGCGAAGGTGGGACTGGGGCGTGATTAGGAGATGGGCGTCCTCGGCCGATAATGGAAAAAAGAAGGGCAGCTCTGACGAGCACTTGGCCGACTTTACTTGGTCCATTTTTTTTCATGACCAAGCCGTGAAAAAATGCTCGAACTGAGCCGATGACCACCGGAGGGAATCGGGGATGACCTCCCCTTAATCCCTAAGTGGTCACTAACCCCCTCCCACCATAAAAAACAGGTTAAAAATACTTTTTTGCCAGCCTCTATGCCAGCCTCAAATGCCATACTCAGGTGCATTTCAGCTCTAGACAGGTCCCTGGAGCAGTTGTAGTGGGTGCAGTGTACTTCAGGCAGGCGGACCTGGGGGGGGGGGGGTTGGGGGGCTCAGCACTCAAGGTAAGGGAGCTATGCACCTGGGAGCAATTTCTGAAGTCCACTGCAGTGCCCTCTAAGGTGCCCGGTTTGTGTCTTGGCATGTGAGGGGGACCAGTGCACTACAAATGCTGGCTCCTCCCATGACCAAATGGCTTGGATTTGGCCGTTTTTGAGATGGCCATTCTTAGTTTCCATTATCGGCGAAAACCAAGGGCGGCCATCTCTAAGGCCGACCCAAATGTTGAGATTTGGCTGTCCCCGACCGTATTATCGAAATGAAAGATGGCCAGGTCATCTGTTAACCATGCCCCCGTCCCGCCTTCGGTACACTGCCGACACGCCCCCTTGAACTTTGGCTGGCCCTGCGACGGAAAGCAGTTGAAGCCAGCCAAAATCAGCTTTCAGTTATACCGATTTGGCTGGCTTTAGGAGAAGGCTGGCCATCTCCCAATTTGTGTCGGAAGATGGCCACCCTTCTCCTTCAAAAATAAGCAGGATATTTAGAATCTAGCCCATAGTGTCCAAATTAATTGAGTAACAAGATCTTAACTACTAATAATTGTGTGCTAACAATCAATTATTGAAGTTAATTGGCACCACTTAGGATCTGCGCATGGATATGGCTGTGCGCCATTCTATAAGGCCTGGCACCTAACTCTACTAGCGCATAACTCAAACAGAGCATGGCCATAGGCATGTCAACGGCAGAAACAGAACAAAGCCTTCGTGGGAGAAGAGGACCTCGGCTGGTGGGGATTGGGGTCCCCCACCAACAAAGGTAGCCCACGGCAACGACAACAGCGGCGGCAGGGGAGGGTTGGCAGCGGGAAGGGGGGTTGAGAGGGTCATCAAAGTTGTTGGTGGTGGTGGCGGCGGAGGGGAGAGATCGGCAATGGCAGGGGGGTTGGCGGTGCCGGGGGGGGGGGGGGCTAAAATGTGCCCCTCACCTCGGGCTGTGGACCCCCCTCCCGCTGAAGTCTGGCTATGCCCCTGGCGCACGCTGGATGGTTAACGCGTGAGCCCTTACCGCTAAGTCAATGGGTGGCGTTAAGGGCTCAGGCCATAAATAGATGTGCCCTGGTTTTAATTTTGCCAACACGTTCATTTCCCACCAGAGTATACACTAAAAGTACGAGGGGAGAGATAAGAAGAAAACCAGGAAAGAACAGAGCCCTGAAATCCAAGTGAGGACAGCGTATCAAGGAGTAGGCTGTGATCAACAGTGTCAAAAGCAGCAGATAGATTGAGAAGGATGAGAATAGAATAGAGACCTTTGGATCTGGCCAGGAACAGGTCATTGGAGACTTTAGCAAGTGCTCTTTCAGTGGAATGAAGGAGGCGAAAGTCAGATTGAAGTGGATCAAGAATAGCTTGAGAGGAAAGAAAGTCAAGGCAACGGTGGTGAACAGTACTTTCAAGTTTCTTGGATAGGAAAGGGAGGAGGGAGATGGGGCGATAGTTGGAAGGATAGGGAGCCAATGAAGTGACTTGAGGAGAGGGCTAATATGAGCATAGCGACACTGGTGGAATATAAGTCGTGCGGCAGAATTTTGAACAGATTGAAGAGGAGAGAGATGGCTAAGTGGGAGACCTGTGAGAAGCAAGTTGCAATAGTCTAAGCGAGAGGTGATAAGAGTGTGGATGAGGGTTCTGGTAGTGTGCTCAGAAAGAAAAGGGCGAATTTTGGTGATATTAAAGAGAAAGAAACGACAGGTTTTAGCAGTCTGCTGAATATGTGCAGAGAAGGAGAGAGAGGAGTCGAAGATGACGAGAGTGTATAAGATGCAATATTAAGTGTAGCTCTATGTACCATCACACCCCCTTCCTCCAGAGACCACTGGTACTCATTCATGTCCATAGAGACCTCTTAGTTAACTATTGCTGAAGTTGTAATATGTGATTCACAGAAGCAGTACAGATTGTACAGCAACATTTCAATTAAATGAATAATCAAATTCAAAACATTCTTTGAATAATTAGAGTTCTTAAATTAAGCACACATTTTGCAAGTGAACTATAAATTACATTTTCCACTACATTGGCAGTAAACGGGTAATTAATATCTTAACTTTTACTTTTCAATGTAGGGTTGTTTTTTTTTTTTAATTTTAACTATGGAAATTAAATGAGGTTTACCGAAACAGCTTGGATGTTATTGTCAATTTTCCTTTCATTTTATAGCCTTTTCTTTTATTTCTGAAGGCGTTTTCGCAACATTTTTGCACATAACTAGGGCTTAACTCATAGGTCGTACATGGAAGCAGAATCCAAACATTCCGTAAGGGTGCTAATTCAATTACAATTTGGTCCATTGTTTTGCTTTCTTTCTCAACAGCGTTCTAAAGCATAACATAGTAACATAGTAGATGACGGCAGAAAAAGACCTGCACGGTCCATCCAGTCTGCCCAACAAGACAACTCATGTGTGCTACTTTTGTGTATACCCTACTTTGATTTGTACCTGTGCTCTTCAGGGCACAGACCGTATAAGTCTGCCCAGCACTAGCCCCGCCTCCCAACCACCGGCTCTGGCATAGACCGTATAAGTCTGCCCAGCACTATCCCCGCCTCCCACCACCGGCTCTGGCACAGACCGTATAAGTCTGCCCAGCGCTATCCCTGCCTCCCAACCTCCAGTCCCGCCTCCCACCACTGGCTCTGGCACAGACCGTATAAGTCTGCCCAGCACTATCCCCGCCTCCCACCACCGGCTCTGGCACAGACCGTATAAGTCTGCCCAGCACTTGCCCCGCCTCCCACCACTGGCTCTGGCACAGACCGTATAAGTCTGCCCCGCACTATCCCCGCCTCCCAACCTCCAGCCCCGCCTCCCACTACCGGCTCTGCTATCCAATCTCGGTTAAGCTCCTGAGGATCCTTTCCTTCTGAACAGGATTCCTTTTTGTTTATCCCACGCATGTTTGAATTCCGTTACCGTTTTCCTCTCCACCACCTCCCGCGGGAGGGCATTCCAAGCATCCACCACTCTCTCCGTGAAGAAATACTTCCTGACATTTTTCTTGAGTCTGCCCCCCTTCAACCTCATTTCATGCCCTCTAGTTCTACCACCTTCCCGTCTCTGGAACAGGTTCGTTTGCGGATTAATACCTTTCAAATATTTGAACATCTGTATCATATCACCCCTGTTTCTCCTTTCCTCCAGGGTATACATGTTCCAAAACATGCATGTATGCATTTTGCAAATGGGTTCTCTTGCACCTGTGTTCAGAAGTGATAGGGAACAATGTTGTGATCACGGCAAAATTATGGCTCAGTAGGAAAGACCAGGCCAAGGGTATCTAACATCCTAGGCAAACCTTCAGCTGTTTGCTCCCCTTTCGCTTCCACCAAGGGTCAGAAAAGTTTTGTTTTGTCAGTTCATGTGTCATATCTGGAAATGTTTGTTTTGTTCGGTTTTTTTTGTTTGTTTTTTTTTAATTATTGTTTCTATCCTGCTTATTTTCGAAAGAGAAGGCCGGCCATCTTCCGACACAAATCAGGAGATGGCCGGCCATCTCTCAAGTCCGGCGAAATCGGCATAATCGAAAGCCGATTTTGGCCGGCCTCAACTGCAGTCCATCGCAGGAGTGGCTAAAGTTTAAGGGGGGGTGTTGGAGGCGTAGCGAAGGTGGGCGGGGGCGTGGTTAACACATGGCCGCCCTCAGCCGATAATGGAAAAAAGAAGGCCGGCCCTGATAAGCATTTGGCCGGTTTTACTTGGTCCATTTATTTTTAGGACCAAGCCTCGAAAAGGTGCCCCAACTCACCAGATAACCACCGGAGGGAATCGGGGATGACGTCCCCGTACTCCCCAAGTGGTCACCAACCCCCTCCCACCCAAAAAAAAAAACCAACAACACATTTTTTGCCAGCATCTATGCCAGCCTCAAATGTCATAACCAGCTCCATGACAGCCGTATGCAGGTCCCTGGAGCAGTTTTAGTGGGCACTGCAGTGCACTTCAGGCAGGCGGACCAGGCCCACCCCCCCCCCTACCTGTTACACTTGTGGTGGTAAATGGGAGCCCTCCAAAACCCATCCAAAACCCAATGTACCCACATGTAGGTGCCCTCCTTCACCCATAAGAGCTATGGTAGTGGTGTACAGTTCTGGAGAGTGGGTTATAGGGGGATTTGGGGGGGCTCAGCACCCAAGGGAAGGGAGCTATGTACCTGGGAGCTATTAATGAAGTCCACTGCAGTGCCCCCTAGGGTGCCCGGTTGGTGTCCTGGCATGTCAGGGAGACCAGTGCACTACGAATGCTGGCCCCTCCCACGACCAAATGCCTTGGATTTGGCTGGGTTTGAGATGGCCGGCATCGATTTCCATTATCGGCGAAAACTGATGTCGGCCATCTCAAACCCGGCCATCTCTGACATTTGGCCAGCCCCAACTGTATTATCGAAACGAAAGATGGCCGGCCATCTTGTTTCGATAATATGGTTCGGGACACCTCTTTATGGCACCGGCCTTAGAGATGGCCACCCATATAGATGGCCGGTACCGTTCGATTATGCCCCTCCACGTCATCATGGGAGCAATGTTGTTAAGAGTGTATGCTCTTTCACATCATTCATGCACACTTTTTCTGATAGTACGTGAATGCACACACTTTTGTGAATGAGTGTGCACTCTTTGAGAATAGAGCGTAATCTTTACAAATAGTGCATGCTCTTTCAAAAGAGTGCATTCATTTGAAAGAACATATGATATTGATGGCATAAGAAAAAAACACCAAATTTTGTGGGTTTTCTTCTTGTTTTCATTTATCGACAATATGAAACAACATGGGAGATGTCATTGACATTCTCTATATCATTTCAATTGAATGAGCACGCAGTTCTGGAACACACTGCCGCGCAACCTGAGAATGATCTACGAGCAAGCCTCCTTCCGCAAATTATTAAAAACCCATCTTTTTGATAAAATTTACGGAAAGAACCAAAACACATAAAGTCCACACTCACTGTTCACTAATGCATCAATACATCCATTTCTGACCTCTCACCCCCGTAATCTAACCTCACTCATACCTTTATCCACAGAAATATGTATACCACACATAATGCCCTTCTAGCTTCCCGCTGTCTCCTTCCAATGTTTCAAAGCTTTGATCCATTGTTATATTCTGCAACAATACTTTGATTGTCTCGCATAACTCTTCACAATGTAATCCATAACCAAGTTGTAACAAATTGTACTTCCATCATTCATATCATATTGTAAGCCACACTGAGCCCGCAAAAAGGTGGGAAAATGTGGGATACAAATGCAATAAATAAATAATAATAATGCACATCCCTACCCTCTCCCTGGCCCATGTCCAGAATCTCCCCTTGCCTTATCTTCCCTATTTTCCTTCCCCAGGGTGTCCAGAATCTCCCCTCCCCAAGGTGTTCAGCATCTCCCCTCCTCAAAGGTACCTAGAATCTTCCAAATTCCAACTTAGACATTTCTTTCGAAAGTATGCACTTAGGGGCCCTTTTACAAAGGCACACCAAAAGTGGCCTACGGTAGCATGGGCGCATGTATTGGACGCGTGCTGGACCATTTCTCCACCATGTCTGGAAAAAAAGGGTTTTTTTTGGAGGGCGGGAGCCAATTAGCACTGATAATTGACATCCTAACAAGCAATTATTAGCACTAATTGGGTTTAATTAGCAGTTATCTCCCAGATTCTATATAGTGTGACTAAAGTTGTGCGTGCAAATCTGGGCGCATTCTGATTTCCGTGCGAGCTTAATCGATGAACAAGCAAATCAGCACCGATAATTGGAAGTTAATAAGCAATAGTCGGTACTAATTAGGATTTATGAGCATAATTTGCTAAGCGTATTCTATAATGCAATGCACGTAAATTGGACAAAAGGGGTGTGACCATGGGAGGGGCATGGGCGGGTCATGGGCTTTCCTAAAATTGACACGCAGTGTTATAGAATATGCCCATCCATGCCTAAATTAGTCGTGGGATTTTACACCATGATTCATTGTCGTAAGTTGCAGGAATGGACGCTAAGCGTCTATAAACTACACATAACTTTAGGCAAAGTTTATGGAATAGCGCTACGTGCAGTTTATGGAAAATGTAAGCCACATTGAGCCTGCAAATAGGTGGGAAAATGGGGGATACAAATGCTACAAATAAATAAATAAAATTTTTGACAGTCCATTGAAATTTTCTGCTCAGCAGAAAAAAAGCAAGCCAAATGTTAAAAATTATAAGGGAATATAGAGAGACTAAAACAAAAAAATATCCTAAATCCTCTGTATTGCTCCATGGTGAGACTGTACATTGAGTATTATGCGCAGTTCTGGTCACCCCATCTCAGAAAAGACACAGTGGAACTAGAGAAGTTACAGAGAAGGTCAACTGAAATTATTAAGAGGATGGAATGACTCTTAAATAAAGAAAGACTAGAGGTTGAATCTCTCAGGGGCCTTTTACTAAGCTGCAGTGAAAATTGGCCTTACTGTGCCCTTGCACGGGTCTTTCCTGTGCACTAAGGCCATTTTTACTGCAGCTGCAAAAACGCAGTTTACGATTTCTTTCATTTATGGCTGCACACTAATGTTGCTATTAACGCGTGTAGAGTCGGCTTACTCAGAAAAACGCTGTCGGTACAGAAACCGCCAAGTGGCGGTTTCTGTACCGACAGCGTTTTTCTGAGTAAGCCGACTCTACCTACGTTAGAGGCACCCTGACTGTTTGGTCAAACCTAAATTTCTATGAAAATCATAACTCGGACTTTCTGACCCCTGAGGCAGACGTTTCTACACCGAAACATGGCTCGTGTCGGGTCATTTTCATAATAAAAAGGACATCGATTATCTCAATCTTGAAGGCCCAGTGTTGCTTCTTTTTTTTGTTTCTGTACAATTTTGTATGCTGTTTTACCCTCTCTTTTGTGACTCGCTATTAACGCGCGGTCATTTTTTAAAATTACCGTGAGAGCACTTACCTCCGCTTCTTCTGTAGGCAGGAAGGGCTCTTGCTTTATCACATGCGGTAATGTACATGTGTTAACTGATTAGCACAGGAATGCCCACTCTACGCATACCTGTCAAAATAAAATTAGTACACGGTTAGCGTATTCACGTCCTAAAACTAACACGGAATGCGTTAGCGTATCCTGCATTTTTTTTGCGCTGCATTAGCCGTGCATTAGCAACCAATACAGCTTTGTAAAAAGACCCTACAAGGACCCCTTAGCTTGGAGAAAAGGCAGCTGAAGGAAGTTATGATAGAGGTCTATAAAATCCTGAATCAATTGTTTATTCTTTCAAAAGATACAAAGACTAGGGGATATTCCATGAACTTCCAAAGTAGCACATTTAAAAGAAATAGGAGAAAATATTGTTTCACTCACTGGTTAAGCTACTACTACTACTACTACTACTAGTTAGCATTTCTATAGCGCTACAAGGCATACGCAGCGCTGCACAAACATAGAAGAGAGACAGTCCCTGCTCAAAGAGCTTACAATCTAATAGACAAAAAATAAATAAAGTAAGCAAATCAAATCAATTAATGTGAATGGGAAGGAAGAGAGGAGGGTAGGAGGAGGCGAGTGGTTACAAGTGGTTACGAGTCAAAAGCAATGTTAAAGAGGTGGGCTTTCAGTCTAGATTTAAAGGTGGCCAAGGATGGGGCAAGACGTAGGGGCTCAGGAAGTTTATTCCAGGCGTAGGGTGCAGCGAGACAGAAGGCGCGAAGTCTGGAGTTGGCAGTAGTGGAGAAGGGAACAGATAAGAAGGATTTATCCATGGAGCGGAGTGCACGGGAAGGGGTGTAGGGAAGGACGAGTGTGGAGAGATACTGGGGAGCAGCAGAGTGAGTACATTTATAGGTTAGTAGAAGAAGTTTGAACAGGATGCGAAAACGGATAGGGAGCCAGTGAAGGGTCTTGAGGAGAGGGGTAGTATGAGTAAAGCGACCCTGGCGGAAGATGAAACGGGCAGCAGAGTTTTGAACCGACTGGAGAGGGGAGAGGTGACTAAGTGGGAGGCCAGCAAGAAGCAGATTGCAGTAGTCTAAACGAGAGGTGACAAGGGTGTGGATGAGGGTTTTGGTAGAGTGCTCGGAAAGAAAGGGGTGGATTTTATGGATGTTGTAAAGAAAGAAACAACAGGTCTTGGCAGTCTGCTAGATATGAGCAGAGAAGGAGACAGAAGAGTCAAAGATGACCCCAAGGTTTCGAGCTGAGGAGACGGGGAGAATGAGAGAGCCATCAACAGAAATAGAAAACGGGGGGAGCGGGGAGGTGGGTTTGGGGGGGAAAATGAGAAACTCGGTTTTGGTCATATTTAATTTCAGGTGGCGTTGAGACATCCAGACAGCAATGTCAGACAAGCACGCTGAAACTTTGGTTTGGATGCAAGGTGAGATATCAGGGGTAGAAAGGTAGATTTGGGAGTCATCAGCATAGAGATGGTAGGAAAAGCCATGGGATGAGATTAATGAACCAAGGGAAGAAGTGTAGATAGAAAAGAGGAGGGGACCAAGAACAGAACCCTGAGATACGCCGACAGGCAGAGGGATAGAAGTAGAAGAGGATCCACCAGAGTGAACACTAAAGGTGCGGAGGTGCGGAGCTCTGGAGCTCATCACCATAGAGAATGATAAAAGCAATTATGGCTGGATTTTGTAAATAACTTGGAAACAAGTAATATAGTAAGCAAATATATGAGTATATAAGGATGAAAAACCTCTAGAAGCACCTTTAACCCGCTGACAGAGCAAGTAAAGGGCTAGGGTTTCTTCATCATCGGAAAAACCTCCTGGTGTTCTAAGCTTGCCTTCTTCTCAAAACCTCAGAAAATATACATGCTACTTTACTGGGCTTTTTCAGATGTTGAAAAAACAGAGGAGGTACTTAACTTAACTTAAGAGACCTTAATCTTCTCTGAACGGAGTGTAAGCTGTTATTAACATTTTGCTATGTTTGACACTGGAATTATATTGCGTTTTCTTGCTTATGCTTTGTCTTTTGGCAGAATACTTGACCAGAGGTTCTGAAGCAGCAGTGGCGAAACGGAGGCCAACGTTGACCATGGTCTTAGTAACGGAGGAGCCGATGATGAAGAAGCCCTAGCCCTTTACTCGCCCTGTCAGCGGGTTAAAGGTGCTTCTAGAGGTTTTTCATCCTTATATACTCATATATTTGCTTACTATATTACTTGTTTCCAAGTTTTTTTTTACTAAAAGGATTCTCCTATATGAGGAAACTAGTTCCCTGATATCATTTTGGATTTTGTAAATGCCAGAGCATAGTGTTTATACTGTTGTTCGCTACAGGTGCGTCGCTGTTACAAAGGTCTTTCGAAAGACCAGTTTCATAATCATAAAAGCAATTTTCTAGTGCTATACTCAAAATACGTCTTTGGGTAAACCGACATTTCATGACCCCTGAGGCAGGCACTTAGTGTCGAAACACGGTGCAGTGTCAGGCTTTGCATGATTTTGTCATTGGCAATCATCACATGTCCCTGTCTTGTATTAAGCCTTCTCCAACTTCCCACTGTCGTTTGCTTTTTTTGTAAACGCCACCCAAATTTGAGTCCCCCCCCCCCCCCAAATTGAGTGCTAAGCACTACTCTATCAATGGTGGCCAAATTTGTGCAGCGTTTATAGAACAGTGCTTAGTGCCAGGATCCGTGCCTGATTTTGGGTGTAATTTACACCAGCTGAAACCCGGTATAAATTGTCATGTCTAAATTAGACACGGATCTGTCACATATGCTATAACACTGCGCAAAATTTCTAGGAATGCCCCTGATCCGCACATGTCCCTTCCATGGCCACGCCTCCTTTTGCATCCATGTGGAAAATTTATGCACGTACGTTTATAGAATCCTGACTTGGAAGATGCACACATAAATTTGAATTGTTACTAATTAGCGCCAATAATGATTAGTGCCCAATTATTGCCAATTAAGCGTTCATTTGCCAATTAATTTAAGTGCGCAATTATGAAATATGCCCGATGCATGCCAAATTTTGGCATGCAATTGTGGGTGTCATATATAGGATCTGGGTTTTTATGTAGGTGGATTTAAAAAAAAGGTTTGGACAAGTTCCCGGAGGAACAGTTCATAATCCATTATTTAGGTGGACCTGGGGAAAGCCACTTCTTATTCCTGAGGTTAAGTAGCATGGAATCTTACTACTTCTTGGGACTCTACCAGGTACGTGTGACCTGGACTGGCCACTGTTGGAAACAGGCTACTGGGCTAGGTAGACCTTTGCCCCCAAATTCTGTATATGTGCCTAGAATTTGGTGCATTAATTTTGGCATGCACCCAATTTATGCACGTAACTTAATTGAATAATGAGCCAATCAGTGCTGATAATTAGGTGATAACCAATTATCAGCACTAATTGGGCTTCATTGGGAGTTAGGCACACATTGAATCTGCAGCTAAGTTACACGCTTATCACTTATTTATTTATGACATTTATACCCCACATTTTCCTGTACAATTTCGAGTTCAATGTTGCTAATAAGTTAAAAAAAATAGTCATTACAAAATATGAAACAAAATACATAAACCCACACGTATCAATAAGGAAAGACTTGTAAATACATAAAGAATTCAATAATAAAGCATAATGGGGAGAATGGAAGGAGGAGATTAGGAGCCCGGATTAATTGACAGAAACTTTTTGAAAAGGAAAGATTTCAGAAACTTACAAAAAAACCAAATAATCTTGTTGGGATCTTTTCTTTTTCATCAAGGAATTCCACCATTTAGTATCTTGGTATGAAAAAGTAGCTGAATATATAGATTTATAAAGTACTTTCTTACAGGTAGGAAAAAGAAGACACAGGTAGTATCTTGCACAAAGATTGAACTGCGAGAAAGCAAAGTAACAAGGGGCAACATCACGCAAAAACTGAAATATGAGAGCACAGAGTTTGAATAGAATCCTGGCCCTAATGGGAAGCCAATGCAAATGTATCAGCAAAGGAGTGGCCCTTTCAAAGCGTGGTACATGCGTGACAAGTCTGGTATTGTGGGCAGCTTGCAGTTTCCTTAAGCTACGTTCTTTACACCCTGCAAAGATGGAATTACAATAATCAAACTGGGTCAAAACAAGAGATTGAACAAGTAATCTGAAAATATCAATTGAAAAAAAAAAGGGCCTAGTGTGTTTCAGCTTCAAAGTAATTTAAAAGATTTAGGGGGTTGTTTACTAAAGCTTAGCTCGAGTAAGCTGCAGCAGGGCCCATAGGAATAAACAGGGCCCTGCTGCAGGTAACTCGAGCTAAGCTTTAATAAACAGGGGGTTAGTAACCACCGAGGACAGCTGAGATTCAAAGGTTAAGTGCCGATCAACAACAACCTCTAAAGTTTATAGAAATATAGGCATGCCATGTTTATAAAGTTGAACAAGTTAAGGCTAGACATAAAAAAAGCAATATTTTATATCACAGTGTCATTTTGTTTTAGATTTATAAGGTTTGTATCATGTTGTTTAATGCTCTATGGGCCCTGTTTACATAGCCGCCGAGAGGGGGTGGGGGCAGTGGGGACATAATTCCCCATGCCCGGGCCTCCATGGGGGGATCCAGCGCCGCAGTCCCACCCGCCCTCCATTATCGACCGTCTGCCACCGGACCAGGCCCCCTGCATTGAAATCACAGCGCCTCTCACCTCCGTGTGAAAGCGTTGCAGGCAGCAGGGCAGCGGATTGCCTCCCTTCAGGCCTCCTTCCCTCCCTGTGTCCCGCCCTCGTCTGACGTAACTTCCACGAGGGCGGGACACAAGGAGGGAAGGAGGGCCGAAGGGAGGCGATCTGCTGCCCTGCTGCCTGCAGCGCTTTCACACGGAGGTGAGAGGCGCTGTGATTTCAAAGCAGGGGCCCGGCCCGGTGGCGGAGAAGGGGGGCGAGTGGAGGGAGGAGCGGCGGTGACCTTGGGGGGGGGGTGGAGGGGGGAGCGGTGGTGGCTGTGACCTCGGGGGGGGGGCGGGGCAGGGTCCCGGGGCAGCCTTGCCCCAGGCCCGGCCCAGTCTCTCGGCGGCCCTGCCTGTATACTAAGGTGTGTTAGCATTGTTAGCATGCGCTAAAAGTTAGTGCACGCTAATGCTAGAGACACTCATATATTCCTATGGGTGTCTGTAGCATTAGTACTCGCTACAAACGCTAGTGCGGCCTAGTAAATAGGGCCCTAAAGGGTCCTTTCACTGAGGCGCACTGAAAAATGGCCTGCGCTAGTATAAGTGTGTGATTTGGATGCGTGCAGATCCATTTATTTATTGCACTTGTAACCCACATTTTCCCACCTATTTGCAGGCTCAATGTGGCTTACACAAACCTGTTATGCCATTCCAGGTTAAAGAATACATTCTCCCTTCGAGCCGCTTAGGCGAGCTTCGGAGAAGGACGTGACCCTTAAGACCGTCTTTTTGGTGGCCATTACTTCAGCGAGACGGGTGTCTGAACTCCAGGCGCTGTCCTGTCGAGACCCATTTCTGCAATTCTCAGAGTCCGGAGTAATGGTACGCACTGTGCCTTCCTTCCTGCCTAAGGTGGTTTCAGCGTTTCACCTAAACCAGCCTATTTTCCTGCCCTCCTTTTCTAGAGAGGAGTTTCCGGAATCCTTTGGGCAGTTGCACCTTCTGGATGTGCGAAGGGCTGTGTTGCAATATTTGTGCATGTCAAATGCTTTCAGGACCTCTGATCACCTTTTTGTTTTGTTGTCAGGTCCTCGCAGTGGGTGTCCAGCGTCTAAAGCTATATTTTCAACATATCTGATGTCTGGCCGGCCTCCGCCTGAAGCCTTTAAGGCACATTCCATAAGAGCAATTTCCTCTTCTTGGGCTGAAACTGGAGCACTCTCTCTTCAAGGGATATGCAGTGCAGCGACTTGGGCTTCTAAGCTCTCCTTTGCCCGACATTACAGGCTGGATGTGGCTGCCAGGAGGGACGCACATTTTGGTGCACAAATGCTGGCGCGTGGTGTGGCTTGTTCCCACCCTATCTAGGGATTGCTTTGTTACATCCCATACGTAATGGCTTCATCTGCTTGATGACAAGGAAGGGAAAATTAGGTTCTTACCTTGGTACTTTTCTTTCCTTTAGTCATAGCAGATGAATCCATGAGCCCTCCCTGATTGATTCTGATTGTTTCTGTTTGGTGTTCAGTTTTTTTTCCTGCAGACATGTTCCTTCATTGGGAGAAGTTGGAATACAGTCTTCAGGATTTCTGTTCTACTACAGGAGGTTGAGTTCGTCCCTTCTTTGTGTTATTGCTCCTGTTCTGGGGCGTTCATTCGCTGTGAGGAAAGTTCACGTTATTCTACTTTGCGGTGTAACACTGCTTTGGAAATTTCAAAATGCTGAGAGGCAGATGGAGCTGGCTATCCTGAGAGGCACTGTGGTTTTCGGTGTTCTCTGTCTCCCCCTGCTGGTGGGTGGACACAGCCCATTCGTAATGGATTCATCTGCTATGACTAAAGGAAAGAAAATTACCAAGGTAGGAACCTAAGTTTCCCGTCCCCCAGTTCTGTTCCAGGCTCAGATCACAGAGCAGGCTAGCATCAGATGCCTTTTTCCTACATTGGGGGGAGGGTCTTCTACACGTGTATCCTCCAGTACCTCTCACTTTGCTGAAACTTGGGCATCCCAACCTCCAGTCCCTGGCTCTCACGGCCTGGATGTTGAGGGCGCAGACTTCGCCTCTTTGGGTCTGTCGGAGGGTGTCTGCCGGGTCTTGCTTGCTTCCAGGAAAGATTCCACTAAGAAGAGTTATTTCTTTAAATGGAGGAGGTTCGCCGTCTGGTGTGACGGCAAGGCCCTAGATCCTCATTCTTGTCCTACACAAGCCCTGCTTGAATACCTTCTGCACTTGTCAGAGTCTGGTCTTAAAACCAACTCAGTAAGGGTTCATCTTAGTGTGATTAGTGCTTATCATTTTCGTGTGGAAGGTAAGCCGATCTCGGGACAGCCTTTAGAAAGGTATTAATCCACAAACGAACATTTTCTGGAGATGCGAAGGCGGTAGAACGAGAGGGCATGAAATGAGATTGAAGGGGGGCAGACTCAAGAAAAATATCAGGAAGTATTTTTTCAAGGAGCGAGTAGTGGATGCTTGGAATGCCCTCCCGTGGGAGGTGGTGGAAATGAAAACTGTAACGGAATTCAAACATGCATGGGATAAACATAAAGGAATCCTGTTCAGAAGGAATGGATCCTAAGGAGCTTAGACGAGATTGGGTGGCAGGGCTGGTGACGGGAGGTGGGGATGGTGCTGGGCAGACTTATACAGTCTGTTCCAGAACTGGTGGTGGGAGGCGGGGCTGGGGGTTGGAAGGCGGGGATAGTGCTGGGCAGACTATATGGTCTGTGCCCAGAAAAGGACAGGTACAAATCAAGGTAAGGTATACACAAAAAGTAGCACATATGAGTTTATCTTGTTGGGCAGACTGGATGGACCATGCAGGTCTTTTTCTGCCGTCATCTACTATGTTACTATTTGGTGGTACAAAGATCAAGGATAACAAAGAGAACTAATCAAACAGTTATATAAAGAAGAGTTTCAGGGAAGGTTGGAGTGGTGAAGTGTTATAATTACGCTATGGATTCTTGGGGTAGGCTTTGTTGAAGAGGTATGTTTTCAGAGATTTACAAAAGTTAGTTATTTTGTTAATTGTTTTCAAGCTAGTTGGTAGTGCATTCCACAGCTGCGTGCTCATGTAGGGAAAGCTGGTCGCATGTGTTCGTTTGTATTTTACTCCTTTCAGCTGGGGAAGTGTAGACTAAGAAATGTGCGGTCAGATCTTTTAGCATTTCTGGGAGGGAGGCATAGGCACCTGGTATAAGAGGCTTGGGGAGGCTAAGCCTCCCCTGCTGCAACTGGAATGGATCAGCTGTGGAGTCCCACTGCTCTGGGGGGTTTCAATTGTTGATTTACCTCCATCCTTACAGTAGGAGCTGCAGTGAAAGCCCGTCTCTAGCCTTGTGTAACCAGTTGTATAAATTGGTTTATGGTTTAATTTGTTTACCTTACTGCTGGGAGAGCGGGGGAGGGGGGTTGGCTGGAGGTGTCCTGGGTTGCCAGGGAGATATTTAACGCGGATGACTTCCTGACCTGCACATGAGCAGTTCATACTAAAGAGACTTGCACTGACACCTGAGGACAGATAGCAGCAGAATCGGATAATGGGCCAGCATGATCAGAAAAAGTCACCAGACAACAAAGGTAAAAAAGATCATTTTATTTTCATTATAGTGTTTGGAATATGTCCACTTTGAGAATCAGGTGCTCAACATTAAAAGTTTATATTTATTTACTTATTTATGGCATTTTATCCCACATTAAACATGAATTAGGGTGTTTTGTGGCTCTACATGAGAATTGTGTTGATATGATCCCTTGTTTCATATTGTTGACGGTCTGCATTTTCTGTATGGGTGGTATATTGGTGTCTTAGGTTCTGCCCAGTGTAATATTTATGGTACAGTAAGGTTCTGAGTGTGTTTTTGCACAAAGTTGTGCATAGTGTTTTGCAGTTGAGCGATTGTGGTTAGAATATGCTTTGAGCAACCACTTTATTCTTTAACATATGATACATATCTAATATCTAAATTTAATAAAAGGTATTAATTGTGACTTTTATTTTTATTTATTTTTTCTGTGGGTTATCAGACAATTATGGATTTAAGCTCCACCCCTGGCCCCACCCCTAACCCTGCCCCCTTTACCCTCCCCAAACAGTTGGGCCACCGACCGCCTATGGAGGGAGGTCTACAAGGTCTAGCATGTAGGACGGGGCATCTCCGTAGATAATTTTATGAACAATCGTGCAGATCTTGAATGTGGTACGTTCTTTAAGTGGGAGGCAGTGTAGTTTTTTTCTTAGGGGTTTTGCACTTTCATATTTTGTTTTTCCAAATATGAGTCTGGCTGCGGTATTCTGGGCTGTTTGGAGTTTCTTGACAGTCTGTTCTTTGCAGCCGGCATAGAGTGCGTTACAATAGTCTAGGTGACATACCAGTGACTGTACCAGGTTGTGAAAAATGGATCTTGGGAAGAATGGTTTTGAGTTTCCACATGGAGTGGAACATCAGTACACCTGTAAAAATGCCTCTCTTTTTAAAATTTTGACTGAAAATGGACGTGCGGCAAAAAGAAAATTGACACATGTCCATTTTTGATCTGAGACCTTACCGCTACCCATTGACTTGTCGGTAAGGTCTGACGCCTTAACCGGGTAGCCATGGTCTATACGCATCAAATGCCTTTTACTGTCCGGTAGCGCCACGCACCAGAAAATAAAAATTATTTTCTGGCGCGTGTAGTGGACCTGCATCAAAATTGAAATTACCACCCGCCCCAGGACACGCAGTAGCCGGCCTGTAGCTCAGAATTGGAACGCATTGGGCATGCATAAGTGCTTACGCGGCTTAGTAAAAGGGCCTGTATATCTTTTTATTTATTCATTTCCGTTAAACACATGAGATAATTTACAGCACTCTAGGATGAAGTAACAGCAAAAAATAAAAAGATTAGGTTTTCTTTTTTATATGGAAAAAAGACACTAAACAATGTGACTAATATTGTAGATGTTTCCAAGTCGTTTTAAAATTATTATTATTATTATTACATTTGTACCCCACACTTTCCCACACATGGCAGGCTCAATGCGGCTTACATAGTAACAATATAAAGAATTACAAATTTGTAAGAAGAATATACAGTTTGTAATGAACACAAAATTAATGGGGTTAACGGATAAATAAATTAAACTGGAGGGATTGGGTGCAGAAGGAATTGAGCAGCACCACCCTGGAATTCACAGATGTACTGTTTGGTGCCCTATCAAAACAGGCTACTATTAGCACCTTTCTTGATTGTATAAGATTTTGTTCCTTTTAGTTCAAAGCAGGAACGGCTCAAAATGCATTAAAAATAGGAAGCAGGGAAAGCGGTTGACAATTACTGAAGATATTAGCCAGTTAATGCATGGGAGACATTTGTCTGCACTTCACATGAATGCAAAATATACTGGAAACCCCTGGTGGTAGGCTGGCAGAGAAGGGGGGTTCAGTTTTCTGTGACTGCTCTCAGGCAGCGGGGAAGGAGTTAACAAGTGCTGATTAATCTGTAAATGAGTGACATTTAGATGCTTGGAATCAGCTGCTCCAGTATTAGAGCAAAGTGAGTTTCAGTATCTGTTCTCTCTCTCTCTTTCTCTGGGTACAAACACTTCTCTTTGCTAGCGCGCTGGCCCCCTTTTCCTCTCTGCCTCTCTCTCATCTCCCAGTACTTTATTATACCAAGGGACAAATTGCCGTCCTTCTCTCTGTTCTAACCCCACCGGGACTTTCAGCTTTCAAGAATCTCTCATTTTGATGCTAAAAGCCCTGATATTTTCCTCTGACAAATTAAAGGCGGAATTAAACACAAGCGAATGGCTTATCTCTGAAGTATTCCAACCTTACTGATACACAGCCAACTGATGAAGGCCAAAAGAGAGAGGGAGGGGGGGTGGGGGGGGGAGAAAAAAAATAGAGACTCCATTCAGAATTGGAAAGGCTGAGCTCTTGAGTGGCAGATGGAAACAAGGCGATGACTGTCTGCCTCCTGCCCATTCTTGTGTTATTGGACAAAATGGAAGTCTTTTGGGGTTTTTTTTTCCCTCAGAGAATCTGTTACAATTAAACAACCCTCAGTCATTTGTAAGTCAGAGCCAAGGGGAAAAGGGACCCCTGTGTAAAGTGCATTAAACCAGCCATTGTTTTCTGTCATTTTCTCACTATTCACATATAAAAAGGAGAAGATGGGGGGGGGGGGGGGGGGGGGGAATGCAGGGCATCCTTTGACCGAATTGCCAGCTGATGGTATCAGATCTTTTCTAGCACTTTCCCTTGTCATCTGCAACTATGTCCCTGTAGCCCTGATCAGATTTGTTGACTGAAATTGTAGCAAAGGGATAGTGGAAGGGGAGGGGGGGGAACCCCCTCCCTCCCTCCCCCAGTACTTTGCTGATCTTGAAAGCAGGATTTCCAGACAAGAACTTTAACAGTTCATGACAAAGTCCCCTGGGTCTTCTAAGTGCACCGAGGCGTTCTGTTGCTTAGAATGTGGTTTGCAGTGCAGGTTTAGGGTTTTTTTTTTCTTTTTCTTGTCATGTTATTTATTTATTTATTTTTTATTCTAGCCTCAGTCACTGATCCCTGACAGTACAATTGTTCTGTCTGCTTGTTTAGGCCGGCTCACAAGCTGCTAGCGAGCTCCCTTTTCTTTTGAAAATAAGATGATCTAGATTTTCAATGGGCTGCATGAAGCTATAGCTCTAAGATCTATACTCAAAGAGGACAATTTTCAACAACCATATACTTGCCAATTGGCCCACCTGCCAGCCTGCCCGTTTGTCCAGAAATCCGGACAAACGGGCAGATTGCTAGCCTCCCCTCCCCTCCCCTTACTTACTACTGCCCTGGTGGTCTAGTGACCTCTTCCGCATTCGGGGCTGGAAAGAGCCCCCTCTTTCCTGCCCGGAGCGTTGCCCTGCATGCATCCTTCCTGTTTGTGATCTCGGTGCCGATTCAAAATGGCTGCCGAGAGTTGAAGTGACCTCGCGAGACTTCAACTCTCGGCGGCCATTTTGAATCGGCGCTGAGATCACGAACAGGAAGGATGCATGCAGGGCAGCACTCTGGGTAGGAAAGAGGGGGCTCTTTCCTGCCTCGAAGAGGTCACTAGACCACCAGAGCAGTAGTAAGGGGTGGGGGGTGACGGGGAGGGGGAGAGATGGGGTGTGTGACAGGGGAGAGGGGAAAATGTGACAGGGGGCGGGGTGGGGTGTGAAAGGGGTGGGGCATGTGTCCTCCTTTTTTGGGGGGACAAAATATGGTAACCCTAGATGGGCCTGACTGAGCTAAGAATGTGTAGGCCTGTGCAAACCCAGGCCTACCCACAGCTATGCCACTGGTCTTCTTTTAGGTGGCCCAAATCTATGTAGTGAGAGCTTATTTTTTAATGGTATCTGGGCATAACTGCAGGCATCTAAATGTGGCAGGTACCAAGTTACACATGCAAGTGGGAGCCCCCACCCATATGTAAATGCAGACACCTAATTATAGAACTGCCCTTATTGTATTTTTGAAATGTACGCGAGCTATTTCTCAGCCAAATCTAGCCTGCATCAAAACAAAAAGGGGCAATGAGTTATAAAACCAGTTAATCTCATGGACAGTTTTCAAAGGGCAGGTAAATAGAGATTTTGAACATTTGTACATAGTCCACAGACAGACAGTCGTGAAGACTGAGCAGTATTTGCGAACAGTGCATGCTCTTTCAGAAAGAGTGTGTGTTCGTTACTTATAGTGCTCATACCATCACACATTCACAAATAATAATATCTGTGGGCTGGTCTATACTGGGCCAATCTACAATCAGGAACTAAGATTACTAGAAGTACAAGACACAATTGGTTCCCCCCAAAAAACAGATTAGTTCTTCAAGGAAGACAGGTGATCTCCAATCCAAGGGTTAGTGTTTCAAAGCTGGTTTATGCCTGGCACCTGATAACAATACTAAAGGGGGAGGGGGGGGGGATTTAATAACAGTGGAAAAGAAACCTGACATTTCAGGAGCTGCAGTGGAGGAGTAGCTTGGCGGTTAGTGCAGCAGACTTTGATCTTAGGGAAGTGGGTTCAATTCCTACTGTAGCTCCTTGTGACTCTGGGCAAGTCACTTAACCCTCCATTGCCCCAGGTACCTGTACATGATTCCTTTTCCCTTTTGCAGTTGCAATGCTGTTTGTGGTGGCATTTCTGCTACTTTAATGAAAAGACAACAGCTAGCTTAATCTTTAGAGAAAAGTGTTATGATCATGTAACACCTCTTTCATGTTCCCTTCATTGACTGCCATTAGAAGCCTGTGTGGAGTTTAAACTAGCTTGTTTTGTTTTTAAGATTTAGGACGGTGCAGCTCCTGAGCTTCTTTCTAGTCTGATCTTTCACGACTGGGTTAGACATTCGTCTAGATGAAACGGTAATTATATTTTTACATTTTTCATCATTTAAATCCATTTGATACACAAGGATTTATGAAAGGTGTTTTTTTTAAATCAAGCTGTTTATATCTGTAATGCATGACCATCTTTTCTAACTCGGGCACCTTCTTATGTTATTTTTTCATGAACAATGAAAAATATCTAATTTAGGGGCCCTTTCACAAAAGCCGAATGGTAAATTGGGCCTCCTGTCGGCCTGCCACAGGAGCCCGGCTGTAGTCCTGGCCTCTGCCGAGCACTAAGGGCCAGGTGTACTAAACCTAACGAGTCAATAACGAGCCATTAACGAGGAAGTTGTAAACCCTGGCATGCACTAAAAGCCATTTTACGACGGCGGTAGCAGCTAACGAAAACGGAATGCTGATGAGCAAATTGTGCAGCAACCCTATTGTAATGAGATGCACTAAGCTTTTCCGATTGCCTTAACGCTGGAAACTCTAACAAGAGGTCTGTACCTCTCGTTGGGGCTGCGCGGGATTGAAAACTGATAAAAAACCGCTATAAAAGTCATTCTCCCCCCCCCCCCCCGCCGCAATAATAAAAACAAAAGTGCAGTTGAGGCCGGCCATCGAAAAAAGCCGTCCGTTTTCACTGTCATTCACCTCCTCAAGAATAAAAAAACGTCTTTTTTGGCCGTGCTTCACTCAGCTGAGAGACCTGGAAGTCTCTGAGCCAATCACAGCGCTGTTTTAAGAAGGAATAGAGAATGCAAGTGAGCTACAATGAGTAGCTCATTTGCATTCCCTTTCCTTGATGCATAGCCGTTCCCCACTGATTCGCTATGGAATTCGGTACAGAACGGTTCTAACGACGACTTTAGTGCATCTTGGTCTGGTGTTAGAAAATGCATTTTTATTTTCTAGCACCAGTGGCTTACCTGGCAGTAATCGGGCAGGCCCCCCTTAGGGAGCCTTGGTGTGCGGCAAATCCACACATTGATGCTACCGCAGCTTGGTAAAAGGGGCCCATAGCCTTGTAATAATTTCTTTTTTCTTTTGTAAACCACTTCGGTCCAATTCTTGGGATTAAGTGGTCTATAAGTAAATAGATTAGATTCAATTAGATTAGATTTCATAGTGAATCCAAAGCAATATGAAATGATACGGCTCAGGTTCTTTACATTTCCTCTGTCGTTTCACTAGTGCAAATCCATAGTGTTCATTATTGAAAAGTGTGCACTACTGAAATGAGCATTGTTTGAAACAAAGCAAAACAAACTTCAAGGCCTGGAAACAACCTATGAAATTAAACAAAACGAACATTTTTTTTTACCTCGCATTACCCTCTCTACTGTTAGTTTTCCCTGCTGCTTTATGATCATAACTGGCGTCCTTCGGGATTTTTGAGATGATTACTTCTAGATTTCCTTCCTATTTGACAATTGCCACTTCTTGTCCCCCTAATTGATTGATGACTACTAGATTTTTTTTTGCCTCGGCTCTGTGATTTTACACTTTTGGGGGTCAATATTTAGTTGGCACTGGCATCAAATATCCGAGTTTATGAGGCCGGCTATCTCTTGTAGTCCTGTGTGATATTCAACACTTAACCACATAAACACCACCACATAAATTTGGGGTATGTTTACTCATAGCCGCCGAGAGGGGGGCAGAGGGGACAAAATTCCCCGGGCCCGGGCCTCCAAGGGGGGCCCGACGCCGCAGTCCCACCCGCCATCCGTCGTCGACTGTCTGCCCCCTGCATTGAAATCGCAATCTCACCTACGTGAAAGCAGCACTGCAGGCAGCAGAACGCCTCCCTTCAAACCTCCTTCCCTCCCTGTGTCCTGCCCTCGTCTAATGTTACTCCCACGAGGGCGGGACACAAGGAAGGAAGGAGGGCCGAAGGGAGGCGTTCTGCTGCCTGCAGCGCTGCTTTCATGGAGGTGAGACTGCGATTTCAATGCAGGGGGCCCGGCTCGGTGGTGGACGGAGGGGGGAGCGGCGGCGGCGACCTCGGGGGGGGGGGGAGCGTTGGCGACCTTGGGGGGGCGGAGGTGAGAGCGGCAGTGGCAACCTTGGGGGGTGGGGCAGCGAGGGCGGCAGGGGCGGGGGCCCGGGGGCGGCCTTGCCCCGGGCCCGGCCCAGTCTCTGTGGCCCTGTGTTTACTAAGGCATGTTAGAAAACAATCCTCCACACTGGTCAAGCCAAAGGAAAAAGTCACAGTGAAGGAGACAAAGTTCACAGCATAAGTTTAATTATGCTGTGAACTTTGCAGAGTCCAGTAGAAGTTTTTTGCCATCATCGTTTCTGTCTTCTTCGCTGTGACATTTTCCTTTTACTAAGGAACGTTAGCATTTTTAACGTGCCTTTGAAGTTAAGGCATGTTAAACGCTAATGCGCCTATAGTACACCTTAGTAAACATACTTGAAAGACAAGACTGATTTTTAAGCAGTCCGATTTAACTGCTGAATATTGGCATTTAGGGGCCCTTTTACTAAGCCGTGTAAGCTGTGAAGAGGAGGATAAGGGGGTGGATAAAATGGAAGTGGAAGAAGAAGAAGTGAAGAGGGCCAAGAGGAAAGGGAGACAGAACAGAGCCTTGCCTTTGCTACTTCCGCAGAGGGAGAAAAGAAAAGGGTTTCTTCCCACTGAAAAATGGAGGCTGGAAAAGAACTACAATACCCATCAGCCCCAGGGAAAACCCTGGTATAGAAACTATCCTCCCCAGCAGCCTCCATGGGGGAACCATGACAAGGCAAGGGAGGTGTCCCCTGGGGTTAATCAGAAGGAGGAGGAACAGCTGAGAAAGGGGTGGGACAAGGAACCCATGGAGTGGCAAGAGGCTGGAGAGAGAGAGAAGGGGGAGAGCCTGGAGGAGCCCATGGACACAGCAGCATGGGCTCAATCATTGGGGAATAAGCTGAGGAAGCAGGTGACTTCTTGGTATGGAAGCTGGACTGAAAGGGGAAATAAACGGGTCATGCGGGAGTAGGGTCAGTGATAGTGAAATTGTGACCCAGAAAGGGTGGGACCCTTGTATCTCCCCATAGAGTTCAAGCTGTGTGGAACTGTGTGCTGCTAAACTACTTAGAGTGAAAAGTGTGTTGTTTTGGGAGGGATTATTGTTTTTTCCTGTGTGAACTAATCAAAGAGAAAGGAAGATGTTTTTTTTGAACTGTTTGCCATTGTACCTGGGGGAAGACGTGTAGCAGTGGTTTTTTTCCTTTTTTGAGCTGTAGCCTGCAGACGCTCCCCCAGTGGGGTGAAGTGCTAGACTGTAGGACTGTTTAAAGGGAACGAACTGAGAGGCAGATGCACTAAAGCTAAATGAGCCTTTAATGACTCTCCAACGAGGAAAATTTGATCCGTTGCATGCATCAAAGGGCTTTTACCGAGGAAGCCAGCAGCTAACGAAAACGGAATGGAGATGAGCAATTAGTGTGAAAACCCCATTGAAACGACATGCACTAACCTTTTCCGATTGCCTTTACGCAGGAAAAAGGCAGGAAATCTAACGAGAGGTCTGGATCACTCGTTAGGACAGCTCTGTGCCAGGAAAAATCATTAAGTGAAAAAATAAACAAACTTTGAGCCAATCCCAGCGCATTAGCAGAGCTAAAAGCGCTGTGATTGGTCCAAAGGACGTCAGAAAACACATAAATAAATAAAAATAAAAGGATCAGGGGGGGGCAAGGGCGCTCATCAGGAGCGTCCTGTACGGACGGCCTTGCCCCCCCCCCCCCCCCGCTGCTCCCCACTTTCCGTCGCTCCCCCCACCCCGAAAAAGCAAAATTCAAGCAGCCCCTGCCCCCCTCCCTTCCTCACTACTCTCTCACCTCAGCTCCGCCTCCCGACATCCTCCGTCCTGTGCCCCGCCCCCTTTTAGGGTCGTCGCCGCCATTCCCCTCCTCCATCGGGCCCCCCTCCCTCTTACCGGGCCCGTGCAGCACCTCTCTCCTCTGTCCGAAGGCGCTGCACGGGCAAGAAGACAGCTGATGCCTGCCTTCGCCCAGCTTCGATGGCGCGTCTTTCTCCTGCTGGGCCCGCCCCTGTCTGACGTCGGTAACCTACGTAGGTTACTGACGTCAGACAGGGGCGGGAGCAGCAGGAGAAAGACGCGCCATCGAAGCTGGGCGAAGGCAGGCATCAGCTGTCTTCTTGCCCGTGCAGCGCCTTCGGACAGAGGAGAGAGGTGCTGCACGGGCCCGGTAAGAGGGAGGGGGGCCCGATGGAGGAGGGGAATGGCGGCGACGACCCTAAAAGGGGGCGGGGCACAGGACTGAGGATGTCGGGAGGCGGAGCTGAGGTGAGAGAGTAGTGAGGAAGGGAGGGGGGCAGGGGCTGCTTGAATTTTGCTTTTTCGGGGTGGGGGGAGCGACGGAAAGTGGGGAGCAGCGGGGGGGGGGGCAAGGCCGTCCGTACAGGACGCTCCTGATGAGCGCCCTTGCCCCCTCCCGATCCTTTTTTTTTTATTTGGGAGCCATGTGCTTGTGATTTGACTGTGTTTTGACTGTTTGTGGCATGCGCAGAGCAGCTAACATAACGCTTGGCTGCTCTGTGCATGATTTGGGGGCCGATTAACGATGTGTATTGTGATTCTTTGATACATTGTACGTTTCAATACCGATCTCAGCATGTGTGACTTTTTTTTTTGGTGCATTTTTCGTTATTTTAAAATCGTTAGGGTCTTTAACGATTTAGATTTTTTTACGTTTGGTTGCTGCATCTGCCCCTGAGTTCTGGAAGCAGTGGGGTTTATGTTTCTTTTTACCCTGCTGTGCTGATTCCATTGAAGAGGAAAAACAGTGGGGGCTGTGGTTTTTTTTTTTTTTTTTTTTTTATTTATAAATTTTTCAATTACATTCCAAAGCTGAGCTTTGTCAAGAAATAATAAGTAATTTACATAATAAGGAAACAATTAGAGAAAATATTCTCATCAAATTAGTGTCATTATTTGTAGTCCTCAACAGAAAGGGGGAGACGTTAAGTAAATCTTATAAGAGGATAAGAATACTACAAGTAATATATATATTTAAATCAAGAATGTGTTGGGGTTGTCACTACTAATAATAATTAAAGTCCTTCCATTGGTTCCTGTGGTGGTTTAGGTAACCTTGCATTTAAAAAGGATCGCAATTGCAAAACATCAAAGAAATGAAATATCTTGTTTTCATAAGACACTACACATTTGCAGAGTGGGGGCTGTGTTTTTGTTCCTGTTTTATTTTGAACTGCTAGACTGTGAGCACCAAGGAAATAAAAACTTGCTGGTTTTCTTTTGGAATTATTGGTTACCCGAGTCGTGCCCTGTGGATTACAGTGGGTTATAGGGCCGGGCATGAAGCTTGGCCCATAGCCGGAGTCTCCAAAGGAAGAGACGGGATCTTGAGAACCCCTGGAGGAGGGACGGATCTTTCACAAAACGTCTACCAGTGCCTAACATGCGCCAAAATGGAGTTACCGTGTGGCTCTTGCCGTAATTTCATTTTTGGCGCGTGCCTGATACGTGTGCCCAAAAAATAATTTTTATTTTTGGATGTGCGTATCGGACGCACACCAAGTGGCATTTGACGTGCGTAGGTCATTACCACCCGGTTACCGTGTGAGACTTTACCGCTAGGTCAATAGCTGGCAATAAGGTCTCAGATCCAAAATGGACGCACAGCGTAAACAGACGCTTCACACCTACCTGTTCAACTCCACTCATTATTTTATAGACCTCTATCATATCTCCCCTCAGCCGCCTTTTCTCCAAGCTGAAGAGCCCTAGCCACTTTAGCCTTTCCTCGTAGGGAAGTCGTCCCATCCCCTTTATCATTTTTGTTGCCCTTCTCTTTACCTTTTCTAATTCCACTATATCTTTTTTGAGATGCGACGACCAGAATTGAACACAATATTCAAGTTGCAGTCGCACCATGGTGCGATACAAAGGCATTATAACATCCTCATTTTTGTTTTCCATTCCTTTCCTAATAATACCTAACATTCTATTTGCTTTCTTAGCCGCAGCAGCACACTGAGCAGAAGGTTTCAATATATCATCAACGATGACACCTAGATCCCTTTCTTGGTCCGTGACTCCTAATGTGGAACCTTGCATGACATAGCTTTAATTCGGGTTCCTCTTTCCCACATGCATCACTTTGCACTTGCTCACATTAAGCGTCATCTGCCATTTAGACGCCCAGTTTCTCAGTCTCGTAAGGTTCTCTTGTAATTTTTCACAATCCTCCTGCGATTTAACGACTTTTAATAACTTTTTGTCATCAGCAAATGTAATTACCTCACTAGTTACCCCCCATCTCTGGGTCATTTATAAATATGTTAAAAAGCAGCGGTCCCAGCACAGAGCCCTGGGGAACCCCACTAACTACCCTTCTCCATTGAGAACACTGACCATTTATCCCTACTCTCTGTTTTCTATCTTTTAACCAATTTTTAATCCACATGAGGTACTTTGTCAAACGCCTTCTGAAAACCAGATGCACAATATCTCCCCTCAGCCGTCTCTTCTCCAAACTGAAGAACCCTAGATACTTCAGCCTTATGCTTTGACTATCGACCCCATTTTTATTTTGCACTGAAAAAGAATGTTTAAAACCTTGATAGTTTCTTCTGCTCCTTCCTGCCCACTTTTAAATCCCTATTAGTAGCGCTCTAGAAATGTTAAGTAGTAGTAATGGATTTTTGTGTCCCCTGCAAACAACCAGATTTTTCCCTTCCAGTCCCTTTACCCTCATCAGAGTAGACTCCATAGACTACCACCATGTAAATTCCATTGCTTAACCCATATTTGAAATGGTAATTTGATCGATAATTTAACTGTCTCTAGAACTGCAAGGAATTCATTACTACATTTTTGAGGTACAGCGTTTCCCTCATTTCAGAAGAGAAATGGAAGAATTCCAGGCTCCTATCTGATTGTTGTCTGAGCAATTCCGCTGTCTGTCTGGCAGAGGGAAAGTGGTTTTGCTGCATTTGAAAGCAGCCCGAAGCCACCGTTCTTTCACCTCTTGACAATGTGCATTAGCTCAGACTTAAATAAAACCTTTCTTCATCTGCTCATATCACTCTTTGTGCATGATTCTGGTTGTAAAAGGTAACACAGCTTTTATAATTGTCACAGCAGCTGGTGTCGAGCAGGAAGAAAGTTAGTGACATGGTAGGCAAAATTCTACACTGTGTTAATAATGATTTTGAAAGAAATCAGAAAAGTTAATCATGTGTGGACACGGGGTTAAGAAGCAATGTAACAGACTATTAAGTTTAATATAAATATGTGATATAAGCATATGCAGACAGCCATTAGCATAAATTCTGGTTACAGTCGTGCAGTGCAGCATGGAGTTTGGTGGATTTATAGCACAGGGTGGGCTCAGAAAGAGGCATCAGAGTGGGTCAGAGAATTCAGGTGATTCTTCAGTCAGCTTTGAAGAGGTGGGTGAAATTTAGCCAGGGAAAATACGGACTCCAGTCATCACTGAAGCTCCAGTACAGGTTCTCTCCTTGAAGTGTTTCCCTTATCTTTCTCCATATGGTGTCAAAGTCAGCCAAATGCCAAGTGCACTCTTACTTTCAGTAATCTCCAAAGTTAGAGGCAAGGTTGGTGTTAGACATACAGGGCTCAAGGCAGAAACTGAGGGGTGGGGGGGGGGGGGACTCTAAACCCTGCCTGTAGTCTGTCTCCTTCAGTTTGAGGAAGTCACAGGGCTCCTTGTGATATAGAGTAGAGAATGACATGGGGACGGGGAGCCGCAGTAACCGTGGGGACAGGGCGGGGACAAACCTTGTCACCGTGTCATTCTCTAGTATGGAGCTCTTTAGAGGCCCTGATTAGAGGGTCAGGCATAACAGAGCAACATAGCTGACAGAAAATAAAACCTGCACAGTAAGATGGTTAGGTTCGTAACTACCAGTCAATTCAGGTTACTCTGTTTAGGGCTCTAACTGCCATTCCCTGCAGGTTACCTCTATTTTTAGAAGCCCCAAAAAGTCTGCAAACTGAGCAAGGGGTACAGCTTGTGACCCAGGAGATTGGGAAGGATGAGATGGAACTAACTAGGGCCTAATCAAACAAAACAAAACCAACAACATACATAGAAACATAACGGCAGATAAAGGCCGTATGACCCACCCAGTCTGCCCATCCTCTGTAACCCCTATTTCTTCCTGTTCCTAAGCGATCCCACATGCTTATCCCATGCCTTTTAAATTCTGGAACAGTCCTCGACTCCACCACCTCCACCAGGAGGCTATTCCACGCAGCAGCGTACCAAGGGCGGGGCGGGCAGGGCGGTCCGCCCTGGGTGCACGCTGCTGGAGGGGTGCAGAGAGCAGGCTCGTGCCTGTCGGCTCCGCTGGTTCCTTGCTCCCTCTGCCCCGGAACATGTTACTTCCTGTTCCGGGGCAGAGGGATCAGGGAGCCAGCGGAGCCAAGAGCCGCGTGGCTGCTCCCAGCAGCTAAGAATGCACCTGGGGAGGGGGGGGGGGGGGTGATGCGCCGTGGGGGGGGGGGGGGGGGTGCGCATCGGCGATCCGCCCCGGGTGGCAGCCGACCTAGGATCCTCACTGATTCCACGCCTCCACCTCCCTTTCTGTGAAATAATACTTCCTTAGGTTACTCCTAAGCCTATTCCCTCTTAACTTTGTCGTATGCCCCCTCATTCTAGAGCTCTCCTTCATTTGGAAAAGGCTCTCTTCCTGTACGTAAATGCCCTTGAGATATTTAAATGTCTCTATCATGTCTCCTCTCTCCCTCCTCTCTTCCAGCGTATACATGTTGAGGTTCATAAGCCTGTCCCTATAATTTTTGCATTCAAGACCGCTTACTAATTTCGTAGCCGCCCTCTGGACCGACTCCATCCTGTTTATATCTTTCCGTAGGTGCGGTCTCCAGAACTGCACGCAGTACTCCAATTGAGGCCTCACCAGACACTTATACAACGGCACTATCACCTCCTTTATCCTGCTGGTCTTGCCTCTCTTTATGCACCCAAGCATCCTTCTGGCTTTGATCAAGAAGATGAATCCTGCCTATGGTCACAAACGGGAGGATGAAAACATGAAAAAACAAAGGGTCAGTTTCCAAACAGAATTATATGTTCGCTGGCAGGCCTGTCAACGTGAACTCCTCCATCTGTGAATTTTCAGCTACCATTCAGATAGTATCAGGCTGAACATACATCAAACAGCAACGATACTATCCATATAGTAAAGGGAAAGATGGAAGAATGAGAGAAGATGCTATCCAAAAATTCTCCAGAGAGTCGCAGTATTCAGCCCCTATCCAGATAACCTATATGGTTAGTTTAAGACTAAAACAAATGAATAGCATTAGCTGCAGTCATGATATTAACACATATATTCACCACCACTAACTAAGGGCCCGGTTTACTAAGCCACCCTGAGCTACAACTGAAAAAGGTGTGAGCTAACTCCCAAATCCCTTCCCTTCCCATTACTGTGGATATTCAAAATTCCCCATTTTCTACAAGCAGACTTCAGCACCTATAATGCATGCATGTGCTTTGTGAGAATCCTCTTCTTGAGGGTGTCTCTTGGTCTTTGAACCTTTAATTCAGCCAGGAGTTTTAACAAGTGAAGGAAAAATAAATCAGATGTATACAAAATATTTTCAAAGCACTTAGCCTTCCAAAGTTCCATAGGTTTCTAATTTCCTGAGCCCCCACGTCTTGCCCCATCCTTGGCCACCTTTAAATCTAGACTGAAAGCCCACCTCTTTAACTTTGCTTTTGACTCGTAACCACTTGTAACCACTCGCCTCCACCTACCCTCCTCTCCTCCTTCCCGTTCACATTAATTGATTTGATTTGCTTACTTTATTTTTGTCTATTAGATTGTAAGCTCTTTGAGCAGGGACTGTCTTTCTTCTATGTTTGTGCAGCGCTGCGTACGCCTTGTAGCGCTATAGAAATGCTAAATAGTAGTAGTAGTAGTAAATAGCAGAACAGATCACCTCTCCCCTCTCCAATCGGTTCAAAACTCTGCTGCCCGTCTCGTCTTCCGGCAGGGTCGCTTTTCTCATACTACCCCTCTCCTCAAGTCGCTTCACTGGCTCCCTATCCGTTTTCGCATCCTGTTCAAACTTCTTCTACTAACCTATAAATGTACTCACTCTGCTGCTCCCCAGTATCTCTCCACACTCGTCCTTCCCTACACCCCTTCCTGTGTACTCCGCTCCATGGATAAATCCTTCTTATCTGTTCCCTTCTCCACTACTGCCAACTCCAGACTTCGCGCCTTCTGTCTCGCTGCACCCTACGCCTGGAATAAACTTCCTGAGCCCCTACGTCTTGCCCCATCCTTGGCCACCTTTAAATCTAGACTGAAAGCCCACCTCTTTAACATTGCTTTTGACTCGTAACCACTTGTAACCACTCGCCTCCACCTACCCTCCTCTCTTCCTTCCCGTACACATTAATTGATTTGATTACTTTATTTTTTTGTCTATTAGATTGTAAGCTCTTTGAGCAGGGACTGTCTTTCTTCTATGTTTGTGCAGCGCTGCGTATGCCTTGTAGCGCTATAGAAGTGATAAGTAGTAGTAGTAGTGTAACCAGAGCTAATATTGTGATGTCATAATGCCTCAGTCCACCAATAAGAGCCGACCTCATCAGTGATGTCACAATGGCTTGATTGTCCTATACTTGGCTCACTTTTATTACATAGCTCTTTGAGCAGGGACTGTCTTTCTTCTATGTTTGTGCAGCGCTGCGTACGCCTTGTAGTGCTATAGAAGTGATAAATAGTAGTAGTAGTAGTCTCTTGTAACCAGTCTCTTGTGATGTCATAATGCCTCAGTCCACCAATAAGAGCCAACCTCATCAGTGATGTCACAATGGCTTGATTGTCCTATACTTGGCTCACTTTTATTACATAGCTCTTTGAGCAGGGACTGTCTTTCTTCTATGTTTGTGCAGCGCTGCGTACGCCTTGTAGCGCTATAGAAATGCTAAATAGTAGTAGTAGTAGTAAATAGCAGAACAGATCACCTCTCCCCTCTCCAATCGGTTCAAAACTCTGCTGCCCGTCTCGTCTTCCGGCAGGGTCGCTTTACTCATACTACCCCTCTCCTCAAGTCGCTTCACTGGCTCCCTATCCATTTTCGCATCCTGTTCAAACTTCTTCTACTAACCTATAAATGTACTCACTCTGCTGCTCCCCAGTATCTCTCCACACTCGTCCTTCCCCACACCCCTTCCCGTGCACTCCGCTCCATGGATAAATCCTTCTTATCTGTTCCCTTCTCCACTACTGCCAACTCCAGACTTCGCGCCTTCTGTCTCGCTGCACCCTACGCCTGGAATAAACTTCCTGAGCCCCTACGTCTTGCCCCATCCTTGGCCACCTTTAAATCTAGACTGAAAGCCCACCTCTTTAACATTGCTTTTGACTCGTAACCACTCGCCTCCACCTACCCTCCTCTCTTCCTTCCTGTTCACATTAATTGATTTGATTTGCTTACTTTATTTTTTTTTTGTCTATTAGATTGTAAGCTCTTTGAGCAGGGACTGTCTTTCTTCTATGTTTGTGCAGCGCTGCGTACGCCTTGTAGCGCTATAGAAATGCTAAATAGGACCCTGTTTATCTGAGAATTCTGCATTACTCATGCTCGTTTCCCATTCAGGAATTTCAGCTGAATTCCTGAGTGATCTATGCCTAATATTCCCCTCTCCCCCCCCCCCCGCACTTATTAGCATTCCAATTCAACAGAGTGATTGCCGGAAAAAAATCTGTTCCGCTCAGTATTTGAACATTTCAATAAAACCCCTCTCACTCCTGTGTGTGTAAGCACTCAACGGGTTAAGTTGGATCAGTAACGTATGTTCCATGACCCCAGAATGCTTCATCAAATGTACTCATTACTGATCAAGCAACAGAATTACTAGTGGTGAGGTGCAGCTTAAGCGCTGATGGGATTGCGTGCGAGCCCTAACGTGGCCAAGGTATTTAAATGTTGATTTTTGTAATGAGTTTTGACATGTTTCATTTCCTCTGAGGGAGCGCTCGAGACCTCGGAAAGTAAATGTTGCTAAAAAGTCATCAAGGCAGAATATTAAAATGCCATCAAACGAAAATTTCACTAATGCAATCCGGCTAAGGTTCCAGGTACCAGAGTGAAAAGGGGAGTGCCCGAGATCCCAGTTCTTTGAGCAAAACATTATTTGTTCCTCTTGACTGCCTGTTTCTCCAAATAAATTATTTAAAGTCTTATTTCTTTTTTCTCTCCTGGGCCCTGTAAAGTTCAGCTGTGCTCTGGATATTTTTTTTTTTTTTTTTTTTATACTACGCAGGTAACGGAGAGGATTGGTCTAGCAAGCAAGTCCAGTAGATATCTTTCTGATATAATCAGGAGGGACACTCTGTTTGGACAAATTATTTCCCCTGTATTCCATTGACTTTTGTCATGTATCCTAATAGAGCATTTAACTGGAAATTATCATTTAAAATTGTTATCGCCGCGGTTCTAAACTGTTCAGATAGGATTACAGTGAGTTGCCGACATCACAATTTGCAGCCAATATAGAAACTGGAATGATGCTAAAATAACAATTTATAATAGCAGTGAATTTTGGCTACATTTAATGATTGACTGGGTTATGAGGGTCATTAACTGCAAGGAATTGCCATGTCCCTTTGTGGTTTTATGGCTTGATTATCAAATGAACTTTGGGATGCAGACCATCAAGTTTCAACATGCAGGACTTAGCTCAAGAAAGGGCATTACCGCTTGAGGAATGACTAGCATAAATATTGACAGCCTTACCAAGTAAAAAAAAATCAGGATGTCTCTGTCTAAAAAGAAAAAAAGCAAGCTATCATTAGCTTTTAAAAGTGTACAGAATTAATTAATCAATCAGTTTATTTATTTATTGGGATTGATTAACCAGCTCCATAAAGAGATTCGCCCAAGGTGGTGTACGGCAGGCACAGCTTGACATAAAACTAATTTTATTAATAGCATAACAATAGTAAAATGATCAAATATCAACATAAATACAGTGCCTCAAGTGAGAGTTGAGAGTGGGCCTGTTCAAAAAGGCATACCCTTCCGACCCTACTTAAACACCGGAACCCAGCAACGCGACGAAACCAAAGAACGTAATGGACATAACGTAACTCTTCCTCTTTATGATTCCCTAACATATTTGTTTGTTCCACATGAACCCTATTCTACCATAAAATCACTGTGTAACTGTTTATACCGGAATTGGCGAACGCCTCTACGGTACTATTGTAAGCCACATTAAGCCTGCAAATAGGTGGGAAAATGTGGGATACAAATGTAACAAATCTCTCTATATAAAAGGCACCACCAACGTTCTATGAAGCCTCCAGCCGGAAGTGTGAAGGGGGAGAGATATCCGGTTTCCCCATGAGTGTCTGCCCCACCCTCTCTGTAACACAAACAGTCAGTGAAGGAAAACACAGCAAAGCACGAAATCAAATCGCTCTCTCTGTAACAGTGAAGGACTCAGAGGGGGGAGGGGAGAGAGGGCAGAGGGCAGGGACACACACACTCCCACATGCACACAGAAGAAAACCTTGCTAGCCCCCGTTTCATTTGCATCAGAAACGGGGCTTTTTTTACTAGTAACAAATAATAACAAATAACACAGTCAGACCAGGGGCGTATCTGGACTCCGGCGATAGGGGGGGGCCAGAGCCAGAGGGAGGGGGCACATTTTAGCCCCCCCCCGCCATTACCAGACCCCCCGCCATTGCCAGACCCCCCCCCGCCGCCGCCGCTGCCAGAAACCCCACCACCACCAACGACTCTCTGCACCCCCCCACCCCCCGCTGCCAACCCTCCCCCGCTGCACGTTGTATGCACATACAACGTGCTGCGACGTCAGACTCCGAACTGGATTCATTCAACAGCTATACAGCACGGGCCGGCCACGGAGGACGAAGAACTTTACAGACCTCGGGTCGGCTGGCGGGGGTTGGTGTCCCCCGCCAGCTGAAGAAATATTTTTAAAGGCAGCGGCACTGGCAGGTGGAAGCGGACCTCGGCTGGCAGGGGTTGGGGTCCCCCGCCAGCAAAAGTAAGCAATGGCAGTGGGGGAGGGTTGACGGTGGTAGGGGGGTCCAGGGCGAAATCTGCAGGGGCCCAGGCCCCTGTGGCCGTACGCAGATACGTCCCTGAGTCAGACAAAAGGACATAAAGGAGGAGTGGCCTAATGGTTAGTGCAGCGGCCCTTGATCCCAGTATCCAGGGTTGGATTCCCACTGCAGCTCCTTGTGACCCTGGGCAAGTCACTGTCTCAAGTACAAAATCAAGATTGTGAGCCCTCTAGGGACAGAGATAGTACCTGCTTATAACTGGATTGTAAGCCACATTGAACCTAAACTCTGTTTGGGATAATACAGGATACAAATTTCAAAATAAATGAAAAACAAGTGTTTATTTAATTGACTCCTGAGGCCTGTTATGTCACAGGGCCAGGAACACAAGGTAAAACGCCTCTGTAGTTTAAGAAGCACAGTCTTAAGCAGGTCTCTGGTTGGCAGGCCCAGAACACAGTCATAAGTACATAAGTATTGCCATACTGGGACAGACCGAAGGTTCAGCAAGCCCAGCATCCTGTTTCCAACAGTTGCCAATCCAGGTCACAAATACCTGGGAAGATCCCAAAAAAGCACAAAACATTTTATGTAGCTTATCCCAGAAATAAGCAGTGGATTTCCTCCAAGAATACTACCCTTTTCCCATAGTTTTAAACTGAAATTTTCAATAGAAATAGGCATTTTTCCCATAGTTTTAAACTGAAACCTTTTCTAGAAGTAGAAACTTTACAGCCAAAAACTTTAAAAGGCTCAAATCTTGTTCTAAAAGACAGTTACTTTCTGTTGTTTGGTTGCTGGAGAGGTAGCATGGCCAGTGACCTCAATTAGGTGTTAACTAAGGTGTGAGGAAACAGAATATTTGCATAGGTTGCTGAGTTAGCTTCAAAGAGCCTGTTTTGAAAACTACTACTACTACTACTATTTAACATTTCTAAAGTGCTAAAGTCCCTGCTCAAAGGAGCTTATAATCAAAGGACAAAAAGTGCAGTCAATCAAGATTGAGGCAGTCTAGATTTCCTGGATAGAGGTACAATGGTTAGATGCCGAAAGCGACATTGAAGAGGTGGGCTTTGAGCAAGGATTTGAAGATGGGTAGGGAGGGGGCTTGGCGTATGGGCTCAGGGAGTTTAGAGTCAAAACTATAGAAAGAGGAAAGGTCCCACTGAACTTTCATTCTGAGAAGTTCCGAGAGAAGAGGACATTTTTCTGGTAAGTGAACACTATTTTGCTTTGTGCTTTGGGAACTTAAAGATTGGGGTTTAAAGGAGGAATTGTAGGTTAGTGATAGGCAGAATAAAATTTAAAAAAGCAAATTTTATCAACTAATCTGCATAGTCTTTTCCCTTTAGTTGTAAAAACTTTGTACCACAGCATTAACAGATAGACTCTAGCAGGCACTGCAGGACCTAGTTTAGTGTAGCTAGCACCTGCCTACCAGGGGATGTACTACTCTCTCGCACCGAGGATATGTATCCAAGTGCTGCCCAGGAGGAAAGGGTTAGGAACGCTATTGTAGTTGGTGATTCGATCATTAGGCATATAGATAGCTGGATGGCTGGTGGACATGAGGATCGCCTGGTGACTTGCCTGCCTGGTGCGAAGGTGGCGGACCTCACGTGTCACCTAGATAGGATTTTAGATAGTGCTGGGGAGGAGCCAGCTGTCTTGTTACAGATGGGTACCAATGGCATAGGAAAATGTGGGAGAGAGGTTCTGGAAGCCAAATTTAGGCTCTTAGGTAGAAAGCTCAAATCCAGAACCTCTCGGGTAGCATTTTCTGAAGTGCTACGTGTTCCACGTGCAGGGTCCAAAAGACAGGCAGAGTCTCAATGTGTGGATGAGACGATGGTGCAGGGAGGAGGGTTTTAGATTTGTTAGGAACTGGGCAACATTCTGGGGAAGGGGGAGCGGAGCCTATTCCAAAAGGATGGGCTCCACCTTAACCAGGGTGGGGCCAGGCTGCTGGCATCGGCACTTAAAAAGGAGATAGAGCAGCTTTTAAACTAGAAACTGGGGGAAGGCCGAGAGTCGCTAAAAAGCGCATGGTTTGGGGTAAGGTATCTTTCAAAGATATCACCAAAACAGGGAAGACAGGGTATCCCGATAGTGAGGTTGCAAAAGAGACCGTAGCAGATCAGGTGTCTTTAAATAAAAATAAAAATCAGACAAAAGATTGCAAATTAATACTGTCAAGTACTGAGCATGATGTCAATAGGAACAACAAACATAGTTTGAAATGTCTATATGCGAATGCCAGGAGCCTAAGAAATAAGATGGGAGAGTTAGAATATATTGCACTAAATGAAAAATGAGATATAATAGGCATCTCTGAGACTTGGTGGAAGGAGGATAACCAGTGTAAAGGAGAAAAGGATAGTGATAGGAGTGTACTACCATCCTCCTGGCCAGGATGAACAGACGGATGTAGAAATGTTAAAGGAAATTAGGGAAGCAAACCAATTGGGCAACACAATAATGGTGATTTCAATTATCCTGATATTGACTGGGTAAATGTAACATTGGGGCATGCTAGGGAGGTAAAATTCCTTGATGAAATCAAGGACTGCTTTATGGAGCAGCTAGTACAGGAGCTGATGAGAGAAGGCCGGTTCAAATCCCAGTGCTGCTACTTGTGATCCAAAATCCAAATAAATAAAGAGGGTGTCAGAGGCATAGCAAAGGAAGGAATGTCCTTCTCACAGAAACATCCACATTTTGGACATCCTCAACTGCCGTCGCTTCCCCTCCTTAGGAAGGAAATCGTGTGCAAACGAGCTAACAGCGAGCAGCTCATTTGCATGCAATTTCCTTCTTGCATGCCCGTTCCTTTCCGGACCTGTAAGGGAATGGCTTTATTCCATTCAGTTAGTGGGACCAGTGCACTACGAATGCTGGCTCCTCCCACGACCAAATGGCTTGGATTTGGTTGTTTCTGAGATGGGCTTCCTCGATTTCCATTATCGCCAAAAACGGGGGACGACCATCTTTAAGGTCGACCTAAATTTATGCTTTCCAAAAATACTAGGACTAGAGGGCATGCGTAGAAGCTACAAAGTAGTAAATTTAAAACGAATTGGAGAAAATCTTTCTTCACTCAATGTGTAATTCAACTATGGAATTCGTTGCCAGAAAATCTGGTAAAGGCGGTTAGCTTAGCAGAATTTTAAAAAGGTTTGGACGGCTTCCTAAGGGAAAAGTCTATAGACCATTATTAAATTGGACTTGGGGAAAATATTTCTGGGAAAAAACAGCATAAAATGTTTTGTACTTTTTTTGGGATCTTGCCAGGTAATTGTGACCTGGATTGGCCACTGTTGGAAACAGGATGCTGGGCTTGATGGACCTTTGGTCTGTTCCAGTATGGCAATACTTATGTCCATTTTAATAATTGTCTATGGACTTTTCCTCTGGGAAGCCCCACCAGTCTGCAGCTGGTGGGGCTGCAACACCCCAGACACAGCCTGGAAATTCTTCTTGACTCTTCTCCGAGTTCTAGGGTCTGGCTCCAGCCAGACCTCAGAGCAAACCTTGCAAGTTTCAAACAGGAAACAAAAGTGGCTTACCTCAGCTAGGTCGCAATCATTAAATGTAATTTGTAGAAGTAGTTGCATATGTTGAGGCTTTGTTTCTTCCTTCCCTGGACCTTCTTAACCTCAGTCTGGCCTTGTTCTTTATACTTCCTGGTTCCGACCCCACCCTTCCCAGCCACTTCCTCCTGGGGCGGGACTAGTGTCCTTAATGTGGCTCAGGCTATCTGTGGGACTATTCTTAAGGGAGAAGGGCAGTGTTCTATAAATTATTAGGGGTGCTGGATTTCCATGGGGGTCATCAGGAGAGGTATTAAATGTCAGTTGGTGCCCTCAGGAATAATGTATGGTTGTTGGCCTTTGCACCTCTCCTTTCAAACCTGCACTTAGACATAGTTTATAGAGTCATGCTAACCGCATGGTTTTACGGTGACTATTTTTAAGGCACCATATGTAGAATTTGCCCCTTAGTGCATGCGCATCCTAAAACTAATGGAGAAGGGAAAGGGAAATGGGGCTTGATATACTGCCTTTCTTAGGTTTTTGCAACTACATTCAAAGTGGTTTACATATATTCAGGTACTTATTTTGTACCAGGGGCAATGGAGGGTTAAGTGACTTACCCAGAGTCACAAGGAGCTGCAGTGGGAATTGAACTCAGTTGCCCAGGATCAATGTCCACTGCACTAACCACTAGGCTACTTCTCCAGAAACAAACTCACAGAAACAGAAGACTGCGCGGCCGCGTTGCTGATCTGCAAGTGCAGGCTTCTACATGGAATGTTGCTAGTGGAATAGCAACATTCCATGTAGAATCTCAAACAGTAGCAACAGAATCTCAACAGTAGCAACATTCCATCTAGAATCTCCAGTAGTAGCAACATTCCATGTAGAATCTCAAACAGTAGCAACAGAATCTCAATAGTAGCAACATTCTTTCTAGAATCTCCAATAGTAGCAACATTCCATATAGAATCTCAAAGTAGGGGAGGGGAAATGGGACTTGATATACTGCCTTTCTGAGGTTTTTGCAACTACATTCAAAGTGGTTTACATATATTCAGGTACTTATTTTGTACCAGGGGCAATGGAGGGTTAAGTGACTTACCCAGAGTCACAAGGAGCTGCAGTGGGAATTGAACTCAGTTGCCCAGGATCAATGTCCACTGCACTAACCACTAGGCTACTTCTCCAGAAACAAACTCACAGAAACAGAAGACTGCGCGGCCGCGTTGCTGATCTGCAAGTGCAGGCTTCTACATGGAATGTTGCTAGTGGAATAGCAACATTCCATGTAGAATCTCAAACAGTAGCAACAGAATCTCAACAGTAGCAACATTCCATCTAGAATCTCCAGTAGTAGCAACATTCCATGTAGAATCTCAAACAGTAGCAACAGAATCTCAATAGTAGCAACATTCTTTCTAGAATCTCCAATAGTAGCAACATTCCATATAGAATCTCAAAGTAGGGGAGGGGAAATGGGACTTGATATACTGCCTTTCTGAGGTTTTTGCAACTACATTCAAAGTGGTTTACATATATTCAGGTACTTATTTTGTACCAGGGGCAATGGAGGGTTAAGTGACTTACCCAGAGTCACAAGGAGCTGCAGTGGGAATTGAACTCAGTTGCCCAGGATCAATGTCCACTGCACTAACCACTAGGCTACTTCTCCAGAAACAAACTCACAGAAACAGAAGACTGCGCGGCCGCGTTGCTGATCTGCAAGTGCAGGCTTCTACATGGAATGTTGCTAGTGGAATAGCAACATTCCATGTAGAATCTCAAACAGTAGCAACAGAATCTCAACAGTAGCAACATTCCATCTAGAATCTCCAGTAGTAGCAACATTCCATGTAGAATCTCAAACAGTAGCAACAGAATCTCAATAGTAGCAACATTCTTTCTAGAATCTCCAATAGTAGCAACATTCCATATAGAATCTCAAAGTAGGGGAGGGGAAATGGGAATTGATATATTGCCTTTCTGAGGTTTTTGCAACTACATTCAAAGTGGTTTACATATATTCAGGTACTTATTTTGTACCAGGGGCAATGGAGGGTTTAGTGACTTGCCCAGAGTCACAAGGAGCTGCAGTGGGAATCAGACTCAGAATGTAACAGGACCCCTAAAAGTCCTACTTTACAAAAAAAGTGCCCACTTAGCTAGGTCTGTCTGGTAGGCTGTGAAGGGCACCTATGTAATCACCAAACCGCTATTGGTAACTAATTAGATTGGGCTGCAAATATATAATTAAAGTGATAATTTTAAAAGGCATTTTGCAGGCAAAACAGGAGTTTTGTCAAATAAACTGCAGCAAAAAGTGATCTAAGAACACTCATGTACAGAGTTTTCCCATTTGCTAAGGCCACTTTTACCGCAGAGGTAAAAATGGACTTTTTGTATTGTCTGTATTAATGGCCATGTGCTAATGTTGGTCAGACAGAAAAGTAGCATGATCAGCAAAACTCTTCCAATAATACCGTGGAGATGGAAGATGTCATATACAATTTATGGCCAATTGTTACCACAACTTAGTAAAAGGACCCTTCAGTGCGCAGTAATATCCATTAGCACGCACTAAGCTTTAGTAAAAAGGACCAGTAATGAATTTAAAATCTCTGCATGTAGACGGGACATCTGAAACTCTTTGCCAGAGGATGTGGTAACAGCGGTTAGTGTATTTGAGTTTTATAAAGGTTTGGACAAATTCCTGGAGGAAAAGTCCATAGTCTGCTATTGAGACAGACATGGGAAGCAACTGCTTGCCCTGGGATTTGTAGTGTGGAATGTTGTTACTCTTTGAGATTCTGCATGGAATCATGTTACTCTTTAGGATTCCAGAATCTTGCTATTCTTTGGGGCTCTAAATGGAATGTTGCTACTTTTTGAGATTCTGCATAGAATCTTGTTACTCTTTAGGATTCCAGAATCTTGCTATTCTTTGGGGTTCTACATGGAATGTTTCCACAATTTGGGTTTCTTTCAAGTACTTGTGACCTGGCTTGGCCACTGTTTAGAAAACAGGATACTGGGCTAGATGGACCATTGGTCTGACCCAGTATGGCTACTCTTATGTTCTCCTGTGGCTATGCATCCTTTTGAGTTGCACACAGATCAATAGGGCGTAGGAAAATGCATGCACAAGCCCAAATTGTCACCAATCAATGCCAATAATTAACTGTTAGAACCCAATTATTGGTGCTAATTGGCTCATTAGCCAATTAAGTTGCATGCACATCTCAGGATCATGCACAATTTTTGTGTATGGAAATTTGAGTGCCATTTATAGAATCCAGGGGTTAGCGTGTGCTAAAGTCCATTAGCACAAGCTAAGCTTTAGTAAAAGGGGCCCTACGTTGGCTTTTCTCACTTAATCAAAGATTATTTTAGGTGATAGAAGAGCAAATAAGAATTGGCAAGTTATTTTCAAAGTGTTAGTTTTGAACATTCAAATAAACAGAGGCAGGCAGAAAGAAAACTGCCTATAGGATGATTGGGTGGCCTGATCTATTTCAAATGAACTCAACCCTCATAGTCAGGCAAACAGCTCAATGAAGAAAATACATTTCTGTAGTCTAAGCAGTGATTTATTGGAGAAAAGTTATTAGTTACCATTAACATTAACAATTGCTGGCTTATTATGATTGCACTCTGCCTTGATGTTGTATGTAAGGTGGATAATCAAGTATCAATAAATAAATAGATCAATAAATCAGTCACGGTAGGCCTGAAAGCTAGTCAATACAAGGATTAGGGAAGTAGGCCACGATGTGCTGATAAACAGTTAGTAGCTTGGAAAAGTGTAAAGCACGTTCAGTAATGTAGAAACTTTCATTTGAAAGTCAAACTTGAATGCATAGCTTTTCTGAATATCTGCATAAACCCCCAAATTCTATGAAGATTGTGCACGCAAATTTGGGCACATGCTGAATTTGTGCATGCGATTTAATTACATAGGGGTCTTTTTAGAATTTACGTGCGTCCAGCATGCACCAAATTGGTATTACCACCCAGCTACCGCATGCTCCGGGCGGTAATTCCGAAGTTGGCATACGCCAAAAACACGCGGTAGAAAATATATTCTATATTCTACCGCAGGGTGCCTACCCAGCAGTAAACAACAGTTGGCACATGCTGCATTCTTACCTCCCAAGTAGCGTGCGAGACCTTACCGCTAAGTCAATGGGTGGCGGTAAGGTCTCAGGCTGAAAATGGATGTACACTTGTTTTCATTTTGCCGCACGTCCATTTTCTGGCTCAATAAAAAAAAAAAAGCCCTTTTCCCAGATGCGGCAAAAACTGGCCTGGTGTGCCCCAAATACACACGCTCGCACTACCACAGGCCACGTTTTGCCATGCCTTTGTAAAAGGACCCCTCAATGAGCCCATTAGTGCTAATATGTTATAACAAGCAATTATTGACACTAATTAGATTTATCTACAAGCAAATAGAATATTGGGTATTATTAGGAAAGGAATGGAGAACAGATGTGAGGATGTTATAATGCCGTTGTATCGCTCCATGGTGCGACCGCACCTTGAGTATTGTGTTCAATTCTGGTCGCCGCATCTCAAGAAAGATATAGTAGAATTGGAAAAGGTGCAGCGAAGGGCGACGAAAATGAGAGCGGGGATGGGACGACTTCCCTATGAAGAAAGACTAAGGAGGCTAGGGCTTTTCAGCTTGGAGAAGAGACGGCTGAGGGGAGACGTGATAGAGGTATATAAAATAATGAGTGGAGTGGAACAAGTGGATGTGAAGCGTCTGTTCACGCTATCCAAAAATATTAGGACTAGGGGGCATGCGATGAAACTACAGTGTAGTAAATTTAAAACAAATCAGAGAAACATTTTCTTCAACCAACGCATAACTAAACTCTGGAATTCGTTGCCGGAGAACGTAGTGAAGGCGGTTAGCTTGGCAGAGTTTAAAAAGGGGTTGGACGGTTTCCTAAAGGACAAGTTCATAGACCGCTACTAAATGGACTTGGGAAAAATCCACAATTCCGGGAATAACATGTATAAAATGTTTGTAATGTTTGGGTAGCTTGCCAGGTGCCCTTGACCTGGATTGGCCGCTGTCGGGGACAGGATGCTGGGCTCGATGGACCTTTGGTCTTTTCCCAGTGTGGCATTACTTATGTACTTATGCACAAAATCTGCACCTAAATTTTACACATGGTTCAAAAATAGGAGGTGCAAAAATGTGAGGATCAGGGGCATTTCAGGGCGGGTCGAGGGCATGGTTTTGAGTTATTCATGCAATTATAGATTATGGGGGCTTCATGTGTAAATTTATGTGCAGACATTTCCACTATGATTTTGTTAGTGAAAATGTCAGCATCTAAATTTATGCTTGACCCTGGGCTTAAGCACTATTCTATACACCGGGACTAACTTTTTTTAAGCGCTGAATGTTTTGGTGCCATCTATAGAATTCACCTTAAAATGTATGAATATTTTCTGGTCAATATTCAGCCAAACTTAGTGAGGTTTTTTTTTTAATGTTGGCTGCCACCAGGTGAATTAGACCTGCATATCCTGTTGCTGACTGGAGAAGTAGCCTAGTGGTTAGTACAGTGGACTTTGATCCTGGGGAACTGGGTTCAATTCTCACTGCAGCTCCTTGTGATTGTGGGCAAGTCACTTAACCCTCCATTGCCCCAGGTACAAAACAAGTACCTGTATATACTACATAAACTGCTTTGAATGTAGTTGCAAAAACCACAGACAGGCAGTATATCAAGTCCCAGTTCCCTTTCCCTATTGGAGATTCTGTTGCTACTGTTTGAGATTCGCAAAAAACAAAAACAAAAAGGCACAAAAACTGCTTACTGAATAATATGATGGGTAATGAATTATATATGCATATGTGTGGTTATATATGGTTTTATATTTCGTTTTGTTTTTATAGTTTTACCCCTGACGCAGCCTGAGGGCGAAACGTGGCCACGTCGGGTATTGTTCCAATAAATCTCTTAACCCTCTCTGCTTTTTTGTTTGTTGGTACTGTTTGAGATTCTACATGGAAAGTTGCTATTCCACTAGCAACATTCCATGTAGAAGCCTGCCCTTGCAGATCAGCAACGCGGCTGTCAGGCTTCTGTTTCTGTGAGTCTGTCAGACTCACAGAAGCAGAAGCATGCACAGCCGTGTTGCTGATCTGTAAGGGCAGGCTTCTACATGGAATGTTGCTAGTGGAGGAGTAGCCTAGTGGTTAGTGCAGTGGACTTTGATCCTGAGGAACTGAGTTTGATTCCCACTGCAGCTCATTGTGACTCTGGGCAAGTCACTTAACCCTCCATTGCCCCAGGTAGAAATAAGTACCTGTATATATGTAAACCGCTTTGACTGTAGTTGCAAAATACCACAGAAAGGTGGTATATCAAGTCCCATTTCCCCTTCCAGCCCCTATCCTGGCAGGGCACTGAATATCCAGAAATGGGGCAGCTCCTAGGAGTTATCCAGGTACCATTGATATCCAGATGCAGTACCCGGATATCTACCACCTGCTTAACCTATGCCCAGATGATCAGAAGCCAAGAATTAAGCCGAACACAGGGGTTGGAGGTCTGTGGGACCCCTAGACCCTCCTACAGAAGCAAATTCCTGGTGGCCTAGTGCCTTCCCATGCTCCAACACTGCCCCCCCCCCTGACACGAGAGCCAGGGAAGCTGGAAGTCCGGTGGATCTTCAGCTCCCCTAACCCCCCCCCCCCCCCACACACACACACCAAAACAAATATCCCTGGTGGCCCAAGTGGGCTGCCAATCTAACCACCTAGCAGTCAACCCCCCCCCCCCCCATATCTCCTCTTTAGTGCCGCCTTCAAAATAGTGGCACCCTGCCCTGCCAAACTGTCTCCTTCTTTTGAAGCCGCAGCACTGCCAGCCTGCATAGAGAATTTTAATTTAATTTTGTCATTTGTAATCTGCTTAATCATCAAGTTGAAGGTCAAGAACAATGTCACATTACAAGCAGCTACTATCTCTGTTCCTAGAGGGCAAAGGGGCAGGGAGAGAATCTTGGTAGTTTTTTTTTGTTTTTTTTTCTAAACCCTAGTTACGTAAAGACCAGCTCCTGAATGAAGATCTCATTTCAGATAAAATGGAAAAGCCATGAAGACATAAGTTTAACTTGTGAAGAACAAATGAGCAGTGAAGTCTGGAGAAGGCCATAGTCTGCAGCTGGATTCTGATTTTCAGGTTGAACAGCTGGTAAATACAACCTCTAAACTTGAAGCATCTGTGCCCAGACGTGGTGGTAAATATTTCCAGACACTGTTGGTGGACATCAAGCTCGGACAGGTGGGAAAAAAAATCAACCTGCCACAACGCCTAAAGCAAGCAAGAAATGGTCCAATCTAAGCAAACTGGCCCACCGTTCGATATTCCTTGCAGCCAAGAAGATGTCTTTGTATCAAAAAGGAGAAGATTTAGTGAACCAAAGGAGGGATTTTAGGCACCAACACACTCCTGCTGGGGTGTATAATTATCAGTGCATTCTTTCTAGGAAAAAAGGTGCCGGTACTCAAATGCTAAGCCACCCTTCAGGGGTGGGGTGATCACTGAGAGACCCACCCTGGAATAGCCAGGTCCCCTGCAAGCAACCAGTCCCAGAATCTATGACAAGGCAGAAGTGGTGTGTAGAGCCTGAGCTCTTTCATTAAAACTTGTGTTCCATGGGTCAATTTTAGCAGACAATGGAAAAGGTGCCGGTACTCAGTATCCCCAAGTACCCCCTCAAAAAAAGCCCTGCTTTTATCACATGTAGCAGTGATTTTGATTTCTACAGGCATTTCTTTTTTCTTTCATTTAGGAGGCTTATCAACATGAGCTATTGTTAAGACATGTTATTTTACTGTTAACCCCTGTAATTAGCTTGATTGTTCTATACTTGGCTCACTTTTGATAATGTGATGTCATAATGCCTCATTCCACCAATGGCTAACAGCCAACCTCATCAGTGATGTCACAATGGCCTGATCACCTACTCATGGGTCCCTTTTATCCAGTACATTTGTTCTAGCAAAAGAGGTGCCGATACTCAAATGCCAGGCTACCCTTCAGGGGTGGGGTGATCACTGAGGGACCCACCCCACAACAGCCAGGCCCCCTGCAACCAGTCCCAGAATCTATGACAAGGCAGAATTGGTGTGTAGGGCCTGAGTTCTTTCATTAAAACTTGGGGTCCATGGGTCAATTTTAGCAGACATTGGAAAAGGTGCCGATACTCAGTAGTAGAGAAGAGGGAGAGAGTGTAGTGAGGAACTGCCACTGAAGAGTTTTGATGACCTCGTGGGCTGCTGACTGGGTGGGCCTGAGGCAAGAATGGATGGGCCTGTGCCCACCCAGGCCCACCCTTAGCTACTCCACTGGTGTAGAGGACTTTGATCCTGGGGACCTGGGCTCAATTCCCACTGCAGCTCCTTGTGACTCTGGGCGAGTGACTTAACCCTCTATTGCCCCAGGAACAAATAACTACCTGTATATACTATCCAGCTTATTTTCGAAAGAGAAAAACGCCTATAGTGCGACCTAAATTGGGAGATAGACGTTTGTCTCGCAAAGGCGCCCAAATCGGTATAATCAAAAGCCGATTTTGGGCGTTTCCAACTGCACTCCGTCGCGGAAACGAATAAAGTTGACGGGGCGTGTCGGAGGCGTGGTGGAGGTGGAACTGGGGCGTGGTTATCAGCCAAGGAGAGATGGGCGTCTTTAGCTGATAATCAAAAAAAAAAGGCGTTTTTACCGCGATTTTGGGTCACTTTTTTGGACCCTTTTTTTTCCACGAACAAGTCCCAAAAAAGTGCTCCAACTGGCCAGATGACCACTGGAGGGAATCGGGGATGACCTCCCCGGACTCCCCCAGTGGTCACTAACCCCCTCCCACCAAAAAAAACCCACTTAAAAAACTTTTTTTCCAGCCTGTATGCCAGCCTCAAATGCTGTACCCACCTCCATGACAGCAGAATGTGTTCGATCCTGTCACAGCCTTTCCCTGGGTCAGATGTGGCTCTCGGGTGCACTACAGGGTCACATCAGCATTGCATTGTGGTGGGTGTAGGGTATTGGGCTCCGTGATTTCATTAGCTTGTGTTACAGTCTCACGATGTTGGTAGTTGGTAGGCTCTTCTCCCATGGTGCTTTTCCCCCTGCCTACTGGGTCACAGTGTGCCCTGTTGTGTTTCCTGTTGTAGTCCATGCGGTAGTGGCCATTTTTGTAAGCCAGTTTAAGTTCCCTTTCCTGTGTTAGCCACGTTGGACAACTTAGTTCTTACCTTGAATGTGGCTGAAAGAGGGCATTGTACAGCATTCTGCCAGCTCTGACCTACTGCTCATCTCAGTACCAGGGAGACTCGTTGCCAGTGAGGCACAACCTCTGATCTGCAGTTAACTGTGAGTAAATGCGGTTATTCCAATAAAGGACGTTTTCGGAGAGATTAGTCTTCAGGTGTCAACTGGTGTGCCAATGTTATATAGCAGCAACCAGTCCTAGGGGCCTGCGTGTATGCAGGTCCCTGGAGCACTTTTAGTGGGTACTGCAGTGCACTTCAGCCAGGTGGCCCCAGGCCCATCCCCCCCACCTGTAACACTTGTGCTGGTAAATGGGAGGCCTCCAAAACCCACTGTACCCACATGTAGGTGCCCCCTTCACCCCTAAGAGCTATGATAGTGTTGTATATTTGTGGGTAGTGGGTTTTGGGGGAGGGGGGTTGGGAGCTCAGCACCCGTGGTAAGGGAGCTATGCATGTGGGAGCTTTTTCTGAAGTCCACCGCACTGACCTAGGGTGCCCAGTTGGTGTCCTGGCATATCAGGGGGGCGAGTGTACTACCAATCCTGGCCCCTCCCACGAGCAAATGGCTCGGATTAGGACGTTTTTGAGCTGGGCGTTTTTAGTTTCCATTATCGCTAAAAAAAACAAACGCCCAGCTCAAAAACGTCAATTTTTTTGAAAATACGGTTCAGCCCACCCCTTCATAGACCCATTCTCGAGATAAACGCCCATGGAGATAGGCGTATCCGTTCGATTATGCCCCTCCACGTAAACTGCTTTGAATGTAGTTGCAAAAACCACAGAAAGGTGGTATATCAAGTCCCATTTCCTTTTCCCTATTTGAGATTCTAAATGGAATGTTGAGACTCTGTTGCTACTATTGGAGATTCTACATGGAATGTTGCTACTATTTCAGATTCTTTTGAGATTCCACATGGAATGTTGCTACTATTTGAGATTCTACATAGAATGTGGCTAGTGGAGGAGTAGCCTAGTGGTTAGTGCAGCAGACTTTGAACCTGGGGAACTGGGTTAAATTCCCACCACAGTTCCTTCTGACTCCGGGCATGCCACTTAACACTCTGTTGCCCCAGCTACAAATAAGTACCTGCATATGTCTGTAAACCAATTTGAATGTGCAATCAAAAACCACAGACAGGCAGTATATCAAGTCCTGTTCCCTTTCAAACAGTTTTGCCACCCCAGTAGTTCATTTGGAGGTTTAGACACTTTTAATCCTACCCATAATATTTTTTCATTGATATATTTCAATATACTTGGAAAATTATGCAAGTTTGTAAACAACCCCTAGATGTGTCCTCCAATAACACCATCCTAAGTAACAGCAGAGGTTCTGTTGAGTTTTACTCTAGTTTTTCTGCTTTGTGGCTTTACCTGGTTCTCCGTTTTATCCCCCCAGCTCTTGTGTTGCTGATCTTTGGGCACATCATTGGTCATTAGATGTATGCAATGCCTTTAGAGTGCTCAATGGTTCCCAAACCTGATTCTGGAGGCACCCCAGCCGGTCAGGTTTACGGGATATCCACAATGAATATTCCTGAGAGAGATTTGTAGGCAGTGGAGGCAGTGTTTGCAAATAACTCTCATGGATTGCCATTGCGGATATCCCAAAAACCTGACTGGCTGGGGTGCCTTCAAAACCAGGATCAGAAACCAAGCCCTCCCGCGGGAGGTGCTGGAGATGAAAACAGTAACGGAATTCAAACATGCGTGGGATAAACATAAAGGAATCCTGTTCAGAAGGAAGGGATCCTCAGAAGCTTAGCAGAGATTGGGGGGCTGATGTTGGGAGGCAGGGATAGTGCTGGGCAGACTTATACGGTCTGTGCTCTGAAGAGGACAGGTACAAATCAAGGTAAGGTATACACAAAAAGTAGCACATATGGGTTTATCTTGTTGGGCAGACTGGATGGACCATACAGGTCTTTTTCTGCCTTCATCATCTACTATTGTCCCCCAGATATTCAAAACTATTTAACCAGCCAGGAATTTCTCTTGGCCTGCTAATAGCATTAAAACACCTAAACGTGGACATTTAGTAGAAGATAACTGGCTATTTCCCGCTGAATATCCTGGTTTCCATTGAAAGGTTGTTATATCTTTAATAAACTAAACTAATTAATAAACAATTATCAGCACTAATTGGTTGTGCTTGCAAATTGGGTGCACACAATTTTGTGTGCCTTATATAGAAACTGGGGGATAATGTGGCCAAATATCTTGGACCCCAAGTCAGTGTTTATATGATGTCTCCAATGTATTTTAAATCCCCACAGTGTGATCCGTAGCTGCATGACTCTCCCTGGAATGGTAACTTCTGAGAGTCCAATATACATAAGAATAGCCATACTGGGTCAGACCAAAGGCCCACCTTACATAAGTACATAAGTATTGCCATACGGGGACAGACCAAATGTCCGTCAAGCCCAGCATCCTGTTTCCAACAGTGACCAATCTAGGTCACAAATACCTGGTAAGATCCCAAAAAGGTACAAAACATTCTATACTGCTTATCCCAGAAATAGTGGATTTTCCCCAAGTCCAATTTAATAATGGTCTATGAACTTTTCCTTTAGGAAGCCATCCAAACCTTTTTAAAACTCTGCTAAGCTAACCGCCTTTACCACATTCTCTGGCAATGAATTCCATAGTTTAATTACTTGTTGAGGGAAGAGAGATTTTCTCTGATTTGTTTTAAATTTACTACTTTGTAGCTTCATTTCATGCCCCCTAGTCCTAGTATTTTTGGAAAGCATAAACAGACACTTCACATCTACCCGTTCAACTCCACTCATTATTTTATAGACCTCTATCATATCTCCCCTCAGCCACCTTTTCTCCAAGCTGAAGAGCCCTAGCCGCTTTAGCCTTTCCTCATAGGGAAGTTATCCCATCCCCTTTATCATTTTCGTCGCCCTTCTCAGCACCTTTTCTAATTCCACTATATCTTTTTTGAGTTACGGCGACCAGAATTAAACACAATATTCGAGGTGCGGTCGCACCATGGAGCGATACAAAGGCATTATAACATCCTCATTTTTGTTTCCCATTCCTTTCCTAATAATACCTAACATTCTATTTGCTTTCTTAGCCGCAGCAGCACACTGAGCAGAAGGTTTCAACGTATCATCAACGACGACACCCAGATCCCTTTCTTGGTCCGTGACTCCTAACGTGGAACCTTGCATGACGTAGCTATAATTCGGGTTCCTCTTTCCCACATGCATCACTTTGCACCTTGCCCAGTATCCTGCTTCCAGTAGTGGTCAAGCCAGATCACACGTACCTGGAAGAAATCCAATTAGTAGCACCACTCCATGCTACCAGTCCCAGGGCAAGCAGTGGCTTCCCCCATGTCCATCTCAATAGCAGACTATGGACTTTTCCTCCAGGAACTTGTCCAAACCTTTTTTTTTAAACCCAGATACTCTAACTGCCATTACCACATCCTCCGGCACTAAGTTCCAGAGCTTAACTAGTCTATGATTTGCTTAAATCTTGTGTGACAGACCTTCTATCTACGTTTATCATTATGAACATAAATATCTTACTGCTCAAAGTTTGCGGAATAAAATTAGCATGCTCTTAGAAATAATTTTAAAAAATCAATGAGTTAAAGTTGGAGATGGTAAATTGAAACCTAGGAATAGGACTAACATGATACAGTATCAGAAATACACATTTAACAGCAGTATAGAACAATCATATATCATAGGATATGGTATTCATGATATCATCATAATACCAATGAAATACTTAATATGTAGCCAAGGGATATATACAGGGACAACATGGGCAGCGGAAAGTCAATTGGGGTAAATAGGTGACTAAACTGAAGGCAAATTATGTCTACAGTTGAATAAGATATGAGGAACTGGTCTAAGTTGTAGGGTGTACAGCAAGCTAGTCCAGGTGCGGAGTGAGTGGACAGTCAGCCACCACATGTATTAAGGGCTTGGGAGAAGGACCAGGCTTTTCACCTGCTTCCTGAAGTAAAGGTAGTCTTCAGTTCAGTGTAGCCCCTCTGGGAGTAAGTTCCATAGTGCGGGGCCGAGAAGAGGTGTTGGCTGGGTATCACATCATAACTTCCCAACTCAGCAGTGCTTGTATGTGAACGAGGTCAACAACCCTGGTGCTTCATCTTCATCGCAAACGTTATAAAATTTGGCGATGAACGTTTGCGATGAAGATGAAGCACCAGTGTTGTTGAGACCTCTGTGCTGCTTGGTTCCCTGACGAAGACAATCGAAATGGGACCGTAGGAATCAGCGCATTATTTGGAGGACAACATGGCAAGATAAGTGTAATCGATTGACTTGCGTTTTTTGAAGACATTGAATGTTTATCTTTAAAGGGATGTGAACTATTAAATTGAAAGCATTAATTGAAAAAATTGAAAAAAAACATTAATTGAAAAAATTATTGAGGGTTTTTCAGTCTGTGAAGACATTTTCTGCGTGCAATTAAACAAATAAGAATTTTTGAATGTTGCCATAGCAGTTGAGCATTCAAATATGGAGGAGATATAAGGATAATAGCATCGGCTTAATTCTCTGACAGAAGTTAATACAAATAGTTCATTTAAGGAGATGTTGCCTCAAGAAGCCCCCAGCTAGATCATATTACAAGCTCATGGGGGCTGGACCGCTTCATCATTGGCAACACCCCTACGTATTTAGAGCAGCCTATCCCAATCATATGTATTAATACTCTTTTTTTCTTTTTATATAAATTTTTCTTTTAAACATATGATGGGCAAACGTCAAGTTAAACGTGACATAAGAGTTACTTAGCTTTTGCAAGGTCCCAACCTTCTTTAGTTAGTACATGCTGAACGCGACCAAGACCAACAATGGCCACCGTTTCGTCGCCTGCTTCAGGGTCATATGGTCTGCGTCTCAGCTGAAGGATCAACCTTTTACAACGGTGGCCATTGTTGGTCTTGGTCGCGTTCAGCATGTACTAACTAAAGAAGGTTGGGACCTTGCAAAAGCTAAGTAACTCTTATGTCACGTTTAACTTGACGTTTGCCCATCATATGTTTAAAAGAAAAATTTATATAAAAAGAAAAAAAGAGTATTAATACATATGATTGGGATAGGCTGCTCTAAATACGTAGGGGTGTTGCCAATGATGAAGCGGTCCAGCCCCCATGAGCTTGTAATATGATCTAGCCGGGGCTTCTTGAGGCAACATCTCCTTAAATGAACTATTTGTATTAACTTCTGTCAGAGAATTAAGCCGATGCTATTATCCTTATATCTCCTCCATATTTGAATGCACTAGTTGATAATAGAACTAGAAGGAGATTACCTTCATATTTTTCTTATAATTTGTCGGCCATAGCAGTTGAGACTTTTCCCTCGTTCACATACAAGCACTGCTGAGTTGGGAAGTTAGATTATCTATTGGTGTTAGCAGTGGCGATCTGGTGTTGGGTATCACATCATGCAATTTCTTTTGACGAAGACATAGACAATTGTGCTCAAGGGTTATCAAAGGACTAACTTATTCTTTATGTACTTTTGCTCTGGACTATTTGGTCCAAGGACTTGAAAATCAAACATAGAATTTTAAATTTAGCCCTGTGAGGTACTGGTACAGTATCATGTTTTCAAAAATATAACATCATTGCATGGAGATGTTCTAGCCCCCCCCCCCCCCCCCCCCCCCCAACAACCTGCTAGGTCTTCAAAGACCAAGATCCTGCCCTGATCCTGCCCTTTCTGTGTAATTTTTTGTTTTGTTACATTTTGGTTTTGTTTTATTTTGTGTTTATAGTTTTTTCGTAGGATCCAACTGGACAAGAACAATACAGCAGCAACAGGAAACAAGCCCTGAGATGAGGAAGAAATGCTTACATGTGCCCTCAGCTTGTTCCTGCTGGGTCGGTCAGGAAACAGGAACCAAGATATCAAAAAAATGTAAGATACAGCTAGATATGAGCTGGCTTGAGAAGACATTGAATAGGCAGCATAGCTTCTCTGAGAAAGTGACTGTCTGACAAACTGAAAAGCACAGCTTCAAGGCTGGCTTGCTCTTGATAGCTGTTAACACTGGAAAAAATTGCTGAGATTTAAAAAAAAACTGTCATTTTGGACTTTTTTCATGTCTTTTCAGGTTAGAGTCAAATTTAGCTGAATTCTATCATTTTTTAAAATCTTTTGTTTAGGTGGCTGAGTCAGTATTTCAATACCTATATTTTGGCTCTTTCATTCTTGTCAAGAGTCCCCTGCAGGGACTTCTTGGATTTCATATTAGAACAAGACAAAATTAGGTTTGCCCACAGTAAGTCTTAATGTCATTGTCCCTCCAAAAAGAACTTCAAGAATTACTGAAATCAAAGACCCAATCAGGAAACAGGAACTAAGATTACCAGAAATACAAGACATACCTAGGCATGGGCTGGCAATAGCAGATTCTCAAGAGTTAGAGTATCTCTTCCTGGAAAACAGCTGCTTTCTAACCCAGAGGTCATAGATTCACTGGGTCAGACCAAAGGCCCATCTAGCCCAATCATGCTTCCAACAATAGCCAAGCCAGGTCACAAATACCTGACATGGTTTATCCCATGTCTGCCCTGGACTTTAGCTCCAGGAATTTACTGAAACCTTTTTGAAACCCAGCCACATTAACTGTTTTTACCACATTTTTCTGGCCTTGAGTTCCAGAGTTTTATTTAATTTTCTCCTATTTGCTTCCAACGTATTAATATGTAACTTCATGGTGTGTCTCCCTTTTTGAGTAAACAATTGATTACCTGTCCCACTTCATGCAGCTTAATGAAAGGGCCCCTTGGTGTGCACAAAATCGTTTTAATGCATATTAAAATAGCAAATAACAAGTTAAAGTTGATGAGCACATATTAAAACATTCTAATGTGTGTAAAAAACTTTTTGTGAACACAAACTGAAAAATAAATACCCCCAAATCAGGTAAAAGTCTTAAAAGGATAAAAAAAAAATGTTTCTGTGCATATCCTTGAAGTCAGACAGAAATTTTGATTGATGGCATTGCAACCAGAATTAACTTAGGCATAGATAACATTTTTGGGTCTCATCTACCATGAGTTATAAGTACTGTGAGTGGGTCATTCTTCCAGGCTCTGGCCAGGGCTGATGCTGCTTAGCTTCCTTCACACACAGTCACGGTTGGGCTCTACACTCTTCAGTAAAACACAGAGGAGTTCTCTGCCTCCTCTTCACCTTCCACAAATGTTCACCAACACCAGGCTTCTTATAACTAAAGGTTTTATTAGTTGCCATTTAACATAATCTTCATGGCTTATTCCTTCTTTAACTTAAACATTTCTTCTTCAATTCAAACATTTAAGCAGTTCCTCAAATTTTCACAGTTCAAACCGCCAAACAAAAGCATTTACTTTTCTTTCTCAGAGAGCAGTGCAGCTATCACTATTTCAGCAGAGAGCTTCAAAAAGCCACAGAGTTCAGCCAGTACCTTCAAGGGGATCTGCTTCCTCCAGCTGCCAGGTCTCCAGCTCCTCCCTTCTCTTTCACCACTCAGGCAGGTATAAGGTGGTTAATTAGCTTAACCACCCCTTCAGGCTCTTCCCCCAAATTCCAGGCAGAACCCAACCCATAACCACCTACACCTGTTTCCAGCCCAGGACTCTCCTTGGTCCCAGCAACCTCCACCTGGACATTCCCCTACTGGCTCCCTCTAGTGACTTACCCAGGGCATTTCCCTCCCCTTCTATGGAAACAGCGCCCTCTAGTGGCCTACCCAGGACAGGACAGCCCCTTACTCTTCACAGTACATAAGTAATGCCACACTGGGAAAAGACCAAGGGTCCATCGAGCCCAGCATCCTGTCCACGACAGCAGCCATTCCAGGCCAAGGGCACCTGGCAAGCTTCCCAAACGTACAAACATTCTATACATGTTATTCCTGGAATTGTGGATTTTTCCCAAGTCCATTTAGTAGTGGTTTATGGACTTGTCCTTTAGGAAACCGTCTAACCCCTTTTTAAACTCTGCCAAGCTAACCGCCTTCACCACGTTTTCCGGCAACGAATTCCAGAGTTTAATTATGCGTTGGGTGAAGAAAACTTTTCTCCGATTTGTTTTAAATTTACTACACTGTAGTTTCATCACATGCCCCCTAGTCCTAGTATTTTTGGAAAGCGTGAACAGACGCTTCACATCCACCTGTTCCACTCCACTCATTATTTTATATACCTCTATCATGTCACCCCTCAGCCGTCTCTTCTCCAAGCTGAAAAGCCCTAGCCTCCTTAGTCTTTCTTCATAGGGAAGTCATCCCATCCCCGCTATCATTTTAGTCGCCCTTCGCTGCACATTTTCCAGTTCTACTATATCTTTCTTGAGATGCGGCGACCAGAATTGAACACAATACTCAAGGTGCGGTCGCACCATGGAGCGAAACAACGGCATTATAACATCCTCACACCTGTTTTCCATACCTTTCCTAATAATACCCAACATTCTATTCGCTTTCCTAGCCGCAGCAGCACACTGAGCAGAAGGTTTCAGTGTACTATCGACGACGACACCTAGATCCCTTTCTTGGTGTCGTCGTCGATAATACACTGATATAATGTCTTATTTTTTCTTCTCTTCTTTTTTCCTATTTGTTTTTTAGTCTGTAGGCCACTTAGTTGGTATTGCTTATAGGCAGGATAGCTAGCACTTAGGGGTCCTTTTACTAAGGTGCACTGAAAAATGGCCTGCACTGTTGTAGGTGCGTGTATTGGACGCACGCAGGCCCATGAAACCTTACCGCCACCCAAGATCTCACACATTAACTAGGTGGTAATCATCAGTGCACATGCACTGCCGATTACCGCCCGGTTAGCGCCAGGCGGTAGAAAATAAAACTTTATTTTCTGCCACGCGTATCGGAAATGTGTAAAAAATGGAATTACCGCCCAGGGCATGGGGGTAGCCGGGCAGTAGTTCCAAATTGACAGACGTTGCACGCTCACTGGACAAATCTCTCTTGTCGTCCCCCTTCTCCTCCACTGCTAACTCCAGACTTCGTTCCTTTTCCCTCGCGGCACCTTATGCCTGGAATAGACTTCCTGAGCCTGTACGTCTAGCTCCATCTCTACCTGTTGTCAAATCTATGCTGAAAACCCACCTTTTCACCACTGCTTTTGGCTCCTAGCCACTACTCAATTGCCCTCCCTTGTTCCTTTCTCACCTAGTACTTCCCTCGCCCTTAATTGTCTTGTCTGTCTGTATTTTTAGATTGTAAGCTCTATTGAGCAGGGACTGTCTCTCTGTGTCAGGTGTTCAGCGCTGCGTGCGTCTGGTAGCGCTATACAAATGCTAATAATAATAATACATGCCTTATTTGTTTTTGGTTCACTTGTATCCCACATTTTCCCAGCTTATGCGGGCTCAATGTGGCTAACAAAGTTACTAGAAAATTACATAATACAACAGGATAAAATTGTTCCAGAAAAAAGTGTCAAATACAAGTACAGAAGCAGCGGAAAAAGAGAATACGGATGGGAATACAGGAGCAACAAAGGGAAGCAGACAGAAGGTAAAAAGCGGGAAAACAAACAAAACGGAAAAAAAGGGGTTTAAGGAGCATTGTGAACTGCAGGGTAGGCTTTTTTTGAACAAATAAGTTTCTAGTCATTTTTTAAATGTTTGATGATCCGGTGTCTCTTTCAGTTGTCTCGGCAAAGCATTCCAGGTTCGTGGGCTGATGGACAAAAAGGAAGAAGCGTAGATCGTCCTGCATTTTAGATTCCTCAATATTTTTGCTGGCCGCATTCATCACGACAGCAGGAAATAACTCAGATGCAGTTTTTCCTTTTGCAATCATCCCAACAATCCTTTTCATTGCATCCAGTTTGGCAGAATCTTTGTTGCTCTCCAGTAGAGGACCCCTTAATAAACTTGAAAGATTTCACAGCAAACTTTGGGTGAAAAGATTAAAACCAACTGAAATCTGGTGTCAATCCTGGCACGTAAGTTAGGCACTGATCCCCGGTATTCAGTAATACTGCTGCACATCTTTAATGAATGCCCTCCACCCGTCCCTGCCCCTCCCTTGGCCACGCCCCCTTTTGAGTTGCACGTTATAAGATTTGAGCACAGATATTTATAGAACAGCGCTTAGCAAGATGTGCATGCAAATCCAAATAGTTATCAATTAACATCGATAATTGATTGTTCGCACTCAATTATTGGCGCTCATTGACTCCTTTGCCAATTTAGGGGTCCATTTACAAAGGTGCATAAGTGCCTACATGCGTCCAACACATGTCAAATTGGAACTACTGCCCAGCTACCATGTGCCCCTGAGCGGTAATTCCATTTTTTATGTGCGTCCGATACGTGCGGCAGAAAATATTTTCTATCATGTGGCATTAACTGGGCTACCAGTGCCAAGGTGATGCTAGAAGAGGGACGGAGTAAAGGCTTTGGCTTTGTGTGTTTCTCCTCACCGGAAGAGGCCACCAAAGCTGTCACAGAGATGAATGGACGCATTGTGGGTTCTAAGCCCCTCTATGAGCAACTATCTACCCTTCCGGAAATCACTAAAAAAACACCTGTTCAAGTAAGCCTACCTAAATGAACCAATCTAATCCTAGGATCCCTCCTACCCAACACATATCCAGAAGACAACGACAATGCCCACCTAATTTCCCTATACTTTTCCCTTGTCTCATCCCCCTCCCGCCCCCTCTACCCCTCCTCCAATACTCATCTACCCCCTGCTCATTCCTCTCCTACTCCCTTCACCTTTCCCCACCTTTACCTACCTATCTCTTTTATTATTCTGCCATAATTAACCTATTTTTTTCTCTATCAATACATATTATTCTGTAAGCCGCATTGAACCTGCTTTGAGTGGGAAAGCGCAAAGTACAAATGTAATAATAAATAAATAATCGGCAGTGTATATAGCTACACACGTTGATGCTTACTGCCCGGTTAGTGCGTGAGACCGTACCACCAAGTCAGTAGGTTGCGGTAAGGTCTCAGGCCAAAAATGAATGCATGCTCATTTTAATTTTGCTGTACGTCCATTTTCAGCCACACAAAAAAGGCCTTTTTTTTTTACAGACGCGCTGAAAATTGACCAGCATGTGGCCAAAACACGCACCTACATCAGCGCAGGCCATTTTTCAGTGCAACTTAGTAAAAAGGCCCCTTAGTTGCACGCACATCTCAGAATAGTGCACAGATTTGCATGTATAAATTTACACGTCATTTATAGAATCTGGGGATGTGGGTAAACTTTCTGCCTCACCTAGAATGACAGCTGCTAGGGACACCCCGAAAGGATGCTGCATTACGAAGGTGTGCTAATAGAATTAGTGTGCATTAAGTGCCATGCAGCCAACAAGTACACAGTAGGCTGCACGACATTTAGCAGGTGCTAAATCCATTAGGACCCCTGCCAAACACCTCCGAGAAAAATTACTCTGGCTTCCCATCAAGGAACGTATTGCCTTTAAAACTTGCACCTTGATTCATGGGATCATTTACAGTGACGTTCCTGGATACATGCTAAATCTAATAGATCTACCAACCAGAAATAGTTACAGTTTTTCCCGGTCCTATTTAATCTTACATTATCCAGATTGCAATGGCCTCAAATACAAATCTACATACTCATCAAGCTTCTCCTTCATTGGAACACAGCTTTGGAATGCACTGCCTAAATTCTTAAAATCAATTCGGAAACCCTCTAAAGTTCATGAAATTATTGAAGACCATCCTGTTCAAGAAGGCTTACCTTCCAGATGTAACACAGTCTACTTCTTCTTTGTTAGCAAAATTTATGGACCCTAATGTTCTTTTATTATCTTCTATTGTCTTTGTTGTTTTATACAATATGTTCACGATTCATATTTTGCTGTGACATTGTCTAATGATATTTTACTGTACTGTAGCCTACCCATGATGTTGTGTAAGCCACATTGAGCCTGCAACTGGTGGGGTATAAATGTGGTAAATAAATAAATAAATTTGCAGATACTGAATAGTAAAGACCCCTGTTACTCGGCTCTGCAGATTGTTCAGAATGGAGCAGCTCACATGCTTGGGGGCATAGAGAGGTTTGAGCATGTTTCTCCCATTTTGAAATGTTTGCATTGGTTGCCAGTATATAAAATTTTGACTTTGATCCATCAGCGTAGATATGGTAAGATTCTGCAATATTTTGTGGATTCTTTGCTCATGTATGAACCACAATGAAATTTAGGAGATGTGTCTATTTGTTCTTTTGTTCAGAAACAAGGAATCATGCTTTTTCGGTAGCTGGGAGGAACTTGTGGAATCATCTGGAGGGTTATTTAAGACTCTGTACAGGTTATCAACAATTTAAGAAACTGTTGAAAACTATTCTGAAAAAGTGTTTATTGATGGATGAAGATTTGTCTGGCCTAAGCGGCTCTTTCTAGTATTGGAACTGGACTTGATATACTTCCTTTCTGTGGTTTTTGCAACTATTATTATTATTTATTGCATTTGTATCCCACATTCCCCCACCTATTTGCAGGCTCAATGTGGCTTACATAGATTTGATAATATTGTCATAGTTGGATATCAGATACAATTAGTAATGTGTAGCACTTAGGAAGGGGTGAGGGAAGAGAGTTGTTAGGGTAATTATAGGAGGTTTGAACTACATTCAAAGGGGTGGTTTACATAGCATATCCAGGTACTTATTTGTACCCGGGGTAATGGGGGGTTAAGTGACTTGCCTAGGGTTGCAAGGACCTGCAGGGGGAATTGAACCCAGTTCCCCAGGCTCAAAGTCTGCTGCACTAACCACTAGGCTACTCCTTCACTCCTTTTTATGTTTATGGCGCTTAAGATTTATGAGTTTATAAGTTTGTTAATGTCTGATGGATGTGTTTTATATTGCAAATGTTTTTATTGCTTTATTTATTTATTTATGGATTTACAATACTAACAACAAGCACAAAAATACTCATTGAGAAATTAAACATTGGCAAACATTATACCATTTAAAGGACAATTTTCTTTAGGTAACATTAATGCCTGTTTACTAAAGTCCACAATATTTGAGATTCACGAATAACAATTATGGATATTTTACAGGAAATTTTAACAAAGAAAGTCAGCTGTGTCATAGTTTCACCAGATACCCCAATTATTTCAATGAGAGCTATATTCCGATACCCCCCATATTCCCTTTAGCTGCCAGGAAAGTGGATAATTGTGAGGGTTCAAAGAAAACAAACTTATTTGTCTGGTATTTTATAACACATTTACAGGGGTATTTGAGGAAAAAAGTTCCCCCCAGCTGGAGTACACCTGACCTCATCAATAGCAATCTCTGTCGGCATTTCTGTGTTTCTTTAGTAACATCAGGGAAGAGTCGAACCTTGAGTCCGAGAAAGCTTGAATGTTATTATTGTAACCCGCTTTGATTTTAAAGTAGGATATAAATCCATGAAATAAATAACAAAATAAATAAATAACTGTGACGTAGTAAAAGGACCCCGTCATAATGAAATAAATAGACAAAAATACATGATTACACTTTTGACTATTAGCTGTACCTTTTGATAATGATTTCATTGCCCTTTTCTGTTCAAAATATTTCTCTGAAGATGGGAAGCCCTTGCACTGAGAAAAAAGAAGACCATTCCCCCTTGGTCTATATTTGCCAAATTTCAAATGAGTGTGCTTTGAGCAAACACAGAGGGGAATCTTGAAAAAAGAAAAAAAAAAACCCCAGAGCGAAACCTCACCCAGCAGCTCTTTGCCAGCATTTAATGGTATCTGTGGAAAAAGCAATAAAAGGGACATAGCCCATTAGGCAAGAACAAATTTTTTCTCCCCATAATTTTATCTTTGTTTAATTGAATATTTAATTAGTATAAATATGAAACTAATTTTTTTTATGTCTTCAGTACATTTAGCAAGAAGCCATGTTCCTAGCCAAGTATATGGAAAGGTATTTACGCATATACGGACAGCAGTCGTGCCCTTCTTGTCCCCTTCCGTGTGCTAATAGAAGTAAGCGGGTCATTTGGCATTAGCAAAGGAGTAAGTTAGCATTTGCACTGAGCTGAATCTTTCCAGACTGTGTGCATATTGGAGCCGGTAGACAGCGGCTCCTTTCACATTGATGAATGACTTTTTTCAAGCGTTCTGCTCCCCAGTTATGAGAAGAGTGACCCGGTCAGGAGACGACTTTATGAAGCTATAAAAAATGTATGTCACTTCGGACTCTCTAATGTCATGAAAAAAAAAAATCCTGTGCAAAAAAAACCCGGCAGGATAATAAGCCAGGTTTCAATGCTCTTAATAGCTTTCTGTCCACGGTTGTGCTGTACTCCTAGGTTTGGTTGTCGATTGCCTCCATTCTACCTGGTTCAAAAAAACAAATTCTTTAATCTGCTATTTCACAGGAATGTTTATAGGTGGAGAGAGAGAGATTTCAGAATGTCTACATTTAAAGAACCAGTAGGGACAATACAGGAATACATTTATTTATTTTTACTTATTAGGATTTATTTACCCCCTTTTTGAAAGAATTCACTCAATAAATCAAACATAAGCAATAGACAATTACAGCAGTAAATATATTCAAATAACAATACAAAGTATGGCATAGTTACTACTTATAATGTCAACACAATAGGTAATAGAACATTTTAATAGACAGCGTAGGGTGTAAACAAAGAATGAATATATAGAGAATAAGAGAATAAGAGGCAAAATAAGAGAAAACAAAACAACACAATACAATCTGTTCAAGGTGGCTATGAATTTTTATTTTATTTTTTTTTTAGGAATTCAAAACAGATAAAGTGACCCACTATAAAGCAGAGGAGCTCTGAAAAAGATCTTTTATGTCATATTTTATTAAATTGTAGTTGTGTCCGAAGGGATGAAACAAGGGAAGAGTTGCCAGGTCCACTTACTGCATATCTTTGCTGGAATATTCTGGAGTTTTCAGATTCTGACATGTAGAAGTAGCAGTGCCCTTGCAGATCAGCAACGCGGCCACGCCAGAGAAGAGGACTTCAGTTGGCGGGTGTTGGGGACCCCCGCCAGCAAAGGTACCCGACGGCGGCGGGGGAGGGTTAGCGGTGGGAGGTGGGGGTCAAAGGGGTTGGCGGTGGGGGGGCCAGGGCCCCCGTGGCCCCACTTAGCTATGCCCCTGATATATATAGGGCCAGATTCTATAAATTGCACCCAAAAATGAGCACCCAGCAGTATTCCACAAATGGTGTTCTGAGTTGGGCGCTGTTTATAGAATAGCGCTTAGCGCTGGGATCTGCACCTAACTTTTGGCATGAGGAGTTACACCAACTGAAACTTGGTGTTGATCCTCTCACCTAAATTAGGTGCAGATCACCCAAATTCTATAATAATGCTAATGGCAACATTAGTGCATGGCTATTAATTCGGAAAAAGGATAACTGGCCATTTTTTGGCAGTGGTAAAAATGGTTTTAGCACATGGGAAAGACTAGATTAGTTTTACATTTACTACTTTGTAGTTTCATTGCATGCCCCCTAGTCCTAGTATTTTTGGAAAGAGTCAACAAGCGATTCAGATCTACCTGTTCCTCATTATTTTATAGACTTCTATCATATGTCACGTTTCCTGGCTGTTCTGAGCATGGACTCTGGTGGCCATCTTGGATTCAGGCTTATTCCAGGGTTTGGCGGCCATCTTGGAGAGGGCCTGTTAGGCCAGGGCAGCCATCTTGGAGGTGGCAGCTGCAGGAAGGAAGCCCTTATTTGGTCGCAGGGTGTTCCCGATAGGGGCTGCCATCTTGTTTTCAGCTGTGCCTGGTTGAGCCTGATTCCTGCCTATTTAAGGCTCTGCCCTCAGTCTATCAGGGCTTCGGCTTCTACTCGGTTCGCTGACTAGTAGCATTGTTTTGGGTCTACTTCTGACGGATACTTGGTTCTGACCTCTGCCTGTTCCTGGACTTGCTTTTGACCGCTGCCTGGTACTGACTCCTGCCTGTTCCTGGACCTGCTTCTGACCGCTGCCTGGCGTTGACCTGTTGCCTAGCCCTGGTTTGCTGTGACCTGCTGCTTGGCCTAACCCTGTGGACTTTGTGCTGGACTTTGTTCTCTCTGTTGCTGGCTGCCCGAACTCAGGGGCTCAACTCCTAGGGAACGGTGGGAGGCACAGGGAGGACTCAGGGTTTTGGCTGACAGCCCGGTGAGGGTTGTATGTAGCAAGAGTTAAACTGGGTCTGCGGCATGACACCAGAATGAAACTGGGCAGCCTGGACGGTCCTGGCGATCTCTATCAGCCATCACATTTTATGTTTCATTATTACTTTCAATAACGGTTATATATCTAGAGTATTCCAAAAAAGACCCAGTGAAAGAAACTTAGGTTTGAGATATGACCTTCAAAATGATTCTTGAGGTTTAAAGACAACAAATCATTTTGAATACATTCAGCTTGATGCAGTATGACTTTCCATGTGATGAAAAAAAGCCGAGGTGCTCAACGTGTCCCAGGTGGCCATGGAAGTTATTGTTTCTCTCAAATATTTCACCTTGGCATAGTTAAAGCACTACAAGAGGTACATATAATATATTTTTCTTACAAAATTCTATCCAACATTTAACCATGTATTCGCTAGTCTATGTTACTGACATTTGTTGAGAGGCAACACTTCCAGCTTTTTAAACTAGAATGTATATAATTCATTTTATGAAAGCAATTGAGACTCATTTTCAAAGCACTTATACTTATAAGTTCCACAGGTCACTCACGTAACTTTGGAAGTCTAAGTGCTTTGAAAATGCGGCTCATTGTCTAACAAACACAATCTATTCTACCAGACACCTTCAAGGCCGGAGCACGCTGTTAGAATACTTTAACTCTGTCAAACTTGCGCATTAGCGTAGATGTCTGCTTTTAAAACCTATGAAAAATCTCACTTGGCCTTGACATTGTTCCCAGGAAAAATCCTTATTTAAAAAGTACCAAACATTTCATTAATGCCCATAAAAGAACCTTTTTTTTCCTCTCCATTAATACCATTGTATGTAATCTGCTTTCATGGTCTGACCCTAAGAGGGCAATCAAATAAACGGAACCTTGAACCTTCGTTTAAATTCTGCATATTTTAAATGACATACATTTGTGTTTTGTCTGTCATACTTTGAGTATCTACTGGGCTCCGAGTCTTCAATTATGAGTCTTTGAGTCAATTATGAGTTTTTAGTGGTAAAATTTGCAGTTACTGTGGCTTAACATGAGATTTCTTGTGTGCTAGCTGCAAATGTAATGTAGAACATAGCGAGGGTGTTCCCACTGGTTTTTTATAATGCAGATTAATGCGCTGTACTTGCTTGCAGCTAATGCGGAAGTAGGAGGCAGTATATGGTCCTGTGTTAACTCTGTGTTAGACAGTTAACGTACAATAAGTGTTGCATATAAGAACATAAGCGTTTGCCATACTGGGACAGACCGAATGTCCATCAAACCCAGCATCCTGTTTCCAACAGTGGTCAACCCAGTTCACAAGTTCCTGGCAAGATCCCAAAACAGTGCAATACATTTTATGCTGTTTATCCTAGAAATAAGCAGTGGACTTTCCCCAAGTGCATTTTAATAATGGCTTATGGACCTTTCTTTTAGGAAGCTATCCAAACCTTTTTTAAACCCCGTTAATCTAACTACTTTTACTACATTCGCTGGAAACGAATTCCAGAATTTAATTACATGTTGAGTGAATAAGATTTATTTTAAATTTACTACTTTGTAGCTTCATCGCGTGCCCCCTAGTCCTAGTATTTTTGGAAAGAGTAAACAAGCGATTATGTGCATTTTTTTGGCAGTGAATTTTTTAGGCATGATATATAGAATCTAGCTCTTAGGGGTTAGTCTACAGTGGGGGAAATAAGTATTTGATCCCTTGCTGATTTTGTAAGTGTGCCCACTGACAAAGACATGAGCAGCCCATAATTGAAGGGTAGGTTATTGGTAACAGTGAGAGATAGCACATCACAAATTAAATCCGGAAAATCACATTGTGGAAAGTATATGAATTTATTTGCATTCTGCAGAGGGAAATAAGTATTTGATCCCCCACCAACCAGTAAGAGATCTGGCCCCTACAGACCAGGTAGATGCTCCAAATCAACTCGTTACCTGCATGACAGACAGCTGTCGGCAATGGTCACCTGTATGAAAGACACCTGTCCACAGACTCAGTGAATCAGTCAGACTCTAACCTCTACAAAATGGCCAAGAGCAAGGAGCTGTCTAAGGATGTCAGGGACAAGATCATACACCTGCACAAGGCTGGAATGGGCTACAAAACCATCAGTAAGACGCTGGGCGAGAAGGAGACAACTGTTGGTGCCATAGTAAGAAAATGGAAGAAGTACAAAATGACTGTCAATCGACAAGATCTGGGGCTCCACGCAAAATCTCACCTCGTGGGGTATCCTTGATCATGAGGAAGGTTAGAAATCAGCCTACAACTACAAGGGGGGAACTTGTCAATGATCTCAAGGCAGCTGGGACCACTGTCACCACGAAAACCATTGGTAACACATTACGACATAACGGATTGCAATCCTGCAGTGCCCGCAAGGTCCCCCTGCTCCGGAAGGCACATGTGACGGCCCGTCTGAAGTTTGCCAGTGAACACCTGGATGATGCCGAGAGTGATTGGGAGAAGGTGCTGTGGTCAGATGAGACAAAAATTGAGCTCTTTGGCATGAACTCAACTCGCCGTGTTTGGAGGAAGAGAAATGCTGCCTATGACCCAAAGAACACCGTCCCCACTGTCAAGCATGGAGGTGGAAATGTTATGTTTTGGGGGTGTTTCTCTGCTAAGGGCACAGGACTACTTCACCGCATCAATGGGAGAATGGATGGGGCCATGTACCGTACAATTCTGAGTGACAACCTCCTTCCCTCCGCCAGGGCCTTAAAAATGGGTCGTGGCTGGGTCTTCCAGCACGACAATGACCCAAAACATACAGCCAAGGCAACAAAGGAGTGGCTCAGGAAGAAGCACATTAGGGTCATGGAGTGGCCTAGCCAGTCACCAGACCTTAATCCCATTGAAAACTTATGGAGGGAGCTGAAGCTGCGAGTTGCCAAGCGACAGCCCAGAACTCTTAATGATTTAGAGATGATCTGCAAAGAGGAGTGGACCAAAATTCCTCCTGACATGTGTGCAAACCTCATCATCAACTACAGAAGACGTCTGACCGCTGTGCTTGCCAACAAGGGTTTTGCCACCAAGTATTAGGTCTTGTTTGCCAGAGGGATCAAATACTTATTTCCCTCTGCAGAATGCAAATAAATTCATATACTTTCCACAATGTGATTTTCCAGATTTAATTTGTGATGTGCTATCTCTCACTGTTACCAATAACCTACCCTTCAATTATGGGCTGCTCATGTCTTTGTCAGTGGGCACACTTACAAAATCAGCAAGGGATCAAATACTTATTTCCCCCACTGTATATACGGCGTCGAAAAAAAATGGCGCTGAAATCAGTGCTGACTAAGTGTATTCTTTAATTGATGTTAGATTTAGGTGCTGATTATAGAATACACTTAGTTGATATTTCAACGCCTAAATCTAAGTGAATCCATTTACACTATTGAAAACATGGCCTAAATCCCAGCGTATATATTTAGGTGCACTGGGCCATATTCTATAACTAGGCACTTAAATTTCAGAATGCCTATGAAACACCCACTTCCCCACCCATAACCACGCCCATTTTTGCCTGCACGTGTTAGAAGTTCAGCGTTCAAACAAAAAAAAAAAAACAGCACCACGGGCCTTTAAAAATGGAACACAGTTCTTTAATCCATTTGGATACAGAAAGTGAAAGTGCCTTGGTGCTTTGTAGCTTTTACTATATGAGACGTGGGGTAAGGAATAATATATTGTAGAGGAATATATTCGAGTTATTCCCCAAGTTTTCCACGTCATCACTTGTCGGGTCTTTTGTCAAGGCTCATTCATTAAAGAACTGTGTTCCATTTTAAAGGCCCATGGTGCTGTTTTTTTTGTTTGGACTTTAGTTTGTACTTCGTACCCTCTCTTTTGTTATACAGAAGTTCAGCGTTCATCATTACAGAATAAGCTTAGCAAGTTGTACACCTACATTCTAATCAATGCCGATTAGTGCTCATATTGCTTGTTATGTGTTGTTATCACTACTACTACTACTTATCACTTCTATAGCGCTACAAGGCATTCGCAGCGCTGTGCACCATACATGAAAAGACAGTCCCTGCTCAAAGAGCTCACAATCTATATAGGACAGACAAACAGAACAATTAAGAGGTAAGGGAACCCTTAACTATAGTATGTGGCCATTAGCATGTGAGCCCTTAACACATTTGCTTGTGAGCCATTAACTATGGTGTGTGAACCCTTAGCGTGTGAGCCATTAACACATTAGCATGTGAGCCTTTAACTATTTTCTAGTCATGGCCATTAGCATGTGAACCCTTAACTATAGCGTGTGGCCATTAGTGTGTGAGCCCTTAACACATTTGCATGTGAGCCGTTAACTGTGGCGTGTGAACCCTCAACTATAACATGTGGCTATTAGCATGTGAGCCCTTAACACATTTGCATGTGAGCCGTTAACTGTGGCGTGTGAACCCTCAACTATAACATGTGGCTATTAGCATGTGAGTCCTTAACACATTTGCATGTGAGCCATTAACTATGGTGTGTGAACCCTTAGCGTGTGAGCCATTAACACATTAGCATGTGAGCCTTTAACTATTTTCTAGTCATGGCCATTAGCATGTGAACCCTTAACTATAGCGTGTGGCCATTAGTGTGTGAGCCCTTAACACATTTGCGTGTGAGCCGTTAACTGTGGTGTGTGAACCCTTAGTGTGTGAGCCATTAACACATTAGCGTGTGACCTTTAATGCATTAGCGTTTAAGCCATTATAGTGTGTTAGCTCTTAGCATGTAAGCCATTAACACATTAGAGTGTGAGCCCTTAACTATTTTCTAGGAATAAGAGCTTACACGCTAACCATGTGCTACTTGGTTAGCCTACAGCAATGTAGCTGCTCTAACCAATTAACACTGGGCATGCCTACTCTCTGCCCCCAAACACACCCCCAGTACTAAAATATAAAATGTCATTTTTAAGCACGTGGGAAGCGTGAACAGTTGCCAAAACTACCACAGGACGCCTAGGCAGTAGTGGCATTTAACCTGCGGTAAGCACTCGTTAGTACTTAGTAAAAGAGTCCCTCAGAGTCACAAGGAACTGCAGTGGGAATGAAACCCATTTCTCCTGGTTTTCATGCCACACATTACAGCCAGTATGAGGTTGACCAAGCACCTATTTTGCTACAAGAGAAAATGACTGGTTCAAACACTGTTCTAACACACATACTATGAAACCACCAAAGAAAGAACATTTAAAGGAAATGGAAAGTAATAGCAGTTGTAAACAAAATTAATTGCAAGAGAATAAAAACAAGTGATAACACTGGAGAGAAATTAGCAATTTAATTACACTTTCCTGGAGCTTGTGCCTACAAGCCAGATTGTGGACATTTGTCAAAATTATAGTTACAAGGACTTTTTCTTCGGGATTTGCCATGGAGAAACACCAAAGCCTTTCCACTCTCTCATAAAAAAATGTGAGACAGTTATGAATAAAAGATAAATAGTTAATAGCAGGGAATAAAAAAAAAAAGGAAACTATGCAATGAATACTTAAAACTGAAGGAGTTGATTCACCTTATTCTGACTCCCAGCAAGAAGGCTGAGGTGAATATTTGTTCATCCAGATTGTGAATTAAATAATTGATATTCAAAGCTGGAGTAGAGGCTATATGGAAGAACAAATTGGGGTGACTAGGGGTGAAGAGTGGGAAAATGGGCATACAGTGAAGAATTATAGTACAGGATTGTCTTGCTCCAAGATGAAAAATGTTTTAACATAGTAACATAGTAGATGGCGGCAGAAAAAGACCTGCACGGTCCATCCAGTCTGCCCAACAAGATAAACTCATATGTGCTACTTTTTGTGTATACCCTACTTTGATTTGTACCTGTCCTCTTCAGGGCACAGACCGTATAAGTCTGCCCAGCACTATCCCCGCCTCCCAACCACCAGCCCCGCCTCCCACCACCGGCTCTGGCACAGACGTATAAGGCTGCCCAGCACTATCCCCGCCTCCCAACCACCAGTCCCACCTCCCACCACCGGCTCTGGCACAGACTGTATAAGTCTGCCCAGCACCATCCCTGCCTCCCAACCACCAGCCCCGCCTGCCACCACTGGTTCTGGCACAGACCGTATAAGTCTGCCCAGCACCATCCCCGCCTCCCAACCACCAGTCCCGCCTCCTACCACCGGCTCTGGCACAGACCGTATAAGTCTGCCCAGCACCATCCCCGCCTCCCAACCACCAGTCCCGCCTCCTACCACCGGCTCTGGCACAGACCGTATAAGTCTGCCCAGCACCATCCCCGCCTCCCGCCACCGGCTCTGCCACCCAATCTCGGCTAAGCTCCTTAGGATCCATTCCTTCTGAACAGGATTCCTTTATGTTTATCCCACGCATGTTTGAATTCCGTTACCGGTATTTCCTTATCCATAAGTGTCTTTATTTATTATTTCTTTTTTTTGGACACACAGTTACTCTGATGACATTGATCCCATGTAGAAAAAGGTAAGAAGACAACACAAAGCATTCTCTGGTTGTGATATCAGAATGTAGGAGGAATCCCACTTTATTTGCATATTCTTTGAAATCCTTATTCTCCTCTGCTACATAGCAAAGGGTGAGGAAAACGTGTGCCCTCAGACACAAGGGAAAACAAAACTAAACTTATTTCAATCAGGAAATAAACCACCACAGATTTGGCAAGCTACAGACGAAGAGGAACTGCTAGAACACAAGCCTGCTTATAATCGAACGAGAAAAACGCCCAAGTTCCGACCTAAATCGGGAGATGGACGTTTATCTCACAAAAATGAATAACACGGTATAATCGAAAGCCAAACTTGGACGTTTTCAACTGCACTCCATCGCGGAAGCGTACAAATTTGACGGGGGCATGTCGGCGGCGTGGTGAAGGCGGGACTGGGACATGGTTATCACCCGAACAGAGATGGGCGCCTTTCGTCGATAATGGAAAAAAAGTATGCGTTTGTAGCTAGAATTTAGGGCACTTTTCCTGGACCCTGTTTTTTCACGAATAAGGCCCCAAAAAGTGCCCTAAATGACCAGATTACCACCAGAGGGAATCGGGGATGACCTCCCCTGACTCCCCCAGTGGTCACTAACCCCCTCCCACCACAAAACATGATGTTTCACAACTTTTTATTTTCACCCTCAAATGTCATACCCACCTCCCTGGCAGCAGTATGCAGGTCCCTGGAGCAGTTGTTAGGGGGTGCAGTGGACTTCAGGCAGGTGGACCCAGACCCATCCCCCCCCTACCTGTTACAATTGTGCTGCTTAATGCTTAGTCGTCCAACCCCCCCAAACCCACTGTACCCACATGTAGGTGCCCCCCTTCACCCCTTAGGGCTATAGTAATGGTGTAGACTTGTGGGCGGTGGGTTTTGAGGGGGATTTGGGGGGCTCAACACACAAGGGAAGGGTGCTATGCACCTGGGAGCTCTTTTACCTTTTTTTTTTGTTTTGTTTTTGTAAAAGTGCCCCCTAGGGTGCCCGGTTGGTGTCCTGGCATGTGAGGGGGACCAGTGCACTACGAATCCTGGCCCCTCCCACGAACAAATGCCTTGGATTTATTCGTTTTTGAACTAGGCGCTTTCATTTTCCATTATCACTGAAAAGCAAAAACGCCCAGCTCACAAATTGTCGAATAAAACATGGACGTCTATTTTTTTTTAAAAATACGGTTCGGTCCGCCCCTTCACGGACCCGTTCTCGGAGATAAACGCCCATGGAGATAGACGTTTTCGTTCGATTATGCCCCTCAAGGCCAGCTTTTTTTCCAAGAAAAAAGAATGGAAGCCACCAAGAAAATGATCCAGTTTGGCCAAAAAGGCTCAGTTTATTTAAAGAAGGTACATACTACTACTACTTAACATTTCTAAAGCGCTACTAGGGATACGCACCACTGTACAATTTTAACATGGAAGGACAGTCCCTGCTCGAAGGAGCTTACAATCTAAAAGACAGGTGTACAATCTAGAGACAAGTGTACAATCTAAAAGACAAGTGTAGAGTCGATCTGATAGGGCATACTATATTTCTCGAAAGATTAGGTACCGAAAGCAGCATTGAAGAGGTGAGTTTTAAGCAGAGTTTTGAAGATGGGTAGGGAGGGGGCTTGGCGTAGGGGTTGAGGAAGATTGTTCCAGGCATAGGGAGAGGCAAGGCAGAATGAGCGGAGCCTGGAGTTGGCAGTGGTGGAGAAGGGAACTGAAAGGAGGGATTTGTCCTGTGAACGGAGGTTACGGGCGGGAACATAGGGGGACATGAGGGTAGAGAGGTAGTGAGGAGCCGCAGACCGGGTGCATTTGTAGGTAAGGAGGAGAAGCTTGAATTGAATGCGGTATCTGATCGGAAGCCAATGAAGTGATTTAAGGAGAGGGGTGATATGAGTATATCAGTTCTGGCGGAATATAAGACGTGCAGCAGAGTTCTGAACAGATTGAAGGGGGGGATAGATGGCTAAGTGGGAGGCCGGTGAGGAGTAAGTTGCAGTAGTCAAGGCGAGAGGTAATGAGAGCATGGACGAGAGTTTGTGTGGTGTGCTCAGAAAGGAAAGGGCGAATTTTGCTGTATGCAAAAGAGACTTCGAATCAAGGATACTCAGCACTGCAGTGTTTCGGCAAGAATTGCCTTCATCAGGGCTCCTCAAACAATACAAGAAACTTGCTGTATACTGTAGAAACCAGAGTCTCTTCTGATGAAATAAACCACCGTCTCTCTGGACAGTGTGAATAAAATGAGCCAAAACAGCACGGACATTTACCTCTGGATTCCATCCCGCTTATTTTCGAAGGAGATCGCCGGCCATCTTCCGACACAAATCGGGAGATGACCGGCCATCTCCTAAACCCGGCCAGATCGATATAATGGAAAGCCGATTTTGGCCAGCTCCAACTGCTTTCCATCGCAGAGGCGGCGAAAGTTCAAGGGGGCATGTCGGCAGGGTAGCGAAGGCGGGACGGGGAGGGGTTACGAGATGGCTGGCTTCGCCCGATAATGGAAAAAACAAAGCCGGCCCTGACGAGCATTTGGCCCGCTTCACTTTGTCCCTTTTTTTTCAGGACCAAGCCTCAAAAGGGTGCCTCACCTGACCTGATGACCACTGAAGGGAATCGGGAATGACCTCCCCTTACTCCCCCAGTGGTCACCCCCCCCCCCCCCCAAAAAAAAAATAAAAATAAAAAAAAATATTTTTTTGCCAGCCTCTATGCCAGCCTGAAATGTCATACCCAGCTACCTGACAGCAGAATGCAGGTCCCTGGAGCAGATTTTAGTGGGTGCAGTGCACTTCAGGCAGGTGGACCCAGGCCCATCCCCCCCTACCTGTTACACTTGTGGTAGAAACTGTTGAGCCCTCCAAACTCCCCCAAAACCCACTGTACTCCCATATAGGTGCCCCCCCCCCCTCATCCCTAAGTGCTATGGTAGTGGTGAACAGTTGTGGGGAGTGGGTTTGGGGGGGGCTGAGCACACAAGTTAAGGGAGCTATGCACCTGGAATCAATTTTTGAAGTCCACTGCAGTGCCCCCTAGGGTGCTCGGTTGGTGTCCTGGCATGTCAGGGGGACCAGTGCACTACAAATGCTGGCCCCTCCCACGACCAAAGGGCTTGCATTTGGCCGGGTTTGAGATGGCCGGGCCCGGTTTCCATTATGGCCGAAAACCAAAGCCGGCTATCTCTAAATCCGGCGATATCTAAATCATGCGATCTCAACATTTGACCTGTGTTGAGATTTAGCCGGCCCCGACTGTATTATCGAAAGAAAATATGGCCGGCCATCTTTTTCGATAATACGGTTGGCTCCGCCCCTTTACGGAGCCGGCCCCAGAGATGGCCGGCCCCGTTCGATTATGCCCCTCTATATTGTCCCCCAGATTCTATATAGTGTGCTTCGATTTAGGCGCCAAAATTGGCATGGATTCTATAACACTGCATATAACTTAATTGGTTTAACAAGCTAATGAGTGCTGATAACAGCAATTAACGAGCAATAATGAGCACTAATTGGCACTGATTAGAATTTAGGCCCACAACTCGCTAAGCATATTCTGTAACGATGTGCACTGGACTTCTAACGTGAGGAGGCAAGAAGGGGCATGGCTATGGGCAGGGAAATGGGCATTTCATGGGCATTCCAAAATTTAGGCGCCTAATTATAGAATATGGCCCAGTGCACCTAAATCTACATGCTGAGATTTACACCAGGTTTTCGCTGGCGTAAATGGGTGTGCGCAGATTTTGCTGCTGACATATCAACTAAGCATATTCTATAATCGGCACCTAAATCTCGGTGCCTATTATAGACATAGCCGCCGAGAGGGGGGAGCAGGGGGGGGGACAAATTCCCCGGGCCCGGGCCTCCAAGGGGGGCCTGGTGCCGCAGTCCCACCCGCCCTCCGTCGTCGACCGTCTGCCCCCTTCATTGAAATCGCAGTCTCACCTACGTGAAAGCAGCACTGCAGGCAGCAGAACGCCTCCCTTCAGACCTCTTTCCCTCCCTGTGTCCTGCCGTCGTCTGATGTAACTCCCACGAGGGCGGGACACAAGGAAGGAAGGAGGGCTGAAGGGAGGCGTTCTGCTGCCTGCAGCGCTGCTTTCACGGAGGTGAGACTGCGATTTCAATGCAGGGGGCCTGGTGCAGTGGCGGATGGAGGGGGGAGTGGCGGCGACCTCGGGGGGGGGGGTGGAGGGGGAGTGGCGGTGGGGACCTCGAGGGGTGGAGGGGGGAAGCAGTGGCTGCAGCGATCTCGGGGGGGAGCGGTGACTTTGGGGCGGCAGGGCCCCAGGGGCAGCCTTGCCCCAGGCCCAGCCCAGTCTCTTGGCGGCCATGATTATAGAACACACTTAGTTGGCACTGATTTTAGCGCTGATTCTTTAGATTCCATATATAGAATCTCCTCCTGTGGGACTTAAGTTGTGCATGCAAATTCAGTCACAATCTGTATTTGCATGTGCAATATAATTAGTTAACAAGCCAATCAGCGTTCAAAATTGCCAATTAATAAGCAATTATTGACACTAATTGGCAATAATTAGAATTTATGCGCACAACTGACTAACCGTATTCTATAACGTGATGCGTGTAAATTCTAAGTCGCAAAGTTGAAAAGGGAGCATGAACATGGGTGTGGAAAGGGTGGGTCATGGAGATTTCTAAAATCTATGCACATTGTTATAGAATACACCCAGTCTGTGTGTAATTCAGGCATCGGCATTTAAACCATGTAAAACGTGGCATAAATGGCCACAAGTAAACTTAGTCGTGTCGATAGGCACGCAGTGTATTCTAAAACCATGTGGAAATTTAGCCTCATTCTATATGCCTATATTAAGGCATTCTTTATAGAATAAGCTTAGGCTTTTTTCATTTCGGCGCCAATTTTTTAGGCGTGATATTTTAATTTTTTTTTTAATTTTTATTTATTTGTTACATTTGTATCCCACATTTTCCACCTATTTGCAGGCTCAATGTGACTTACATAGTACCATAAAGGCGTTCGCCAATTCTGGTATGAACAAATACAGTAATGTTGTGGTAGAATAAGGTTCGTGTGTCCAGACACATCAGGGAATCGTAGAGAGGAAGAGTTATTATATGTCCATTACGAGCTTTGGTTTCATTGTGTTGTAGGGTACAGGCATTTAAGTTGGGTCGGTAGGGTATGCCTTTTTGAACAGGTAAGTTTTTAATGATTTCCAGAAGTTTAGGTGATCATAAGTTGTTTTCACGGCTTTTGGTAATGCGTTCCATAGTTGTGTGCTTATGTAGGAAAAGCTGGATGCATAGGTTGATTTGTATTTGAGTCCTTTGCAGCTTGGGTAGTGGAGATTTAGGTATGTTCGTGTTGATCCCGTTGTGTTTCTGGTTGGTAGGTCTATGAGGTCTGTCAGGTATCCCGGGGCTTCGCCGTAGATAATTTTTATCAACCAGGGTGCAGATTTTGAAAGCAATATGTTCTTTGATTGGGAGCCAGTGCAGTTTTTCTCGCAGGGGTTTGGCGCTTTCGAATCGCATTTTTTCCAAATATAAACCTGGCTGCCGTGTTTTGAGCGGTGTGAAGTTTCTTTGTATTGATATATAGAATCTAGCCCTTAACGGCGTTCTCCAACTGCAAAGGCACAAAATCCTTGTGACCTGTACTGGCCCGCCCATGGCTACGCCCCTGAATCAAATGACTGTAGATTATTTCTTGTGCTTTCCTTGATCCTTTATTCTGTTGTAGCTAACTCATAGCTAATTCTGTTGGGTGGTTTGTCTCACAGACAACAGAATAATGCAATTTACAAGGTTTATTCCTATTTGCCTTTTTCCTTTACCTCAGGAATAACTAACCCTCAATACTGAGACACAGGATAGTGATTTCTATGGTAAACAAAGTTATGGTACAAAGCCAACTTTTACTGAATCTTAATAACTGGGGCAAAACTGTCTCCACAAGACTTCGTCTTCTGCTTCTTTCAGGTGCTCCTCCTCTTTGAGTAAAAGGGACCTGGTTTTCAATGAAACCCTTGAGTCCTTGAAGGCCTATAGCAAAGGTTTTTCTGTGACATTGCAAACGTCTTGAGGGAACATCTCCTAGGGTGGAGTGGAACGGGTAGACGTGAATCACTTGTTTGCTCTTTTCAAAAATACTAGGACTAGGGGGCATGCGATGAAGCTACAAAGTAGTATATTTAATATGAATTGGAGAAACTTTTCTTCATTCAACGTGTAATTAAACTCTGGAATTCGTTGCCAGAGAATGTGGTAAAGGTAGTTAGCTTAGTGGGGTTTTAAAAAAGGTCTGGACGGTTTCCTAATGGAAAAGTGCATAGACCATTATTAAATTGACTTGGAGAAAATCCACTGCTTAATTAATTACTTAATTAATTAATTTATTTATTTATTGCATTTGTACCCCACATTATTCCACCTTTTTGCAGGCTCAATGTGGCTTACAGAGTTAGGTTATGATAAAGTCAGTACATGATTTAAATACAGTTGATCATAAGCTGAGGTAAAAGAGGATATACAGTAGATGGGCGGATGTTGGATAGGTTGTGTGAGAAGTGTTTTAGGTGTGCTTGGGTGGTTTGGGGGATGATTTGTATCATTGTGGGTGACTTTTGTAAGCTTTGTTAAAGAGATGCGTTTTCAGAGCTTTGCAGAAGCTTGTTAGATTGTTCATGGTTTTCAGGGCCTTGGGTAACGCATTCCAAAACTGTGTGCTTTTGTATGCAAAGGTCGTAGCGTAAGCCTGTTTGTATTTCACTCCTTTGCAGCTGGGGAAATTCAGATTGAGGAATTTGCGGGCCGATCTTTTGGCGTTTCTGGGCGATAGGTCCACTAGGTTTAGCATATAGAGTGGGGCATCTGCATGAATGATCTTGTGCACGGTTGTGCAGATCTTGAACTCAATACGTTCCTTGAACGGAAGCCAATGTAGTTTCTCTCTTAGGGGCTTCGCACTTTCATATTTAGGTTTTCCAAAGATGAGTCTGGCTGCCGTGTTTTGGGTTGTTTGGAGTTTTTTAATGGTCTGTTCTTTACAGCCTGCGTACAGAGTGTTGCAGTAGTCCAGGTGGCTTATTACTAGTGACGGTACCAGGGTGCGAAAGACGTTTCTTGGGAAAAAAGGTTTAATTCTTTTGAGTTTCCACATCGATTGGAACATTTTTTTCGTTGTGTTCTTCACGTGGGTATCGAGTGTGAGGTTTCGATCAATGGTGACTCCAAGAATTTTCAGGTTTTCTGAGATAGGAAGTGTGCAGTAAGGTGTGGTTATAGTGGAGTAGTTGTTTGTGTTGTATTGGGAGGTGAGAACTAGGCTTTGGGTTTTTTCTGCATTGAGCTTTAACCGGAATGAGTCCGCCCATGAGTGCATGATCTGGAAGCTCTGGTTGATCTTGTTGGTTATTTCGTTTAAGTCACTCTTAAACGGGATGTAGATTGTGACGTCATCGGCATATATGTAGGGGTTAAGGTTTTGATTGGCCAAGAGTTTGGCTAGTGGTATCATCATTAGGTTAAAGATTATAGGTGAAAGGGGGGATCTTTGAGGGACTCCACATTCCGGTGTCCAAGGCGGTGATCTGGCAGTATTCGTTATAACTTGGTAGGACCTAGTGGTGAGGAATCCTTTAAACCATTTGAGAACTGGGCCTCCGATTCTGAAGTATTCTAGTATGTGTAATAGTATTCCATGATCCACCATGTCGAAGGCACTAGACATGTCGAATTGTAATATGAGTATGTTCTTGCCGGTTGCAATTGTTTTTTTGAAGGAGTTCATTGCAGATTCTGGAATAAGCAGCTTATAATGTAGTTAACTTTTTCAGGATCATGCCAGGTATTTGTGACCTGGATTGGCCACTGTTGGAAACAGGATGCTGGGCTTGATGGACCTGTGGTCTGTCCCAGTGTGGCGATACTTATGAACTTATGATAAATATTATGAATTGGGATAGAGAAACAAACTGAAAAAGAATAGAAATGAGTTGTGAGAATAGGGGCAGTAAGGTGGAAACATTGAGAAGAAAGTCTGACAACAAAGATTCAGTAGAGAAGAAAGAATTATAAAAATCAGAGCGGAGAAGCAAATTTTAAATGAACAAGAAGATAAAAAAATGAAAGTGTGAAGTATAAATTCAAGCATAAAGAAAACGAATGAAAGAAATTGATGAGGGACTAGAAGAAAGGAATGATAAAGGATGAAGATGAAAATAAAACAGCAAGAAATACAAGGTTTGAGAACATTTATTGAAACAAACTATGCTATATTAGAAGATAAATTGGCGTACCAGAAGCACCAGGCAGTGGTGGCCTTAGGGGTGTTCAGGTCCTGTGGAAAAGTAATTTGGAACCGCTTAGAACCTGAAATTAGATGACCTACACGCAAGTTGGATATTTTTTTTATTTCGGTCTCACTTTGCCCTATCCATAAAAATACCATTAAAGTGGTGTCATGAATCTTAATATTGGTGGGAAGAATTAGGTAAATAGTTGAGTGTTAAAATGCAAATACAGCCATCGCGCGTAACAAAATCTCCAGCTAAGATGTGAGGCCCCAGGCAATTGCCACCCTCCGGCTAGTAAGAACCTGAGAGAAGGATGAAGAATGTTTTGCTTTCTTGGGTGCTGCAGCATGTGATTAGTGCATTCGGTTCCAATTTTCTCTTTTTTACAGTAATATATCACATATGATATGATATATAGTAAAATGTGATTTCCTCATTAGATCAGTGGTATACAACATGGGAGAGTGTAATAGCCCTGGAGAAAACGGGAGTCTTTGTAGGTTGTGAGAATGGAGTGCTTTGCCAGAGTCCAAAATGTCAAACTGTAAATAGTCAAAGAACCTGGTCCAGAGAAAATGCCGAAATAGTGTAATGGCACATTGGTACCTGGGCTTTTACAATCTGAGGTTTTCATGATCAGTTTGCAGACCGAAGCTGATCATGAATGATTGCATGTTGGGACCTTGTTGTTCACAATCTGATGTGTCTTCCACAGTAGAGGAGTGGCCTAGTGGTTAGGGTGGTGGACTTTGGTCCTGGGGAACTGAGGAACTGAGTTCGATTCCCACTTCAGGCACAAGCAGCTCCTTGTGACTCTGGGCAAGTCACTTAACCCTCCATTGCCCCATGTAAGCCGCATTGAGCCTGCCATGAGTGGGAAAGCGCAGGGTACAAATGTAACAAAAATGAAATAGATACTATTGGAGATTCTACATGGAATGTTGCTATTCCACTAGCAACATTCCATGTAGAAGGCTGTGCAGGCTTCTGTTTCTGTGAGACTGACGTCCTGCACATACGTGCAGGACGTCAGACTCACAGAAGCAGAAGCCTGTGCGGCCACATTGGTGATCTGCAAGGGCCGACTTCTACATGGAATGTTGCTAGTAGAACAGCAACATTCCATGTAGAATCTCAAATAGTAGCAACAGTGGAGGAGTGGCCTAGTGGTTAGGGTGGCGGACTTTGGTCCTGAGGAACAGAGTTTGATTCCCACTTCAGGCACAGGCAGCCCCTTGTGACTCTGGGCAAGTCACTTAACCCTCCATTGCCCCATGTAAGCTGCATTGAGCCTGCCATGAGCGGGAAAGCGCAGGGTACAAATGTAACAAAAAAATTTTTTTTTTTTTAAGTCTGTTTTTTCTAGCGAAAAAGGTACTGGTAGTCAAATGCCAGGCCACCCTTCAGGGGTGGGGGTGATCACTGAGGGACCCACCCCATAGTAGCCAGGCCCCCTGCAACCAGTCACAGAATCTATGACAAGGCAAAATTGGTGTGTAGGGCCTGAGCTCTTTCATTAAAACTTGGGGACCATGGGTCAATTTTAGCAGAAAAGGGAAAAGGTGCCGGTACTCAGTACTCCCAAGTACCCCCTCAAAAAAAGCCCAAAACATGGCCATGTCAGGTCTAGTTCCTGACTGAATACAATTTCTTTTGCCACCTGGGTGCCTTCTGTTAGCCTGTATTTTGGCATGCTTTCCTGGTTTCTTTGGACAGGGTTGTTGTTTGAATATTACCTGCACATTTTTGCCTCTTCGCTGGACCGGACATCAAAGGAGTTTCAGTGTTTATCGGATGCATAATTAGAAGGGAAGTGACAATCTGGAAAATTAGAGCTGCCATCCACAAAACGTTGCCCATTAGTGGTTAAAGCAGCCCGGTAATGATTATTGTGCCAGGGAGATGCATGAATACTGGATTTGCATATTCATTACAAACCTGAAGACCACAGGGCCTGGCAACTCCTGCAGTTATTCAATTCAAGCCCTGGACCTCATGGCCCCCTCCTGAGGGAGGGAAGAATTGAGAGAGAACCTCAGGAGAGCAGAGAGTGGGAGGGAATTGAGAGAGAAGCTTGGGTGGGCGGGGGAGCCTCGTGTGGCAGTTGTGGTGGCAGCAGGGGGAGGGAGGAAGAGAGAACTGTGGACAGGACCAAAAGGGGAGGAAGAGATGCTGGACTGTGCATGGGGTAGGAAGGGGGAAATAGGGAGAGATGCCAATTGAGGAGGGATAGAGGGAGAAGAGAGAGGGAGATATGTTGGGCTCGAAGGGAGAGAGAGATAATGGACCTGGGGTAGAGAGGGTGGAGGGAAGGAAGAAAAAGAGAGAGGTGTTGGACTTGGAGGGGGGGGGGAGGTTAGTAGAGAGGGAGAAAGAAAGATAATGGACCTGGGGGTAGAAAGAAGGGAGAGAGAGTCGGACTTGGGGTTGGGGGAAAGGATGATATTGAGCCTTTAATCAGTGGCATAGCCACAGGGGAGGGAAGGCGCCTTGGACACCTGGGTCCTCCACTTTGGGCTGAGGACCCCTCCAAAGCTGTAGTACCTATTCAATGGCTGGTAGGGTAACTGAAGCCCCACCAGCCGAAGAAATCCGCTGCCTGAGTCATCCCCTTCCTCCTCATAATGCCTCAGGAGCAAGGAAGTCATTGGGATGCCTCCAGCCATCAGCGCTTGCACTTTCCAAGCATGCTAAGTTCGTGCATCAACCGAGCATGCTCGGGGAGTGCCAGCATCGGCAACTGGAGGCACCCTGTGGACATCTGAGGCAGCCTAAAGAGGAAGGGGGGTGCTTTGGTAGTGGATTTCTTCAATTGGTGGAGTTTTGGTATCTCCGCCATCAAAAGTATGATATCTAATGGGGGGGGGGGGGGGGGGGGAGGAAATATATGCCTCCAGTCACTCACTGTGCCCCCTAGTGGACTGCTGACTATGCCCCCACCTTTAGTCATGCAATTAATTATGATTAAAATTTTTAATTGAAATACGGCCCTACTTTTAATCAGGGAACGGAAAGTAACAGATAGAAATCCATAAGGGAGGGGATAGGAGGGGAGGGCAGGGCAAGGGAGAATCACTGGACATAGAGGGGAGGGCAGGGGAGAGAGATGAGAAAACACTTTGACGATAGCCTTCCTAGGGCCCGTTTCATTTGTTCTGAAACGGGCGGTTTTGCTTGTCTTTTATAAAATACAGAGACATGTACAGAGAATACAACCAACCATTTCCATCATATTTGGACTGCTGATAAGACTGCGCTTATGGTTAGTTCTTTACGATTGCATTTGAAAGCAAATTATTGGATCTATTTTATATTCCCATATATTAATAACTTTAGACAGCTAAATTCAAACCCAATATATTTAGCCAGTGGTGGGCAGTGCAGTTGGTGTCTGCCACCGGTGTTAAACCTGGATATCCAGTGCTGACCCATATCCGGCTGCTGGCATTGCAAATCTAGGTTTTTTTTTTTTAAAGTCGGCTAGCGCATGCACGGTTAACTCAATTCAGAGCTAACAGGCCATGAGTTACCACATAAAGGGGCCCTTTTACTAAAGGCTTGCCGTGTGGCAACCCGGAACTAATGCCTGCCCAACGTGGGTGCCGATGGTAGCTCCACCTCCTGCGTGCAGCACTTCTGGCGCTAGAGGAAATATTTAGAAAATATTTATGCATGGGGTTACCCAGCGGCAATTGGGCAGTGTCATGCGCTGCCCAGTTACTGCCAGTTAGTGTAGGAGGCCTTACTGCCACCTCAAAGGATGGCGGTAAGTGCTCCCCCCTGAAATGGCCATGTGGCAAGTGCGAACTTACCACATGGCCAGTTTCAGTTTTTGGCCTTTTTTACCCGCTGCATTAAAAGGGGACCAGTCCAGTGGCAATAACACTCGCAGCTTAGTACAAGGGCCTAAAGATAGGACAGCTAAATATTTGGTCATATTTGTGCGCTAACACTGGCTAGTTAGTTCTGAAAATCGGAAGTTAACCAGACTCTGCCCCGACATAGCCTGCTTGCACTTCAGCGCTAATTGGTCATTTCCAGTGAAAATAGCCAGTTAATTGCCACAGAGGATTGACTAGTTAGCCATCAACAAGTGAGTTAATCGATCAGTGGCATGTTCCCGGTCGGTTAACTTGCGCTGAATATCGGCCAGAAAGTGTCTTACAGAAACAGAATTTTCAAGATGACACTCTGCAGCTCATTTTCGAAAGAGAAAGGCACCCATCTTTCGACACAAAACGGGAGATGAGCGCCCTTCTCTCAGGGACGCCAGAATCAGCATAATCGAAAGCCGATTTTGGGCGTTCCCAACTGCTTTCCGTCGCCGGGATGGCTGAAGTTCTTGGGGGCATGTCAGAAGGGTACAGAAGGCGTGCCAGGGGCATGCCAGGGCGTGCTTAACAGATGGGCGCCCTCGGCCAATAATGGAAAAAGAAGGGCGTCCCTGGTGAGAATTTGGTCCACTTTATTTGCTCCCTTTTTTTTAGGTCCAAGTCACAGAAAAGTGCCCGAACTGCCCAGATGACCACTGGAGGGAATCGGGGATGACCTCCCCTGACTCCCCCAGTGGTAACTAACACCCCCCCCTAAAAAAAACAACTTTAAAAACTTTTTTTGCCAGCCTCTGTGCCACCCTAAAATGTCATACTCCGGTCCATCGCAGCACTATGCAGGTCCCTGGAGCAGTTTTAGTGGGTGCAGTGCACCTCAGGCAGGCGGACACAGGCCCATTCCCCCCCCCCCCCCACCTGTTACACTTATGGTGGAAAATGGGAGCCCTTCAAAACCCACTAGAAACCCACTGTACCCACACGTGTGTGCCCCTTCATCCCTTAGGGCTATGGTAGTGGTGTATCGTTGTGGGGAGTGGGTTTTGGGGGCTCAGCACCGAAGGTAAGGGAGCTGTGTACCTGGGAGCAATTTGTGAAGTCCACTGCAGTGCCCCCTAGGGTGTCCAGTTGGTGTCCTGGCATGTGAGAGGGACCAGTGCACTACGAATCCTGGCCCCTCCCACAACCAAATGCCTTGGAGTTGTTCGTTTTGAGATGGGCGCCCTCGGTTTCCATTATGGCTGAAAACCGAGGGCGCCATCTCTACAGCCGGTGATTTCAGCATTTGACCCAAATGTTGAGATTGGGGCGCCCCCAACCGTATTATCAAAATGAAAGATGGACGCCTATCTCGTTTCGAAAATACGGTTGGCCCCGCCCCTTCGTGGCGCCATCCTCGGAGATGGGCGCCCTTAGAGATGGGCGTCCCCGATCGAAAATGCCCCTCTCTATAATCTCCCTAACAACATCAATATTGCTCATCTATGGCAAACAAGGAAGGGTGAGGGATTTTTGTGTTACAAATTCATTTAATACAAAAGGGTTTACAGAAGCAAAGAAAATGGTAGACATGGAGGGGCATAATCGAACGCGAACGCCCATCTCCATGGGCATCTATGTCCAAAAATGGGTACGTGAAGAAGCGGGACAGACCGTATTTTCGAAAAAATTGGGCCTCCATCTTTTCTTTCGAAAATACGGTTTGCACGGACCAAATGCCATGGATTGGTCCTTTCTGAGCTGGGTGTTTTGTTTTTTTTTGCGATAATGGAAAATAAAAATGTCCAGCTCAGAGACGTCCTAATCCAAGCCATTTGGTCGTGGGAGGGACAAATGTACAACACTGCCATAGCTCTTAGGGGTGAAAGGGGCACCTACATGTGGGTACAGTGGGTTTCAGAGGCCTCCCATTTACCACCACAAGTGTTACAGGTGGGGGGGGGGATGGGCCTGGGTCTGCCTGCCTGAAGTGCACTGCAGTACCCACTAAAAGTGCTCCAGGGACAGGGCTTGTTGCTGCTGTATAACCTTGGCACACCAGTTGACACCTGAAGACTAATCTCGCTGAAAACGTCCTTTATTTGAATAAGCACCTTTACTCACAGTTAACTGCAGATCAGAGGTTGTGCCCCACTGGCAACGAGTCTCGCAGTAGGTCCGAGCTGGCAGAATGGTGTACAATGCCCTCTTTCAGCAACATTCAAGGTGAGAACTAAGTGCTATAACGTGGCTAACACATGAACAGGATCTAAAACTGGATTACACAAATGGCCACTACCTCATGGACTACCAGAAACAAAACAGGGCACACTCTGACCCAGTCAGCAGGGGGGAAAGTACCATGGTAGTAGAGCCTACCAACTACCAACATCGTGAGCATTTAACACAAGCTAGTGGAATCACGGAGCCCAATACCCTACACCCACCACAATGCATTGCTGATGTGACTCTGCAGTGCCCTTAACAGAAAAGGTGTCACACTCACCCGAGACCCACATCAGAGCCAGGGATAGGCTGTCAGAGGATAGAACACATTCTGCTGTCATGGAGGTGGGTACGGAATTTGAGGCTGGCATACAGGCTGGCAAAAAAAGTTTGTAAAGTGGGGTTTTTTTTGGTGGGAGGGGGTTAGTGACCACTGGAGGAGTCAGGGCAGGTGATCCCCGATTCCCTCCAGTGGTCATCTGGTCAGTTGGGGCACTTTTTTGGGACTTGTTCGTGAAAAAAAGGGTCCAAAAAAGTGACCCAAAATCGCAGTAAAAACGCCTTTTTTTCGATTATCAGCTAAAGACGCCCATCTCTCCTTGGCCGATAACCACGCCCCAGTTCCGCCTTCGCCACGCCTCCGACATGCCCCCGTCAACTTTATTCGTTCCTGCGATGGAGTGCAGTTGAAGACGCCCAAAAATCGGCTTTCGATTATACCGATTTGGGCGCCCGCGAGAGAAAGACGTCCATCTCCCGATTTAGGTCGGAATATGGGCGTTTTTCTCTTTCGATTGTAAGGTGGATTGGTTCATTTCTAGTCTTTTTTCCTGTACTGGGCTGTCTTACCATTGAATGAAAGCAAAATTTCCTAGCGGACCTGGATTAATTACCAGGAAAGGAATAGGAATATGTCTTGATAATCAACGGGGCATATTTACTAAGAATATAATATATCAATGCTTTCAACTGTGGTCTTCACCTAACAGATCTGTTCTATTTTTTCTATCTCTTTTTTTTAATGTTATCCATTATAAATAAGCTGGTAATGTACTGGAGAAGAAAGGTGCAGTGTACACGTGAATGGACATAACAGACTCTGCTCCTTTAAAGGTAATGGAATTACATGGCTATCACAGTTCACTGATCTGCCTCATTTCGGAAACTCATCTTTCTTGAGGCTTCTCCAGCAGATGCAGTGTTAACAAGAGAAGACCAGACACGAAGGCTCAGTACAAAGGGCCTTAGGATAGAAATAACAAATTAGAAAATAAAAGAAGTGAATGAAGGTAAGTTGCATCCTGGTGAGACAAAGCAATCACGATGCTCTGCTATGGAGCTGATGGAGCACGTACAGGTCAGTTAGTTCGTTATGTACATTGAAACCGGATTTTATCTTACTGCCTTCCAGGTACTGCACAGCTTTATTATTAAGGTAATTGAGGACTTGACAGTGTAGCAAGTGAAATTTAGATGCTCCAAACAAAAAAGCCCCTGATATAACAGCCACTGTCAAAATGGCCTGCCCACAATATAGCCCTTGACAAATTAGCTCCCCTGACAAAAAGGTCTGATCAGGCTGCCCAGAATATAGCACTGCATTTTTTTTCTAGGGGGCTATTTTGTTAAGGGGGCTATTTTGTCTAGGGTTATTTTGTGGGCGGGGCCATTTTATCAAGGGCTATTTTGTTACCAGGCTGTTTTGTCAGGGCTAGTATGTCAAGGTGCCTAGTAAAGATCAACCAAGCTGACTATTAGATTACTAACCCTCCTTTGGGCGTGACAACACAGGCAAAGCCAATCAAATAGTAGCTTCATCATAAAGTACCATGAGGGGCATAATCCAAAGGGGGAACCAAGTTTTCCTGAGGGCGTCCTTGCAGGATGTCCCCGCGAAGGGGCGGGGAAACCCGTATTATCAAAACAAGATGGGCGGCCATCTTTCGTTTTGATAATACGGTCGGGGACGCCCAAATCTCAACATTTAGGTTGACCCTAGAGATGGTTGTGTCCAATTTTCGGCGATAATGGAAACCGAGGACGCTCATCTCAGAAACGACCAAATGCAAGCCTTTTGGTCATGGGAGGAGCCAGCATTCATAGTGCACTGGTCCCCTCACATGCCAGGACACCAATCGGTCATCCTAGAGCGGTGGTGGCGAACCTATGGCATGCATGCCAGAGAGGGCACACAGAGCCCTCTCCCTTGGCATGCGCGCCTGTCGCTGGTCCGCCCACGCTCCCTCCCTCCGAATAGTTCGCCGCCTCCCGCCCTCCCTCCAACCCAACAAGTATCAGGCTGCCCGCCCATCCTCCCTCCCTCCCAGCACCAGGAACCCCCCTCCTCCTGTGAAATTTTAAAAGCCTACCGTTCCTCGGGGTTAAAGCAGCGTGCAGCGCCAGCAGTGAAGAAGCACGTGTTCTTCGCTCGGCACGCCTTCGGCCTTCCCTTTGGTTTCTCAAGCTCTGGTCCTGCTCCCTCATAGCATTTTGATACAACGGATTTTTTGCAGCAGGACCCTAGGACCTATCACAGTTTAAGCAGTCTTTTTTTCCAACTTAATAGTGCGGTCTTATCAGAGTTGTGTTAACAGTGTTTCACTACTGTTTCTATATTTACTTTGTTGAAGCTACATTTTCATACACATCGACGTGAAACAGTATTGTGACCCCTGACACAGATGCTTTGTCACCGAAAAATGGACCAGGTCGGGCCCACCCAGTAAAGAGTTTCCTTTGTACTTTTCCTGAAGGTCCACTTGTGCTTCTTGTTTTGTTTTGTTCATTACATCTCATACATACCGCGTGATGTTTTCTTCAGTCGCAGGCCTTGTGGCCGAAACATGGCTCATGTATATTCTAGTTTTATCTGCATTACATAACTTTTTTTTTAAATTTTGTTACATTTGTACCCCGCGCTTTCCCACTCATGGCAGGCTCTATGCGGCGGGTAATGGAGGGTTAAGTGACTTGCCCAGAGTCACAAGGAGCTGCCTGTGCCTGAAGTGGGAATCAAACTCAGTTCCTCAGGTCCCCAGGACCAAAGTCCACCACCCTAACCACTAGGCCACTCCTCCACTGTTGCTACTATTTGAGATTCTACATGGAATGTTGCTATTCTACTAGCAACATTCCATGTAGAAGTCGGCCCTTGCAGATCACCAATGTGGCCGCGCAGGCTTCTGCTTCTGTGAGTCTGACGTCCTGCATGTACGTGCAGGACGTCAGACTCACAGAAACAGAAGCCTGCGCAGCCTTCTACATGAAATGTTGCTAGTGGAATAGCAACATTCCATGTAGAATCTCCAATAGTAGCAACATTCCATGTAGAATCTCCAATAGTATCTATTTTATTTTTGTTACATTTGTACCCTGCGCTTTCCCACTCATGGCAGGCTCAATGTGGCTTACATGGGGCAATGGAGGGTTAAGTGACTTGCCCAGAGTCACAAGGAGCTGCCTGTACCTGAAGTGGGAATCGAACTCAGTTCCTCAGGACCAAAGTCCACCACCCTAACCACTAGGCCACTCCTCCACTCCACTTTCCGGAACCCATAGTGCTGTTCTGTGTTTTGTGTCGCCTCCACTGTTCTGTTGCTCTGATTCGAGATTTGCGGAGGACTGCTTGTCTGTTTCTTCTTTCGTTCTTCTTTACTGCTCCTTCTTTACTTACCTCCACTTTAAGGCTTCCTTGAAGGCTCATCTCTTCTCCTTAGCATTTTCTAGTCTCCCGTAGTATTCATCCCAGAGTATTAATAGAACTAAAAAATGAACTTGCGGAGCTACTGTTAGAAATATGCAATCTGTCCCTAAAATCGAGTGTAGTACCGGAAGACTGGAGGGTAGCCAATGTTATTCCGATTTTTAAGAAGGGTTCCAGAGGAGATCCGGGAAATTATAGACCGGTGAGTCTGACGTCGGTGCCGGGCAAGATGGTGGAGGCTATTATTAAGAATAAAATTGCAGAGCATATACAAAAACATGGACTGATGAGACAAAGTCAGCACGGATTTAGTGAAGGGAAGTCTTGCCTCACCAATCTAATGCATTTTTTTGAGGGGGTAAGCAAACATGTGGACAATGGGGAGCCGGTTGATATTGTATATCTGGATTTTCAGAAGGTGTTTGACAAAGTGCCGCACGAAAGACTCCTGAAGAAATTGCAGAGTCATGGAATCGGAGGTAGGGTATTATTATGGATTAAGAACTGGTTGAAAGATAGGAAGCAGAGAGTAGGATTGCGTGGCCAGTATTCTCAGTGGAGGAGGGTAGTTAGTGGGGTCCCGCAGGGGTCTGTGCTGGGTCCGTTGCTTTTTAATGTATTTATAAATGACCTAGAGATGGGAATAACTAGTGAGGTAATTAAATTCGCCGATGACACAAAATTATTCAGGGTCGTCAAGTCGCAGGAGGAATGTGAACGATTACAGGAGGACCTTGCGAGACTGGGAGAATGGGCGTGCAAGTGGCAGATGAAGTTCAATGTTGACAAGTGCAAAGTGATGCATGTGGGTAAGAGGAACCCGAATTATAGCTACGTCTTGCAAGGTTCCGCGTTAGGAGTTACGGATCAAGAAAGGGATCTGGGTGTCGTCGTCGATGATACGCTGAAACCTTCTGCTCAGTGTGCTGCTGCGGCTAGGAAAGCGAATAGAATGTTGGGTGTTATTAGGAAGGGTATGGAGTCCAGGTGTGCGGATGTTATAATGCCGTTGTATCGCTCCATGGTGCGACCGCACCTGGAGTATTGTGTTCAGTACTGGTCTCCGTATCTCAAAAAAGATATAGTAGAATTGGAAAAGGTACAGCGAAGGGCGACGAAAATGATAGTGGGGATGGGACGACTTTCCTACGAAGAGAGGCTGAGAAGGCTAGGGCTTTTCAGCTTGGAGAAGAGACGGCTGAGGGGAGATATGATAGAAGTGTATAAAATAATGAGTGGAATGGATCGGGTGGATGTGAAGCGACTGTTCACGCTATCCAAAAATACTAGGACTAGAGGGCATGAGTTGAAGCTACAGTGTGGTAAATTTAAAACGAATCGGAGAAAATTTTTCTTCACCCAACGTGTAATTAGACTCTGGAATTCGTTGCCGGAGAACGTGGTACGGGCGGTTAGCTTGACGGAGTTTAAAAAGGGGTTAGATAGATTCCTAAAGGACAAGTCCATAGACCGCTATTAAATGGACTTGGAAAAATTCCGCATTTTTAGGTATAACTTGTCTGGAATGTTTTTACGTTTGGGGAGCGTGCCAGGTGCCCTTGACCTGGATTGGCCACTGTCGGTGACAGGATGCTGGGCTAGATGGACCTTTGGTCTTTCCCAGTATGGCACTACTTATGTACTTATGTACTTATGTCTGAAATGCTTGGACAGAGGCACAGCTTCCATCCACCCTCTATCTACCCCCTCTCTTCTTTTTATGCTCTATTATTCTGTCAAACATTGTAGTTCCTTTCTTCACTTTTGATATAGATGTTATTGAATTTGTAAACTGCCTTGATTCACATCCCGAAAGGCGGTATATTAAGTACGGAATAAACATGAGCACAATCATAAACTAGAAAAATGTCATGTGCGTTTCTGCTGTCTAAAAGCGAGTAGCTTTCTATAGAATTACCCCATCTCATGCGTGCATTTTTTTACCTGTCATAAGGTATTCACTCTAAACTGAGCAGGAGTCCGCCACCTACACTCCTGCCAATGGGAGGTGCTGTTTCACTATCATATTTTCAATAGTGAGGGACAAGCAAGCTCTTAATGACTCCAGGGAACATGCCTGTACCTAATGATGAATTTATAATATTGAAGCACCACCCCCCACTGGCAGCAACGTGATTGGAGGACTCCCGCTTGGCTTAGAGGGAACAGTGGAGGTGTTCCTTGGGTGGATTGGGGTGAAAGATTGAGATGCATGCATACTTTTGAATTTTCTTAAGCTTGTACATATTGTTACTCAGGAAATGTATGCACGGAATTTAGCAGGTGTAAATGTACTTGGCAACTGGATCATTTTCAAAGTGAAGGGACATATACTTTTAGTTCAAGAATCTTAGAAAAGTTCACAGAATGAAAAGTACTTGCATATTATTTGTTAACAGTGCAGGAAGTTACAAATCTAACTATTCTAAAAATTCTTGGAGTTACCATTGACCGACACCTAACACTTGTGAGTCACGTGAAAAACACAACCAAGAAAATGTTCCACTCAATGTGGAAATTAAAAAGAGTAAGACCTTTCTTCCCAAGGACAGTCTTCCGCAACCTGGTACAATCAATGGTACTCAGTCATTTAGACTACTGCAACGCACTCTACGCTGGCCGCAAAGAGCAAATAATCAAGAAACTTCAGACAGCTCAGAACACAGCAGCTAGACTCATATTCGGTAAAACAAAATATGAAAGTGCTAAACCCCTACGAGAAAAGCTACACTGGCTCCCACTTAAAGAACGCATCATATTCAAAATATGTACCCTAGTTCACAAAATCATTCATGGCGATGCCCCAGCCTAAATGTCAGACCTGATAGACTTACCATCCAGGAACTCTAAAAAATCATCCCGCACATTCCTTAATCTTCACTTCCCCAACTGTAAAGGTCTAAAATACAAACTAATGCATGCGTCAACCTTTTCCTACCTGAGCACACAATTCTGGAACGCGCTGCCACGCAGCTTAAAAACGATCTATGAACTAACTAACTTCCGCAAACTACTGAAGACCCATCTCTTTAACAAGGCATACCACAAAGATCAACAAATGTAAACTCCACACAGATAACCAGAATTGTCTTGTAACATTTGCTTGTTACACTACTATCATGTTTTATCATTATCATGTTACCCAAGATCCTTCTGTAATACTAAATGTCTATTTTCTCATATATTTCCACCATTCATGATGTATTGTAAGCCACATTGAGCCTGCAAAGAGGTGGGAAAATGTGGGATACAAATGCAATAAATAAATAAATAAACAAACTATTTGGGGGGGGGGGCAAGGGAAAGAGAATAGTACAGATGGACTGAGGGAGTAACAATTTTATTCCGAATGTTTTTATGTCTCCGATTGTTACATGAAAACAAGCTGCCGTCCTGAAAAAGCTGGAGGTGGACTTTTACAGTGCAGCTAAATCTTCCACACCATTTACACAGGCAGCAGTTTCTCTAAGATTTCTAGGAAAATGACTTTCCAGCTTATAATCGAAAGACAAAAACGCCTATATTGCGACCTAAATCGGGAGATAGGCGTTTATCTCCCAAAAACAAATAACGCGGTATAATCGAAAGCTGAACTTGGACGTTTTCAACTGCACTCCATCGCGGAAGCGTACAAAGTTGACGGGGGCGTGTCGAAGGCGTGGTGAAGGCGGAACTGGGGCGTGGTTATCGGCTGATCAGAGATGGGTGCCTTTCGCCGATAATGGAAAAAAATATGCGTTTTTAGCGAGAATTTAGGGCACTTTTCCTGGACCCTGTTTTTTCACGAATAAGGCCCCAAAAGTGCCCTAAATGACCAGATAACCACTGGAGGGAATCGGGGATGACCTCCCCTGACTCCCCCAGTGGTCACAAACCCCCTCCCACCACAAAATATGCCATTTCACAACTGTTTATTTTCACCCTCAAATGTCATACCCACCTCCCTGGCAGCAGTATGCAGGTCACTGGAGCAGTTATTAGGGGGTGCAGTGGACTTCAGGCAGGTGGACCCAGGCCCATCCCCCCCTACCTGTTACAATTGTGGTACTTAATGCTTATTAGTCGTCCAACCCCCCAAACCCACTGTACCCACATGTAGGTGCCCCACTTCATCCCTTAGGGCTATAGTAATGGTGTAGACTTGTGGGCAGTGGGTTTTGAGGGGGATTTGGGGGGTTCAACACACAAGGGAAGGGTGCTATGCACCTGGGAGCTCTTTTACCTTTTTTTTTGTTTTTGTAAAAGTGCCCCCTAGGGTGCCCGGTTGATGTCCTGGCATGTGAGGGGGGACAGTGCACTACGAATCCTGGCCCCTCCCACGAACAAATGCCTTGGATTTATTCGTTTTTGAGCTGGGTGCTTTCATTTTCCATTATCGCTGAAAAACAAAAATGCCCAGCTCACAAATTGTCGAATAAAACATGGACGTCTATTTTTTTCGAAAATACGGTTCGGTCCGCCCCTTCACAGACCCGTTCTCGGAGATAAACGCCCATGGAGATAGACGTTTTCGTTCAATTATGCCCCTCTTTGTATGTTACCTTTGGTTGATGTCAAATGATAAAATGGGAAAATTATTCTTGAGATGCATTTAGAAACTGGTTGATAGGCAGCACCACGACATTAGAGACTAGCAATCACTGTTCCTTGGAATCATAATGTCAGTCAGTAGTTCATCATCTGAAAAGTAAAACTGGTAAAAGTTCAAAGACAGCTTCATAATCAGACTTGCATTATGTTAATCGCAATTGTTTCTGTAAGGCAAATAATTCACGTTCCAGGTGATTTTGGGAAAGGAACCAGGACGCTGAACACACATTATGAAACAGGCCTCAAACAGCCTGCGCTCTGATTCGTTACTTTCGTCTAGGCTGCTGGTTTCATTTCCAAGCTCAAACTAAACGCTGGTGACTCAAAGCCTTTGTGGGCAGAGATGCAGGACATTGTAGTATGTGACAATACAAGCCCAAACTATGGAAGCTACTGATTAGACAAGGATAAAGACAGGTTTTTATACTCTAAACTCATTTGGGTAAGACACAAGGAGGGGCATAATCGAACGAAAACGTCTATCTCCATGGGCGTTTATCTCCGAGAACGGGTCCGTGAAGGGGCGGACCGAACCGTATTTTCGAAAAAAATAGACGTCCATGTTTTATTCGACAATTTGTGAGCTGGGCGTTTTTGCTTTTCAGTGATAATGGAAAATGAAAGCGCCCGGCTCAAAAACGAATAAATCCAAGGCATTTGTTCGTGGGAGGGGCCAAGATTCGTAGTGCACTGGTCCCCCTCACATGCCAGGACACCAACCGGGCACCCTAGGGGGCACTTTTACAAAAACAAAAAAAAAGGTAAAAGAGCTCCCAGGTGCATAGCACCCTTCACTTATGTGTTGAGCCCCCCAAATCCCCCTCAAAACCCACTGCCCACAAGTCTACACCATTACTATAGCCCTAAGGGATGAAGTGGGGCACCTACATGTGGGTACAGTGGGTTTGGGGGGTTGGACGACTAATAAGCATTAAGTACCACAATTGTAACAGGTAGGGGGGGGTGGGCCTGGGTCCACCTGCCTGAAGTCCACTGCACCCCCTAACAACTGCTCCAGGGACCTGCATACTGCTGCCAGGGAGGTGGGTATGACATTTGAGGGTGAAAATAAAAAGTTGTGAAACATCATTTTTTTGTGGTGGGAGGGGGTTAGTGACCACTGGGGGAGTCAGGGGAGGTCATCCCCGATTCCCTCTGGGGGTAATCTGGTCATTTAGGGCACTTTTTGGGGCCTTATTTGTGAAAAAACAGGGTCCAGGAAAAGTGCCCTAAATTCTAGCTACAAACGCATACTTTTTTTCCATTATCGGTGAAAGGCGCCCATCTCTGTTCGGGTGATAACCATGCCCCAGTCCCGCCTTCACCACGCCTCCGACACGCCCCCGTCAACTTTGTACGCTTCCGCGATGGAGTGCAGCTGAAAACGTCCAGGTTCGGCTTTCGATTATACCGTGTTATTCGTTTTTGTGAGATAAATGTCCATCTCCCGATTTAGGTCGGAACTTGGGCGTTTTCCTCATTCGATTATAAGCAGGAAGGTCACCAGGCACAGACAAAACACCACATTCCAAAGGGACTGAAAATATGAAATACCTATCTCTGCTTTCAACTAACTCTCTTACTAAATGCAGATGCTGACAGATATTATGTGTTGTCAAGTTGAGGTCAATTCATGGCTACTCTGTGGATAGTTGCCTTGAGTTGTGTTCGGCTAATTGTTGAGAGAAGGGCATCCATAGCTGCTGTTTTATCAATCCATCACGTTGCTGGTCCCTTTTTTGTATTATCCTTCAATCATACCAAGCACAGTGTCGTTCTCTAATGATCTCTCTCTTTGCATGGTGTGTTTGAAGTATGAAAGTGAAAATCTTGTAATTTGAGCTTCCAAGGAAAGTTTGGGTTTGATCTCAAATACCAATTGATTTGTTCTTTGGGAATATACTGTAGTCCGCACTAGCACTATAATTCAAAGGCACAAATGTTCTTCCTGTTTTGCTTCTTTAAAAATTTGCATCCACATGAAACACCATAACTTGGATAAGTTGAGTCTTTGTATGCAGAGCTATATCTCTGCACTTGAAGATCATTTCTAGGTCCTTCATAGCAGTGCTGCCAAGAGTAATACAGAAATATGACCTCCTAGCGGTAGTAACATGAGACTACCACTAGGGGTCACCAGCGCCATTGTGGATGAGGGTGCCAGCAAGGACAGGAGCGAATAGGGATTGCTCCTGCTCTGACCACTAGAGACCAGGAATTTGACAAAAGTAGGGGGGGGGGGTGATATAATGGGGATGGGACTTGATGTACTGCCTTTCTGAAGTTACAAAGCTCTTTACATATTATAGAAAGGTACTTATTTTGTACCTGGGACAATGGAGGGTTAAGGGACACTTTTACAGAGCGGCATTAAGCCCACAGAGGGCTTACCACTCGCTTTTCTAGGATTACCGCTGGCCCAATGTGGCCGCCGGAGGTAGTCCCACCCTGACCATGCACCATTTCTGGGGGAAAAAGAAAACCCCTGAAAAATGGCTTGTGTGGCGATAACTCAGTGGTATTCGGGCGTCACTGAGCACTGCCCGGTTACCATCGGGTTAGCACAGGAGCCTTATCGCCACCTGTTGCCAGTACAGATCAGGAGTGGACCCGCCACCAGAGCTAACACCGGGGTCCGTCTGTCTCCCAGAAGTGCGCCAGTGCCATGCCACTGCTGCGCCTACAGGCATTTTAAGAAGGCTAGAATTCCACCTCCCTCGGCCTCCTATTGGTCCAATTGGACCAATAGAAGGGTGACCAGGCAGAATGGAGAAAACTGCCCAACCCGTGGCCAAGGCGGTGAAAAAATGCCCAATTACCTGCGACCTGCGGCATTCAAAAAAATCTGCAGCGGGTCACAGGAAACTGCCAAATTCTGCGGTTTTACTGTGGAACTGGCAACTTTGGGGGGAGTGACTGGGAGGCCCCTGGGTGGGAAGAAGCCCAGCCCATGGGGAGTAGGCTTGAAAGAAATTGCAGAGAGAAAGTGCACTGAAAGGAAGAGTGAAAAGGGGAGAGGAGATTAGTAGGAGATAAAGTTAAGTGTTTGTCCTGTAAGATTTTTTTTTCTTATGCTTTTTGTTGTTGTTTTCTGTTTGTAGCTGTGGGTCTTTGGTTGCCTGCAAGCCCCTGCCAAGAGACCTGAAGAAGAAGGGGGATCTCATATTAAAAAGAAGTGAATCCATGGGCTAAGGACATGGAGAGTTGCTGCTAGGAAAAACATTAACTGTGAAGGAGAGCTCTGGTTGGGCAGTGGAGAGACCCAGCCCAGGAGCACGGGATCGGAGCCATAGAGTGCCCATCCCATAGCCAGGGTGAGTCAACGCAAAGGTCACCCTGGATAGAGGTCAGACCAGGAGGGTCTGAACCTGAAACAAAGAGGAGCACAGCCATTGGATCACTATCTTTGGGGATAGGCATGGACTAGAGCTGTACGAAGTGTAAATAATCCTGTTTCAGAGTACCTTGTAGAAGGAGTAGTGAAGGTGGCAGGGCTGTTCCACAAAATACCAGAGGATGAGAGTAATTATGACCAAAATATTTATTCTTCAAAACCTGACACAGTACTGTGTTTCAGCATATAGCCTGCGTCAGGGGTCTGTATATAGAATCACTGATGGAAATAGGGGTCAGGATAACGGTCTTTAAAAAGACGCAAATCCTAGAGAACAAAGCATTTTCACTCCTGCATGTTGCACCGCATGTTCTCTAGGATTTGTGTCTTTTTAAAGACCGTTAGCCTGATCCCTATTTCCATCAGTGATTCTATATACAGACCCCTGACGCAGGCTACTGTATATGCCGAAACACAGGACTGCGTTGGGTTTTGAAGAATAAAGATTTTGGTCATAATTACTCTCATCCTCTGGTATTTTGTGGGACAGCCCTGCTACCTTCACTGCTCCTTCTGCTGGTTCTCTTCTACGTAGTGTGACACACGGTCCTCCGCTTTTGCGGTGTACCGTCAGAGTACCTTGTAAAACATACCCTAAGGGAAGAGAATACAGGAGTTCTCCTGAGGGAATATCGGAAGAATAATTTATTTAAAGTTTGCACCTAGTGACGGAGAGTTTACGCGGTTGGAATGTTCCTGTGGTTTCAAGGTGAAGCATAAACTGTTTGAGTTTTAAGCTGCTGACTGCAGAGTGGTCATTTTGGACTGGACAGTGTATCGCTGTCCCCTGAAGACAGCCTATGTTTAACTTCCAGCCTCGCTTCCCACAGTGGTTTGGACCTTGACTTTTGAGTCTTCTGGGGTAGAAGAGGGTAATCCCACCTGCTAACATTTCTTTCCCCAGGTGGAGGCACCAAGTGAGTGAGTGAAGGTCTGTCGGAGTCTGCCCTTCGCAGAAGCTCTAGCCCACTCAGACCCCGGACCCAGAAGCACCCAGGCAAAGGGACGTTAAACATAAACACCAAATAATTCTTATAAAATCACCTCCTAAATATTCAGTCATTTACTTTAAAATATGTACAGATTACCTTTAAAAATATGCACTTTCTTTTCGACTTTTCACTTGAGTTGCAATAAAACATCAAAGAGAGTATCCCACCTAATCATTAGCCCCTGCCCCGATAGAAAGAGCTGGAAGTTTCTAGCATGTAAGTTTATGATGACATTGCTTTCTGTTTTCCTTTTTGTCTGCCATCAATCTTCCGAGTTTCCATGAGCCTCTGCACTTTAGATGAAAAAAAAAAACAGCTGTAATCTGCAGTCACTGTTGGTAGAGTAGATTGTTTGCCAAACTATTACCATAACTGTCAGCCGAAATCAGAAAAATAATCTCACTGTGCCGGACAGATGCGTTTCCTGCATTATTGATATAGTCACTCCAGAGGTAATAGAGAAATATAAAGCATTGTTCTGTTTACAGAAGGAAATTGACCAAGTCCTTGAGAGTGAGCATGAGAGACAGGCACTTACAGGAAGTGAGATATAGTCAGCTCAGTGAAAGTTATGTGTCAGGGTCATGTGACCTCCATAGGCAGCTGTAGAATTCCATCATTTTCACCTTCCTCTTTCAGCTGAAACTGTGAGGCTCCGGCTCTTCCTTAGAGGTCTTGAAACAGCTTATTCAAGGTTGATTAAGGTCCTGGATTATTCAGACCCTGCAGTGCATGTTCAAGAGCCGACACCTGGCTTTGCATAGTTGAGAAATTACAGTACACAAAGCACTAATTTCGTTCTTTACCCCTCTTGAAAAAAACCATCACATTATACTTTTAGAGTGGTTTATAGGTCCCTTTATTTTCAAAAAAAGAAGAGACTGGAAAACAGAACCAAATATTTCTTATCATCTGAGTAATAGACGTACGTCAAAATTGAGAAAGCGGGGGATGCCTCGACGACTGAAACAACAATAACCTTTTTGCTAGAAGGAGTAAGGAATAAAGATATATAAATTTACCTCATGCTAGCAGCCTGCATGACTCCAACAAAACCTGCTGCCAAGGGACATTTCTGCAGCGACTTAGGTTCTCTCAAGGAGAGGGGAATGAGCAGAACGAAGAAAGGAAAGTGTGATTGTATAAATATTATTGTACAGCTATAGTAGACTGCAGTTCAGGCATGGGAAGTTGGCATTTTGTTGGAGGGTAAGTCAGCTATGACCCAACTGGATCTATCTTGCATCCCTCTGGGTCCGCACTGCTGTGGCCCAGCATCCCTTAAAGAGATAATTGGGAGATCTGTTTCTCCATGAATTGGTCCAGACTTTGACAAACTAGCTGGAAGGTCAAAATTTTACCCTCCACATCACCGAGCAGCATTGATGCTTCTGAAAGCTGTAAGGAACTAGTCATGGTTTCCCCACCCCCCTAAAAAAGGGTAGCACATTGGAGTGCCAACACTGATTTTATTTATTTTTTGTTACATTTGTACCCCGCACTTTCCCACTTATGGCAGGCCCAGGCTCAATGCAGCTTACATGGGGCAATGGAGGGTTAAGTGACTTGCCCAGAGTCACAAGGAGCTGCCTGTGCCTGAAATGGGAATCAAACTCAGTTCCTCAGGACCAAAGTCCACCACCCTAACCACTAGGCCACTCCTCCACTGTTGCTACTATTTGAGATTCTACATGGAATGTTGCTATTCCACTAGCAACATTCCATGTAGAAGTCAGCCCTTGCAGATCACCAATGTGGCCGGTGGCCGCGCAGGCTTCTACATGGAATGTTGCTAGTGGAATAGCAACATTCCATGTAGAATCTCCAATAGTAGCAACATTCCATGTAGAATCTCCAATAGTATCTATTTTATTTTTGTTACATTTGTACCCTGCGCTTTCCCACTCATGGCAGGCTCAATGCAGCTTACATGGGGCAATGGAGGGTTAAGTGACTTGCCCAGAGTCACAAGGAGCTGCCTGTGCCTGAAGTGGGAATCGAACTCAGTTCCTCAGGACCAAAGTCCACCACCCTATCCACTAGGCCACTCCTCCACTCTAATTTAATTGTAGACCTTCATCCTGGTCTCTCCCTTTGGACCCTGCTGCTGAAGCATGAGTGCAAGGAAGAGCTGTTTGAAGATGCTGTGGTTTGTGCCTTCTTCCATCTTCCTTGACTCATTGATTCTCCAAAGCAGAGTGAGCCACTGAACTGGACAAGCCACACACCACTGCAGTGGCATAGCCAGAAGGCAATTTTTGGGTGGGCCAGTGAGTAGGTTGGGTGGGCATGCATTTCCTCTTCCCTTACCACCCCCCTCCTCAAACTTTAAAAATGAAATACCTTAGTTGTCAAAGATCCCCAGCCCCGCCAGCTGAAGACATCCACAACTCACCAAGCCATGTTTAGACAAGTGCAGCAGTTAAGGGCAGTGCTCTGGGCCACCGATACCAGCACCCCAGGCACGCTTAGTTCTCACGCATGAACTGAACTACTACTACTACTACTACTTAACATTTCTAGAGCGCTACTGGGGTTACGCAGTGCTGTACAGATTAACAAAAAAGTACAGTCCCTACTCCAAAGAGCTTACAATCTAATGGGCGAAATGTCAAGTAGGGGCAGTCCAGATATCCTGAATAGAGGTATGATGGTTAGGTGCTGAAGGCGACATTGAAGAGGTGGGCTTTTAGCAAGGTTTTGAAGATGGGCAGGAAGGGGGCCTGGCGTATGGGCTCAGGGAGTTTATTCCAGGCATGGGGTGAGATGAGGCAGAAAGGGCGGAGCCTGGAATTGGCGGTGGTGGAGAAGGGTACCGACAGGAGTGATTTGTCTTGAGAACGGAGGTTACGGGTAGGAATGTAAGGCGAGATGAGGGTAGAGAGGTAGGGAGGGGCTGTAGATCGAGTACATTTGTAGGTTAAAAGGAGAAGCTTAAACTGTATGCGGTAGCTGACCGGAAGCCAGTGAAGTGACTTGAGGAGAGGGGTGATATGAGTGTACCAGTTCTGGCGGAAGATAAGACGTGCAGCAGAGTTTTGAACGGACTGAAGGGGGGATAGATGGCAAAGTGGGAGGCCAGTGAGGAGTAGGTTGCAGTAGTCAAGGCGAGAGGTAATGAGAGAATGGATGAGAGTTCGGGTGGTGTGCTCAGATAAGAAGGGGCGAAGTTTGCAGATGTTGTAGAGGAAGAAGCGACAGGTCTTGGCTATCTGCTGGATATGCGCGGAGAAGGAGAGGGAGGAGTCAAAGATGACCCCGAGGTTGCGGGCAGATGAGACGGGGACGATGGGGGTGTTATCAACAGAGATAGAGAGTGGAGGGAGAGGAGAAGTGGGTTTGGGAGGGAAGACAATAAGCTCGGTCATGAACTGAACTGACATGAGAATTGAGTATCATTGCGGTGCCGTTGTTAGTGGCTTGGAGCAGCACCCTTGACTGCCACGTTTTTTTGATGGGTTCAGTGAGCTGCAGATGTCTTCTACTGGTGAGGTTTGGGGATCCCTGCCAGCTATGTGAAAGGTATGCCCTGCTGCATCACTGTTCTGTCCCTTGCCACACCCCAACCCACACCAAACAGAGGGGGCAGTAGTGCAGGACAGGGACCCTGCAGGCCACATTGGGGGCTGGGAAAGGAGGTAGTACAAAAGGTTGCTCTCTTCAACCCCCAGTGAGCACAGCTCTCTACATAGTCCCTCAACATATATACTCCTCCATACAGTATTAAATCCAAATATATATTTTGCATTCACAGAAACAATTGGCCTCTCTCCCAACAATTGGTGTACAGTAGAGCTATGATATTTTCCCATAAAACATGTTGTGCAAAAATATTTGTTTCTAATACAATCTCAGTAACAGCAACATAAACTGTTAGTAATAGGCATATTGTAAAGTAATACAAAACCATTTAAAATTCACTCAAGACCTAGAGCAAATCAACCATTCTGTCATAACTTCCAAAACTCACATAAGGATCATACCTACGAAAAGGCAGCACAATAAATATGCAGTGGGCCCTAGAACATCAGTACAGCCATTGGGAACTGAACAAGCCAGATTACTACAGATCTTTACATAGAAGCTCCATGATATATGTCACAAATCACCTAATCACCCACCTGGGATTACCCTGTGGTCACTTAGAAGGTCTATCCCTAGCACAGCTCAGGTCCGCCTTCACCTGCCACTTGTGCTCTACACTAGCACCCTCCTCCCACCAACTGTGTCTCAACCGCCTCTGGGTGAGTCTCCCACTTTCAAATTATCCACAGTGATTTCTAGGTGACTGGAGGCCACACTCCCAGTGGTCCCACAGTTCCCAGAAAGCATTCACAGACCCAACACACAAACCACCAGGATTCTTAATCATTCCAGACAGGCAGAGGCAATAAACTGAAAATTGTTTATTGTCATACAAATATTGAACAATGAACAGAAAAAGTGCAATCAGCAAACAATAACAGGTAACTGAAATATGGATCAATTATAAAACTATCTAAACATTTGTATACTATCTGTGACGATCAGGACATATAACTGTTCACAGAGCCTCAGCAAAGAGATCCTCCTCTCTTTTCTTCCTGGCTAAGACTGGAGCAAAAGCCAGTACATTCAAAATGAAAATGAGCTCTTGGGCCAATCAGAGCCCAGAACAACAATCTTTGAAAGTACACTGCAGACTGCCTTTCCAAAAAGCTTAAAAAGGAAAACAGCCTTGGTTCTGCAGCAGCTTCAAAACATAAACATGCACCTCCTGCTGGCTAAACTAGAGAAATACACTTCAGGAAATAAGACAGTTTTACAGGCTTAAAACACATTGTTCTATCACACCTCCCTCCTCAAGAGAGAGACCCCAGACTGCCAGGACTGGTCTTAGCAACTGTGAGGCCCCACCTAGCCCCGCCCCACCTGTAAAAATTGACACATGTATGTACATTTGATGATTATTTCACAAACCCTGTCTGATGTTATGACAAACTAAAATTAAAATTTTAAAGTCACCTCAGTAAGGCCAACACACAGTCCCTCCACTGCAAAACACTAAGCACAAACTTGTGCAGAAACACACTCAGAACCTTACTGTACCATGACAGCACAAACTCCCAGGGCATAAAGAGAAATAACCTTATCTGTGAAAAGGCAGCACTGTAAATATAGCAACGCAAACTAATCCCCAATATGAAAATGTTAACTATATCAAAGTATTTGTAAAAAGGAAGGGGAGGCATCAAAGAGCTCAAAACTTAACAGGAAAATATATTTTTCATCTCTTTTACCAAACGTCATCAAAAAATACATATCCTGTGGTACAATCATTAATATCTTCCAGTCTTCAAAGTCCATAAATTACTGATAAAACAAAATGAAAGCACTTATCTCGCTATATAAAACGCACCTCCAACATTCTAATGAAGCCTCAAGTTTCCCAACATTCTAAATGTGTCATGGTGTAGATCGCTTTTTCTCCATGAGTGTCTGCTCCGCCCTCGTGTCACAACGTGACCCCTTGGGATCTCCTGCTTCTTTTCAAAAACACCTTGACGGAGGGGGGGGGGGGGTGGCCCTGCCGCACACTCTCATTCTTTCTCACACACACACACACACACACACACACACACACACACACACTCTCACTCACACACTCTCACACAGACAGCCTCAGACTATGTCACACACACCCACACTCGCACATTCACTCCGTCTCTCTCTCTCTCACACAGTCACTCTCACACACACTCTCTCAAACATACACCGCTGAAAACCTTGCTAGCGCCCGTTTCATTGATCTCAGAAACGGGCCTTTTTTACTAGTTTTTATAGAACACTTGTAATGTGTAGAATGAAAAATCAAGACGTTTCTTTGCATTCTCCACGCCACCGGGCCAACAATGGCCAGTGTTTTGCTCAGCTGTTTCAGGGTCCCAGATGGTGGGTCTTTTCTGGAAAAAAGAACAAGAATCACTGAAAGTACTCAGCATAGTACCTCAGATTATAACACACAGTCTCATACTTCCACTGACATAGTAACATAGTAAGATAGTAGATGACAGCAGAAAAAGACCTGCACAGTCCATCCAGTCTGCCCAACAAGATAAACTCACATGTGCTACTTTTTGTGTATACCTTACCTTGATTTGTACCTGTCCTTTTCAGGGCACAGACCGTATAAGTGCCCAGCACTATCCCTGCCTCCCAACCATCAGCCCCGCCTCCCACCACCCTTTCTGGCACAGACCGTATAAGTCTGCCCAGCACTATCCCCGCCTCCAAAGCATCAGTCCCGCCTCCCACCATCGGCTCTGGCACAGACCGTATAAGTCTGCCCAGCACCATCTCCGTCTCCCGCCACTGGCTTTGCCACTCAATCTCGTCTAAGCTCCTTAGGATCCATTCCTTCTGAGCAGGATTCCTTTATGTTTATCCCACGCATGTTTGAATTCCATTACCGTTTTCGTTTCCACCACCTCCCACAGTGGTGGTGGAAACATTGCTTCTGATTCTAAGTGCCTATCATATTCTCGGTAGATCTTCAAAATGGCCCTGTTAAATACTGTGGTGATGTCAGACACCGGCAGTCTATCAACTTATCAAAAGTAGGGCTAGAAAAAAATGACACTATTCGCACATTCAGCCCACTCGATTCAAGGGATCACAATTTAAAAATCCATTTCTGCTCTTGTTGTAATAGAATCTGCTGACGTTCCCCTCCTCTCTGGAGCTGAGGCACGACTTGTAAAACAACAACACATTAAATCATGAAACAAATGTGTCAGACTTGTGAGTTCTTCTACCAAGTAGAGCGCTACTGAGCCCGGTACTCGGACCAGGTTCTGCTTGGCTGCTGGACAACCCTGGGTTTCAACTGCGCTGACCGCCATTCCCCAGAGGTTGAGCCCCTGCAGGACTTATGGGACGGAGCTGGAAGCGGGGTGAGGAATGTATCGGCCAGGCAGGCAGCAGGTCAAGAGAGTAATCCATGTACAAGCGGAAGTCAGTAAGTAGGCGGCAGGCGAAGAGTGATCCAGATACAGGCGAAAGTCAGTAGGCGGGCGGCAGGCAAGAGAGTAATCCAGGTATACAGACAAGCCAGTAGGCAGGCGACAGGCAAGAGAGTAATCCAGGTACAGGCAAGTCAGTAGACAGGTGGCAGGCAAGAGAGTAATCCAGGTACAGGCAAGTCAGTAGCGAGGGACCAGAAGATAAGAAGCAGACTACAGAGTTAGTAACACTTACCAAAGTAGAAGCCGAAGCAATGAAGCAGGGGAAGAGCTTCCCAGAAATAGTGCTGGTGTCTGACATCAGCAGGAACCAGCGGGGGAGGAGAGCTGTCATTGGCCAATGGTAGTGAGGGAAAGGGAGCAGGAGACCGCCTGCGGAGGCCAATCCCCGCAGAACAAGGAGGTGGGGCCACGGCCCAGAGCAGCCCACAAGATGGAGCGCCGGAGGAGAGATATTGGCGTGCGTGCGAGCACTGCGCTGCCAAAATAAGCGTCAGACCCGCTACAGAGGTGAGGAGCGTGACAAAATGGTGATATCTTTCACAATGTACTACCAAAGGCAAGCCAATCTTGTTGGTGTGCAGTGCGCTCTTATGTTCTGTTACGCGAATTGATAACTTCTGAGAAGTTTGACCGATATATATTTTCTCACAGGGACATATTAAGCAATAAATCACATAGTCAGATGTGTAGGAGGTTCTTGCCTTCAATAAGTAAGCAAGAACCTCCTGCAAATCACTGCCAATTTTAAATCCAAATTTGAACAAAATAACATTCTTCTTTCTACCTTTGTTGTCTGGTCATTTTATTTTTCCGATTACATTTTCCCAGTCTTTGGTTTCTATGTTCCTCTGTCTTCTCTTAACTCCTTTTCCATATCTCCTGTCCATTTGACATTTCTTCTCTCCATGTCCACCATCCATCTCCCTTCTTGTCCTTATCCTCCCCTGTGACCAGCATTGTTTCCTTGCTCTTACCCTTCCCCAGGTCCAGCATCTCACCTTTATGGACCCTGCCTTTATCCTTCCCTATGTCCAGAATCTCCTCCTTTCCTTCCCTCATGCCTAGCATCCCCTGTGGCCTGTCACTCTCCACAGATGGAATCTCCACCTATCTTTCCTCATCCATCATCCTCTCTCTGTGTGCAATGTTTCCTGTATCCAGAATCGTTAACCATTCCTTCCCTTATGTCTAGCAGTCCCTCTCTGCGTCCTTAGGGCTACTATATTTGTGGAGACAAAAGAGAGGACACAAAAAATAAAATGCCACCCCACCCCCCCAGCCCTGCCGCTGCTGTACCACACTCTGCCACATAGTCACATTGACTCCCCTCCCCCCCACCAAGAAAGTCAGATTCTATTATTATTATTACTAGTAAAAAAGGCCCGTTTCCAACACAAATGAAACGGGCGCTAGCAAGGTTTTACTCGGAGTGTGTATGTTTGAGAAAGTGTGTGTGAGAGTGACTGTGAGAAAGAGAGAGAGAGAGTGAATGTGCGAGTGTGTGTGTGTGTGTGAGAGAGAGAGAGAGAGAGAGAGAGAGAGAGAGTGAGACTGGGTGCGAGTGTGTCTGTGAGATAGAGAGTGTGTGCCAGGGCCCCCCTCCCTCCCTCCCTCCGAGTTCCAGGGTCGTCCCCCCTCCTTCCCTCCCTCCGAGTTCCAGGGTCGTCCCCCCCTCCTTCCCTCCCTCTGAGTTCCAGGGTTGTTGTCCCCCCTCCCTCCGAGTTCCAGGGTCGTCCCCTCCCTCCCTCCCTGCCTCCGAGTTCCAGGGTCGTCCCCTCCTTGCCTCCCTCTGAGTCTCAGGGTCCCCTGCCTCCCCTGCATTATGCTCTGTCCCCTGCATTCATCCATATGCAGGCCACGTCCTCTGTGCCCTGCCCCCTCCATCCATCCATGTGCAGCATCTCTCCCCTGCTCCCTCCGAGTTCCAGGCCCCCCTCCCTCCCCCCTCCGAGTTCCAGTGCCCCCCTCCCTCCCATTTCCAGGGTCCCCCCTCCCTCTGTCCCTCCCTCCCAGATTCAGGGTCCCATGGAACTGGGAGGGAGGGGGGACAGAGAACATTGGAGGAGTGATGTCAGCAGGTGGTTACAATCTCAGTGACACACATCGGAACATTGGAGGAGAACGTTGGAGGAATGATGTCAGCAGGTGGTTACGATCTCAGTGAGACACATTGGAATGTTGGAGGAGCAAATTATTATATTAGATTATTAGCATTTGTATAGCGCTACCATATAAGCATTGAAAATACTGGTAAAAAGTACTCTGCTAAATTCAAAATTAGAAAATATGTACATTTATAAAAAAGCAAACATCCATGAGCAGCATGTCCCCCATTCCTTTCCCTCCCCTCCATGAGCAGCATATCCCCATCTCCTCTCCTTTCCATCCCCTTCTATCTATGTGCTGCATTTCCCTTTCTCCCTTCCCCCTCTCCCTTCCTTTCCCTCCCCTCCATGTACAAAACTGGCCAGGCCAGCTGCTTTTGGGTGGGCCTGGGGCGAAGAGCTGAGAACTTACCTTTAAAATTTTTTATAAATAACTGTGGGGCCCTTTTACCAAGCTGTGAGAAAAAGGGCCCTGCGCCGGCAGTGGGGGCTGTTTTTCCCATGCGCAAGGGCCCTTTTTACTGCAGTGGGTAAAAACACCCCCAGTGACAGGAAGCCCTTACTGCCACCAATTGAGGTGGTGATACGGGCTCCCATGCTAACCAAGTGGTAACCGAGCAGCTCGCAGCGATGCCTGATTACCGCCGGGTTATCGTCGCACAAGCCATTTCTGGGGGTTTTCCTTTTCCCCCCAGAAATTGCGCATGTTCAGGGTGGGACTACCAGCACTCTGTAAAAGAAAGATAATGACACCCTCTCCCCGTCTTAACTGTACATCACCATTGTAATTCTATCAAAATGGAAATTGTGAGCCACTTCAAAACCTGTTTTGGGATAACAGTGGGATACAAGAATGCATACATAAAAATAATTAAAAAATAATTAAGATGCCATGTTTGAAAAGAAGCTTGTTTGAATGTTAAGTCAGTAAAGTAACTTAAGGACTAGGGAGCATGCGATGAAACTACAGTGTAGTAAATTTAAAACAAATCAGAGAAAATATTTCTTCACCCAATGCATAATTAAACTCTGGACTACGTTGCCGGAGAACGTGGTGAAGGCGGTTAGCTTAGCAGAGTTTAAAAAGGGGTTAGACGGTTTCCTAAAGAACAAGTCCATAAACCACTACTAAATGGACTTGGGAAACATCCACAATTCCAGGATTAACATGTATAGAATGTTTGTACGTTTGGGAAGCTCGCCAGGTGCCCTTGGCCTGGATTGGCCACTGTCGTGGACAGGATGCTGGGCTTGATGGACCCTTGGTCTTTTCCCAGTGTGGCATTACTTATGTACTTATAAGTGTTGTAACAGACATGCTTGATTATACAATTTAATGTCTGGCAGACCAAGCCCACCCTGCCTTCCAACTACCCAAAAGATAACACTAACTCATTTTAGGTTTCTTCCACCTCCCCTCCCAGCAAAATCTCACCAAAGGGCCAAACCTCAGGAAACCACCAAAAAATCCTTAGCTCTCTACAGCAGTCACTCATTGCACTTTCATATAATCAGTTGCACTATAAATACCAAAATCATAACACAACTAATAGTAGCAATGTAACCACATGTTATTTGGCTTGGATTTCCAGCGGAAGCAGCAAAGCCAGCATACAGTCCGTGAACAAACAGAGCACTTCCATGCAGTTTTCGAATTTATAACTGGGCATCTCTCTTCCAAATTTTACACAAGCTGAGTTAAACATTTACCATACTGAAAATGAGTCTCAAGTGAGTTGATTAAGGCTCTCAGATCTAGCCTAGAAAATCTCAGGAAGCAGCTGGAAATGCCTAATTAAAACAAATTGTTAATAGATTTACCAGGCGATTTTCGTGCATTTGGTTGAGAGTAAATATGCTCTTGTGTTTAAGATAATCTACTTGTATTGATACCTATCTTATCCTAGATAAACAGCTGCATTTGTGACTGGAATATTAAGAAGAAAAAAACAGTTTATAGAAAGGTAAAATTAATAGTCCAAATATCTGGCACAATTTTCTGTTTATTTTTACAATAGTATGTTGTTATTTCAATTAATACATTTTTCAATCAATACAGTTAAACAAGAAAACCAAATCCAGCTAGATTTTTTGTTACTACGCATAATTAACATATTCAGATAAGATTTAAACTACTCCTATTTGTAGGTCCAGGTTGAGATGGAAGAATTGGATTCTTTCTGGTTCTGATTCCAACCTGGCAACCAAATATGTGGTTCCCTGCAGTGACGTTTTTGTGTTGAGTAAGATCTGATCACTGACCCAGAACCTTTTTGCCTCAGCGTAAGTCTGCTAGGAAGGAGACGGTGTCAGCTGCTCCTGCAGGGAAAAGGACAGGGATAGCGGCACAGTCTGCTGTCGCACTGCTAGCTGCAACACAGGAGTAAGGCATTAAGGCCTAGATTCTACATATCACGTCAAAAAAAATCGGCGCTGAAATGAAATTCGCCTAAGCGTATTCTATAAAGTACGCCTTAGTTTAGGCGTACTTTATAGAATACGCCGAGCGCTCGTCCGTGTGACTACATTTAGTTGCAGGCAGTTACATAAAGTAAAACTTAGTGTAAATCAGTTGCACTATAAATGATGCCTAAATTATGTGTGGACCGGGTGTATTCTATAACAACGCGCATAAATTTTATAAATGCCCATGACCCGCCCAATCTACGCCCATGGCCATGCTCATTTTTCAACTACGAGACAGAATTTACTCACACCACATTACAGAATACGCTTAGACAGGTCTGCACGTAAATTTTAATGAATGCCAAATAGTGCTGATAATTGGTTGTTAATATCCAATTATCAATGCTAATTAGCTTGTTAACCAATTTGCTTATAACATTGTTATGGAGTGGAGGAGTGGCCTAGTGGTTAGGGTGGTGGACTTTGGTCCTGGGGAACTGAGGAACTGAGTTCGATTCCCACTTCAGGCACAGGCAGCTCCTTGTGACTCTGGGCAAGTCACTTAACCCTCCATTGCCCCATGTAAGCCGCATTGAGCCTGCCATGAGTGGGAAAGCGTGGGGTACAAATGTAAAAAAACAAACAAAAAAAATACGCTTCAATTTCTGTGTGGAAATCTCAGTGTGATGTATAGAATCCCTAGGTAAGGAGGCACGATGCTGTGCATTGAGAGCCTATTCCATAATGCCACCTGGGTACTCGGAGTCCATTATAGAATGCTAGCATATTTTATATATGTTTTTATTGCTTACCACCCTAGATATGGGTGGGTTATAAATAAGAAATCTAAACCTAACATTTAGGCTGCAGAAGTTACACAACATCAGGTGCCCAAATGCAGCAAGGGCATGCATAACTTACAGTATTCTGCAAGTTGCATGAATAAATGGAAGCTTTGCCCATTCCCCTCCCATGCTCCACCTATGTGAACCAGGGGCGTAGCCAGACTTCGGTGGGAGGGGGGTCCAGAGCCCAAGGTGAGGGGGCACATTTTAGCCCCCACCCCGGCACCGCCAACCACCCCCCGCTACTTTTGACCCCCCCCCCCTTGCCGGTACCCCTCCCCGTCACTTTCGACCCCCCCCCCCCCCACACCGCTGCTAATTCTCTCCTGCTACCTTCATACTTCAGTACTTTCGACAACAGCAATGTACATCCACTGCCTGGCCAGCCCCGCAGGCTTCCCTCTTCCACGTCCTGCCAAGTAGGAAGTGAGGGCAGGGCAAAGGGAAGCATCTAAATCTGACAGAGGCGGTGGACGTACATCGCTGCTGTTGCAGCTGAGGAAGGTGCTGAGGTAGAACAGAGAAGGCAGGTGCTGTGGAACTACAGGCGGGAAGCAAATGCCAGATCCAGGGCTGGAGGAGAGGGAGAGAGGGGAGTGAGGTAGCCACTGCTGAACTATTTTGGAGGCCAGACAGGGTCACCCAGGCCCACCCATAGCTACGCCACTGATGCTCGACTATTGCAACTCTGCCCTTATTGGTTTACCCACATACCAGATACACCTACTGTGATTGATTCAAAACACTGCAGTGAAACTCCTTCATAACTGAAAGAAATACAATCATGTTACCCCTCTTCTTATCGCAGAACAAATGCTTTTTGTGGCTTATAGGGTCACTTTCAAGATTAACATCTTATCTTACCATATTCGATCTTCTGGCCTATCGTCCTTTTTAGCATCTCTCTTGATTCCCTATGCCCCGACACGATGCCTTCAGTCAGCTAACCAGGGTTTACTGGTAGTTCCTTGTTTTTGCCAGGTCTTTCAAGATATCTTCAGGAGCGCCTGTTACAGTGTGGCGGCACCTACATTGTGGAATGACCTTCCTCGATACTTATGTCTTGAGGGGTCCTTCAACAAATTCAAATCCCAATTGAAGGCCTCTTATTTCTCCTTGGCCTTTTCCGATTTGCTCTCCGTTTCTCTGGAGCTTTAATCTCAGGCATGTTGACTTGACAGCTTTCACCAGCTTCCACCTTCCTCTTGTTCTCCCAATCGTTCCTTTTGTTAACATGTAATCTTTCCTCCTCCCGTTACTCTCTTGCATTTTTTTTTATTTAGTTACATTTGTACCCTGCGCTTTCCCACTCATGGCAGGCTCAATGCGGCTTACATGGGGCAATGGAGGGTTAAGTGACTTGCCCAGAGTCACAAGGAGCTGCCTGTGCCTGAAGTGGGAATCAAACTCAGTTCCTCAGTTCCCCAGGACCAAAGTCCACCACCCTAACCACCAGGCCACTCCTCCACTCCTGTATCTTATTACGTCTTATTGTGTGTTTATTTTTCCCCTCCCCCATTTAGCTTACTCATTGTAAACCGCGTAGATTTATCCTTGAAAATGTGTGGAATATCAAATAAATTGAACTTGTTAGCCAAATATTAGGTTTCTCCAATTATCTACTTTTATTATTTTTTTTATCAGGGATTATTCAGCTATTATTCAATTCATTTTGAAACAGCTGGTAATGTGTTTGGAAGGTAGAGAACTGTGCGCTGTCATTTGAGTTGTTTTGAGAATAAAACAACATAAAAAATGAACCAGTATTTTGTTTCATATTAGTCTGCCATTGTATCATACACGTTTTAAGTGTGCTTTTGTTCAAACATGTAATTCATGTTATTTTCCAAAATAACACTCACCGTATAAAACAATGCACTTCGCAAAAAAAAAAACAAAAAAGCTGTGCGTGCTAAAAATGTATTGAAATGAAAACAAAACATCTAAAAAGCTGAGCGTAAAAGAAAACAAAATTAAAAATGACACAAAGTATGTTCCATCCACATCCCTATTGAAAAGGCCTGAAAACACCCAAACCAAAACAATTGGTCAGTTGAATCAATTTTGAGACTTGAGGCCCAATTTATAAATGTGTGTTTACTAGTTCATGCACATACATTTCAGCTAAATGCCCTTAAACTGTTCAAGTGCTTTAAGGGTGGGCTTCATCAAGCAGCATTATGGCCTTAATCAGTGGCGTACCAAGGGGGGGGGGGGGGGGGGGGGCGGATCCGGCCCGGGTGCACGCCACAGGGGGGTGCCGTGGCGCGCGCCTGTCAGCTGAGTTCGTTAACTTCGCTAACTTCGCTGCAGCTCCCTCTGCCCCGGAACAGGTTACTTCCTGTTCCGGCCGGGGCAGAGGGAGCTGCAGCGAAGTTAGCGAACTCAGCTGACAGGCGCGCGCTGCGGCACCCCCCCCCCCAGTGGCGTACGCCCGGGGAGGGTGTGTCATTTCACCGGGGGGGAGGTGTCATTTTGCCGGGGGGGGGGGGGGCGCGCTGCACTCGGGGGGGGGGGGGGCGCATCGGCGATCCGCCCCGGGTGTCATGCAGGCTAGGATCGCCACTAGCCTTAATGTTAAGGGAATTAACATATGCTAAATGCTAGAATCCCATATGTATAGAATGGGCTTTTATCACTTACTGTACCCTAATTCTTTTAATGTGTGTTAAGACCATAATGCCTCTGGATGATTCACTCCACCCCCAAAAGGGCTTAGTTATCAATGTTGGCTACCATTAAGACATGTAATTTTACCACTAACTCAGGCTCTCTTACCACAGGTCCTGTTTTATACTCTGAGACCCAATTACTGATAACTGGGGTGATAGTAGATTAACGTGGTAGCCCTCATTGATAACTAAGGGCCTTTTCACTAAGTGGCACTAAGAAATAATCATAGCACATTCTTATACGCGCTTTCCTGAACACTAAGCCTTTGTCTAGTGTGCCCGGGGAAAAGTGTTTTTTTTTTCTTTTTTTTGCTATTTGGAATTAGAAAAGGTGCAGAGAAGGGCGACGAAAATGATAAAGGGGATGGGATAACTTCCCTATGAGGAAAGGCTAAAGCGGCTAGGGCTCTTCAGCTTGGAGAAAAGGTGGCTGAGGGGAGATATGATAGAGGTCTATAAAATAATGAGTGGAGTGGAACGGGTAGACATGAAGCGTCTGTTTACGCTTTCCAAAAATACTAGGACTAGAGGGCATGCGATGAAGCTACAAAGTAATAAATTTAAAACAAATCGGAGAAAAGTTTTCTTCACTCAACGTGTAATTCAACTCTGGAATTCGTTGCCAGAAAATGTGGTAAAGGCGGTTAGCTTAGCAGAGTTTTAAAAAGGTTTGGACGGCTTCCTAAAGGAAAAGTCCATAGACCATTATTAAATTGAACTTGAAGAAAATATTTCTGGGATAAGCAGCATAAAACGGTTTGTACTTTTGGGGGGATCTTCCCAGGTATTTGTGACCTGGATTGGCCACTGTTGGAAACAGGATGCTGGGCTTGATGGACCTTTGGTCTGTCCCAGTATGGCAATACTTATGTACTTTATTGATTTAGATTTAGATTTTGCTCACACTGCTACAGTAGTCAGTAGCCACATTAAGGGGTCCATTTACCAAGTGAGATTAAAAAAAAATTGCCTTAGGTCACCCTTTTGCAGGTCTTTCCTGTTTACTAAGGATATTTTTACCACCACCAGAAAATGGCCAATTTCCCATTTTCTCATTTAATGGCCATGCACTAATGTTGCCATTAGCATGTGGCCATTAACAAAAATTAGTGTGTGAGACCGTACCGCCTCCCATTTTGTAGGCTCACATGCTAATCCTGCGCTAATCAGTTAGCGCACAGCAATGCCAATATGCTGATTAGCACTAAAATGCCCACTCTCTACCCCCAGACAAGCCCCTCTGAAAAACGTTCAGAATTTTTAAGCGCACGGTCTGCGTGTGCATGTTGAGATTTGACTGCAGGACACCTCAGTGCACCCCGTGCTAGGCCTTTTAAGCTATGGTGAGAGCATCCTAGTACTTACTGCAGCTTAGTCAAAGGACCCCTACGAAAAGCTAATGACAGCAAAGACTTTTGTCCTGCGCAAACTATTGCTTAGAAATACATTTGTCTGGTGTAGAGAAAGGCAAACTTTAGGAGTGAGCACTCAAGAAGGTGTCAGTGTACTACTACTTATCATTTCTATAGCGCTACTAGACGTACGCAGCGCTGAAATCTTCTGCCTAGTTTGCGGCAGCAGCCAAAAAAGCAAACAGGATGCTAGGAATAATTAAGAAAGGGATGCAAAATAAGACCAAAAATATCATAATGCCTTTGTATTGCTCCGTGCTGCAAGTTCACCTTGAGTATTGCATTCAGTTCTGGTTGCCGTATCTCAAAAAAGGTATAGCAGCATAGGCGCCGATTCCGTGGGTGCTGTGGGTGCTCGAGCGCCCCCAATATTTCACCCACCAGAAATTCCTTTCGCCAGCCCAGAATTTTAAAAGACCCTCCCTCCCTCCCTTCAAGTTCCAGGCCCCCTCCCTCCGAATTTTAAAAGTCATCTTACCTCGTCGGGGTTACAGCGGCAGCAGCAGTGAAAAGCGCGCAGGCTCGGCGCTTCAGCTTCTCTCAGCTCTGGTCCTGCCCTCATTTCCTGTTCCCGCAAGGGGGAGGAGAGGGAGGGGAAGGGAAGGGGGGAGGGGACGGGGAGGAGAGGGAGGGGGGAATGCACCACCTGTAAAAAAAAAAAAAAAAAAAATTCAGCACCCCCAATCATTTTGAAAAGTTGGCTCCTATGTATAGCAGAATTAGAAAAGGTTCAAAGAAGAGCGACCAAAGTGATAAAGGGGATGGAACTGCTCCCATATGAGAAAAGGCTAAAAAGGTTAGGGCTTTTCAGCTTGGAAAAGAGATGGCTGAGGGAGGATACGATTGAGGTCTACAAAAGCCTGAGTGGTGTGGAACAGGTGGAGGTGAATCAATTTTTAACTCATTCAAAAAGTACAAAGACCAGGGGACACTCAATGAAATTGCATAGAAATACTTTTTAAACAAATTGGAGGAAATATTTTTTTCACTCAAAGAATAGTTTAGCTCTGGAACTCGTTGCCGGAGGATGTGATAATGGAGGCTAGCGTATCTCAGTTTACAAAATGTTTAGACCTTTTCCTGGAGGAAAAGTCCTTAGTCTGTTATGGACATGAGGGAAGCCAGTGCTTGCCCTGGGCTTGGTAACATGGAACGGTGCTACTATTTGAGATTCTGAATGGAATATTGCTACTCTTTGGGGTTCTACATGGAATGTTGCTACTATTTGGGTTTCTGCCAGGTACTTGTGACCTGGATTGGCCACTGCTGGAAGCTGGATACTGGGCTAGATGGACCATTGGTTATGTTCTTATTATTAATGCTGGAATCAATCAAACAAAATGAATATAAGTGTTTTCTAAAGTCCTCAGCAGTGTCTCTCGGTGAGCATAGGTCAATCTCATTGAGATTTAAGCAACCATGTTTATCACCGGTCTTTTAATAAGAAAGTGTTTTATTTTTTCAGTTATATTTATTCAACGATTAAGTCATTTAAACATTTTTTTTTTTACTTATCTTGTGTCGGCTCAGGGGATGTTGATCTGACATGATTCATGTTTCACCATGTGCTTTTTCAAGGATATGCCCCCACTCAACAACCCAGATCCATCCTTCTGACAAGTCTCTCCTACTGTCAGCTTGTTGTGCGTGTAAATCTTAATGCTAATTAGAGATGATAATTGCTTGTTAACATCCGATTAACAGCACTGATTAGTTAACCAATTATGTTACATGGAGGGGCATAATTGAACGAAAACGCCTATCTCCATGGGCGTTTATCTCCGAGAACGGGTCCGTGAAGGGGCGGACTGAACCGTATTTTGGGAAAAAATAGACGCCCATGTTTTATTCAACAATGTGTGAGCTGGGCGTTTTTGTTTTTCAGCGATAATGGAAAATGAAAGCGCCCAGCTCAAAAACGAATAAATCCAAGACATTTATTCGTGGGAGGGGCCAGGATTCATAGTGCACTGGTCCCCCTCACATGCCAGGACATCAACCGGGCACCCTAGGGGGCACTTTTACAAAACCAAAAAAACAGGTAAAAGAGCTCCCAGGTGCATAGCACCCTTCCCTTGTGTGTTGAGCCCCCCAAATCCCCCTCAAAACCCACTGCCCACAAGTCTACACCATTACTATAGCCCTAAGGGGTGAAGGGGGGCACCTACATGTGGGTACAGTGGGTTTGGGGGGGTTGGACGACTAATAAGCATTAAGCAGCACAATTGTAACAGGTAGGGGGGATGGGCCTGGGTCCACCTGCCTGAAGTCCACTGCACCCCCTAACAACTCCTCCAGTGACCTGCATACTGCTGCCAGGGAGCTGGGTATGACATTTGAGGGTGAAAATAAAAAGTTGTGAAACATCATTTTTTTGTGGTGGGAGGGGGTTAGTGACCACTGGGGGAGTCAGGGGAGGTCATCCCCGATTCCCTCCAGTGGTCATCTGGTCATTTAGGGCACTTTTTGGGGCCTTATTCGTGAAAAAACAGGGTCCAGGAAAAGTGTCCTAAATTCTAGCTAAAAACGCATACTTTTTTCCCATTATCGGTGAAATGCGCCCATCTTTGTTCGGCAGATAACCACGCCCCAGTTCCACCTTCGCCACACCTCTGACACGCCCCCATCAACTTTGTCCGCATCCGCGACGGAGTGCAGTTGAAAACGTCCAAAAATCGGCTTTCGATTATACCGCTTTATTCGTTTTTGTGAGATAAACGTCCATCTCCCGATTTAGGTCGGAACTTGGGCGTTTTTCTCGTTCGATTATAAGCAGGATAGTAACATAGTAGATGACGGCAGAAAAGGACCTGCACGGTCCACCCAGTCTGCCCAACAAGATAAACTCACATGTGTAAACCGTACCTTGATTTGTACCTGTCTTTTTCAGGGCACAGACCGCATAAGTCTGCCCAGCACTATCCCCCCCTCCCAACCACCAGCCCTGCCTCCCACCACCGGCTAAGCTTCTGCATTGATATAGAATATGCACAATTTCCATGTGGAAATTAAGGCGCCATATATTTTTTTATTTATTTATGACACTTGTGTCCCACATTATCCCATTACATTTCATTCAAGAAAAACTTCAAAAATATGATACAGTCAGAAAATTAATTACAACATTTAACATGTTAGGAATAATTGTGCGTTTGTCATGAAGCATGTAGAATCATAGCGTATATTAGCAATGATAAAAAGCAATTTTTTTTTTCACAACAGAAGAATTCAATAGAGGATCTCATTCATCACCAGGCTGCGTATTGATGTAAAGAATTTCCCGTATCCCTTTCCCCCCGCTAATTCTAAGATTAATCCACCGCGCTACCTAGCTAGAACACCCCATAACACTGGCACTTAAGGAAGACAGGGCTGTTTATATTTTGGTGAAAACTCGTGCCATCAATTTTCACATTAGTGAGCTCGGCCATTGCTCTCCTCTATCAGTATCTATTGAGTGGTGGTAGTTGAGATATCCGCTGCACCGAGAAAGGAAAAATATATACTTAGCTGTCTGATGAAATGTTTTAAATGCATAGGGTTAACCTTGGGGTTGTCTGCTGCTTAGATTTTATCCATTAATAACATACAGGGCTGCCAGAGTCCTCTTGGGGGCTGATAGGAAAAATAGTACCTCTTGCAGGTCCCTGGGCTTGCCTAAGAGAGCAGGTAAAAAAACAACTGTATATATTTTGGAGTTAAGTGTAGTTACCTGCCCTGAAAAAAAAAAAAAGCATTATTTAAAACTATGTTTTAATTCTAAAATATTCTATCATGTCCTATAATGTGTACATGTTGCTATAATATTTTGTAAGCCACATTGAGTCTGCAAATAGGTGGGAAAATGTGGGATAGAAGTGCAGCAAATAAATAAATAAATATAGATACAAGTTTAAATAAGCGGAATAGCAGAAATTCACAAAAATGCACGTGGCATAAATATATACTGCACCCGCAGCCTCCTTTCGTTAGTGTGTTCATGACTTCATGGAGTGGCCTAGTGGTTAGAGTGGTGGACTTTGGTCCTGGGGAACTGGGTTCGATTCCCACTTCAGGCACAGGCAGCTCCTTGTGACTCTGGGCAAGTCACTTAACCCTCCATTGCCCCATGTAAGCCGCATTGAGCCTGCCATGAGTGGGAAAGCGCAGGGTACAAATGTAACAAAAAATAGATACTATTGGAGATTCTACATGGAATGTTGCTACTATTGGAGATTCTACATGGAATGTTGCTACTATTGGAGATTCTACATGGAATGTTGCTATTCAACTAGCAGCATTCCATGTAGAAGGCTGCGCAGGCCACATTGGTGATCTGCAAGGGCCGACTTCTACATGGAATGTTGCTAGTGGAATAGCAACATTCCATGTAGAATCTCAAATAGTAGCAACAGTGGAGGAGTGGCCTAGTGGTTAGGGTGGTGGACTTTGGTCCTGAGGAACTGAGTTTGATTCCCACTTCAGGCACAGGCAGCTCCTTGTGACTCTTAACCCTCCATTGCCCCATGTAAGCTGCATTGAGCCTGCCATGAGTGGGAAAGCGCAGGGTACAAATGTAACAAAAATAAAATAGATACTATTGGAGATTCTACATGGAATGTTGCTATTATTGGAGATTCTACATGGAATGTTGCTATTCAACTAGCAGCATTCCATGTAGAAGGCTGTGCAGGCTTCTGTTTCTGTGAGTCCGACAGGACGTCAGACTCACAGAAACAGAAGCCTGCGCAGCCTTCTACATGGAATGTTGCTAGTGGAATAGCAACATTCCATGTAGAATCTCAAATAGTAGGAACAGTGGAGGAGTGGCCTAGTGGTTAGGGTGGTGGACTTTGGTCCTGAGGAACTGAGTTGGATTCCCACTTCAGGCACAAGCACCTCCTTGTGACTCTGGGCAAGTCACTTAACCCTCCATTGCCCCTTGTAAGCCGCATTGAGCCTGCCATGAGTGGGAAAGCGCAGGGTACAAATGTAACAAAAATAAAATAGATACTATTGGAGATTCTACATGGAATGTTGCTATTCCACTAGCAACATTCCATGTAGAAGCCTGCGCGGCCACATTGGTGTGACTCTGGGCAAGTCACTTAACCCTCCATTGCCCCAGGTACAAATAAGTACCTAAGCCGCATTGAGCCTGCCATGAGTGGGAAAGCGTGGGGTACAAATTAAAAAAAAAATAATAATAAAAAAATGTAAGGAGGTTGCTGAGATCAAATGTGAACTGCAGAGGTGGTTTATATTTAAGCCATGCATAGACCCTTGGGTCATAATTTGCACTTGCATTTAATTGAACACTCTATGTCAGTTCTGGATCCCTGTGCTTCAAGTTTCCCTAGACTCCTGTGTGCTGGTTGGTTGTTCCTGTGCTAAACACTTACCGCATCCACCTTACACTTCACTGACTGGTTAGTACAGGATTACCAGTTGAGCTCTTACTGCCTACGAGCACTTAAGGCAGTTTAGTAAAAGGGCAGCTAAGTCAAACAAGCGAAACAAAGAGATGAAAAATGCTTAAACTAAACATGGATCCAACAAAGAATGCAGTTCCGATTTTTTTTACCAGTCTTCCTCAAATAATGTTCCCACAAAACAAGATTGCCAAGACCTGTCGTTTCTTTCTTTACAACATCCGTAAAATCCGCCCCTTTCTTTCCGAGCACTCTACCAAAACCCTCATCCACACCCTTGTCACCTCTCGTTTAGACTACTGCAATCTGCTTCTTGCTGGCCTCCCACTTAGTCACCTCTCCCCTCTCCAGTCGGTTCAAAACTCTGCTGCCCGTCTCGTCTTCCGCCAGGGTCGCTTTACTCATACTACCCCTCTCCTCAAGTCGCTTCACTGGCTCCCTATCCGTTTCGCATCCTGTTCAAACTTCTTCTACTAACCTATAAAGGTACTCACTCTGCTGCTCCCCAGTATCTCTCCACACTCGTCCTTCCCTACACCCCTTCCCGTGCACTCCGCTCCTTGGATAAATCCTTCTTATCTGTTCCCTTCTCCACTACTGCCAACTCCAGACTTCGCGCCTTCTGTCTCGCTGCACCCTACGCCTGGAATAAACTTCCTGAGCCCCTACGTCTTGCCCCATCCTTGGCCACCTTTAAATCTAGACTGAAAGCCCACCTCTTTAACATTGCTTTTGACTCGTAACCACTCGCCTCCACCTACCCTCCTCTCTTCCTTCCCGCACACATTAATTGATTTGATTTGCTTACTTTATTTTTTGTCTATTAGATTGTAAGCTCTTTGAGCAGGGACTGTCTTTCTTCTATGTTTGTGCAGCGCTGCGTATGCCTTGTAGCGCTATAGAAATGCTAAATAGTAGTAGTAGTAGTAGAAGTTCTGGCCAACTAGCACCCTATTCTCTATACAAATATTTTGTGTGTATGTAGGAAATGCCCTCAGATAATTCAAATTCACTCATATAGCATCCACAATGGGATACCTTAAAGGTGAATACATTTTTGGATCTCTTTCAATGGGCTATTTTCTAAAAAACATCCACACCAAATAATTCATAATAATTCTCCTCTTATATGAGAAAAGGCTAAAGAGGTTAGGGCTCTTCAGCTTGGACTAGAGAGGTTCTCTCTCAATTCCCCCCTGTTACCCCCCACCCAAGGTTCTTCCTCAATTCCCCCTCCCCTCACAGGTCCATCTTAATGCCCCCTCACCCCTTGTGGGTCTCTCTCAATGCCTCCTCTTCTTCCTCGTGGTTCTTTCTCAATACCCTCCCTCCTCCGCCCACATGCACAGTTGGTCTGGCATCTCTCCCTCCCCTCCCTCCCACCAGCGACTCTCTCTTTCCTTCCCTTCCCTCGCAACCCAACTTGGTTTACTTTTGCTGGAGTCTTTGCCCTGTGGCGCCAGCAGTAGCCATGTGTGTGGGGGAGGGGGTTTCCTGCGCCTGGCCTTTCCTTCTGGGCTGCCCTACCCCCTTCTGAACAAGAACTTGCATTGGAGGGGGGGGGGGGGGTGAGACGGGTCATGGGGTGCCCGCTGCGGACTGTGGGCAGCCTTTCTATGTAGCTGGCGTAGTAGGGCAGGGACTTCTGAAAAGATTTTCTCGTTCCAAAAATACTAGGACTAGGGGTCATGCAATGAAGCTACAAAGTAGCAAATTTAAACAAATCAGAGAAAATATTTCTTCACTCAATGTGTACTTAAACTCTGAAATTCGTTGCCAGAGAATGTGGTAAAAGTAGTTAGCTTAGCGGGGTTCAAACAAAGGTTTGGATGACTTCCTAAAGGAAAAGTCCGTAAGCCATTATTAAGATGGATATGGGAAAATTCCACTGCTTATTTCTAGGATAAGCAGCATACAATATATTGGATTCTTTTCAGGTACTTGTAACTTGGATTGACCACTGTTGGGAACAGGATGCTGGGCTTGATGGACCTTCAGTCTCTCCCAGTATGGCAATATTTACATACTTATGTACGGGAATTAGCTAGGCTGCCTCCTGCGGTTGGTGCTGAGCCGAGATTTTCAACGCTGAGCTATTTCCAGTGACCAACATTGAATATCTGGTTTATTTTTGGCTAGTTTCAACTTAATCGGCCAAGTAAATATTCAGCGCTGGCCAGTTAACTTTAAACCAGCCAAAGATAGGCCTGCTATTTGGGTGGCCCAATTTGGCTGCCAAACTTAGCCAGTGATGCTCTGAATATTCGCAGATAGCCGCTTATATCACTAAGGCTATCTCTCACTGAATATTTGCGGATAGCCAGTTAAACGCTATGTAACCGGCCAGGAGCCGTCCCCAGCCATTTAAATAGCACCGAATTTCAGGCCTACTAAGCACAATTATGCAAAATATAACAATATCTATCAACCACTTCCAGACCAAGCTCCACATGTCAGTCCAAGTTCCCTTTTTTGACAAGCATTGCTGCCAAACGCAACCACCTGATCAGTCATTGGCAATCTGATTGAAATGAGGTAGCTGGAGCCTGCTGTTACTCTGCCCCACAACCTCGACAAAATTGCCCAAATGTTCTATACCCTGAGTAAAGCTCCAGTAGACACAAGACTTCATGGTGGTTTCACTCATAGAACCTACTTCGTACTGATGTGTCTCAGATTCCCCTGCCTTCCTCTTAATGTTGGTATCTGAGGGGTTAATTTATCATAGCATAATTCTGTGCATAAAGAACTATAGGGCCCTTTTACTACGGTACGGGGGGCTAATATGCGGGTACTGCATATCAAAACAGCACTACCGCTGGGGTAGCACAAACGATTCACGTCTACCCGTTCCACTCCACTCATTTTAGAGACCTCTATCATATCTCATCTTAGCCGTCTTTTCTCCAAGTTCTAGCTGAAGAGCCCTAGATGCTCCAGCCTTTCCTCATGTCTTCAGTACAGTATTCTCTATCCCCACCTTTTGGTGGATGTACATAACCCATCAGATTTTGGATTCATTTATTGCTGACGCATAGGAAAGTGAGAATTAGAAAAGGTACTGAGATGGGCAACAAAATGATAAAGGGGAGGAGACGACTTCCCTATGAAGAAAGGCTGAAGCGGCTAAGGCTCTTCAGCCTGGAGAAAAGACGGCTGAGGGGAGATATGAAATAATGAATGGAGTGGAATGGGTAGACGTGTATCGCTTGTTTACTCTTTCCAAAAATACTAGGACTAGGGGGAATGCAATGAAGCTACAAACAAATTGGAGAAAATATTTCTTTACTCAACGTGTAATTAAACTCCGGAATTCACTGCTAGAGAATGTAGTAAAGTCAGTTAGCTCAGCGGGGTTTAAAAAAGGTTTGGCTATCTTTCTAAAAGTAAAGTCCATAAGCCATTGGACTTGGGAAAATCCACTGCTTATTTCTAGAATAAGCAGCATAAAATGTATTGTACTGTTTTGGGGCTTGCCAGGTGATTGTGACCTGGATTGACCACTGTTGGAAACAGGATACTGGGCTTGATGGACCTTTGGTCTGTCCCAGTATGGCAGTTCTTTTGTAAGTTTTCCCATCTCCTTTATCATTTTTGTCGCCCTTATCTGTACCTTTTGTAATTCCACTATATCTTTTTTGAGATGTGGCTTCATTTTGGTTATTGAGTTTTTTTTCATTATTGTTGGTGAATGGACAATCCTTAGAGAGGGTGGCAAGTGCCTTTAAGGGAAAATATTTAGCAAAATAACTTGGCAATCAAGAATATTGTCCTTACTGCCTCTCATCCATCTCCTCTCCTGCCACAAGCTATATTCGATTGACGAGCAGAAGTGGTCAGAGATATGATAAGTGGAGAAAGAATTGTGTGACTGGATACTTAGGTTCGGGTTAATTCTGTAACTGCAGCCACATTTTCGGTTCTCCGAAGTGAGGTAGTTTGACAACATGGATCTGAGTGATTCTTCACCCTTTCTTTACAAAGGTCTGACTTTCTGCTCTCAGTAACATTTAATTTTGTTTCAAAAAGGATGTATTGCTGCTTCAGAGCACCTGACAAGAAAAATATAAAAGCAATACAGCAATGGCCTTGATTTTTCAATCCTTCAATCCTTCCCTCTCGCTACTTCATTTGAAGAAAGGTATTTTCTTTGTAATTTGGAATTCAAAAGGATTTTTGCCACTGTAGCAAATCTTTTTTCCCTCATTTTGCTGAAAAATAGCATGGGGCAAACAGTCGGTCACTAATGAAGTAAAAAAAACTGCAGGTTCCACAGACACAGGCTTATATAAGGTCCAAAATAAGTGGATTATGATGGTGATAGTCAGGCATATCTACATGATATATTTTATGATAATCAGGATTTTATTTATTTATTTATTGCATTTGTATCCCACATTTTCCCACCTTTTTGCGGGTTCAGTGTGGCTTACAATATGAGTTGAATGTTGGAAATACAATTTCTTACAGATAGTTAGGGATTATATTATGCAGGGTTAAGCGAGACAATTGAGGTGTCGTTAAGGGATGTGATAATGGAACATAGGCATTGCAACTTTGGAAGGAAACAATGGGAGCTTAGGGGCGATAAAAAGACATGAAGTCATATGGTATATAACTTTCTGTGTGTAAAGGTATGAGTGATGTGATAATACGGGAATGGGAGCTCCGAGATGAATGTACGATGCATTAGTGAACAGTAAGTATGGACTTTATGTGTTTTGTTTTTTTCCGTAGACTTGTTCGAAAAGATGGGTTTTCAATAATCTGCGGAAGGAAGCTTGCTCATTGGTTGTTCTTAGGTTGCGCGGCAGTGTATTCCAGAACTGCGTGCTCTTGTGAGAAAAGGTTGATGCGTGTAACGTTTTGTATTTCACGCCTTTGCTATTGGGGAAGTGGAGGTTAAGGATGGTGAGTTCTTCACGAATGTACTGATTTGTAACTTTTGAGCTAGATGACATACAGTAGTGCAAATTTTCCATGTGAAACTGGTTAAAGAAATTCTCTATGTTTATTTATTTCTGCTTGACATACCTTCACATGGCCTGTTCTGGACTTCAAAGTGGGTTACAATACAATAAAATGAGAGAGGAGAAGAAAGAAAGAAAGAAAGAAAGAAAGAAAGAAAGAAAGAAAGAAAGAAAGAAAGAAAGAAAGAAAGAAAGAAAGAAAGAAAGAAAGAAAGAAAGAAAGAAACGGCAAAAGTGAAAATCTGAAGCAAAAACTTAGGAGCCCTTTTACTAAGCCGCATAAGCGCCTACTTGCGCCCAACGAACGTAAATTCTGAGTTACCGCCTGGCTACCACGTGGCCCTTGCAGTAATTTAATTTTTGGTGCGTGTATGAAACATATTTTTTATTTTCTGGAGTCCATTTTTGGCAAAAAAAAAAAAAAAAAAAAAGGAACCTGGGATCACTTTGTGAAGTCCACTGCAGTGCCCCCCTAGGGTGCCTGGTTGGTGTCCTGGCATGTGAGGGGGACCACTGCACTATAAATACTGGCTCCTCCCACAACCAAATGGCTTGGATTTGGCCGGGTTTGAGATGGCTGCCGTTTGTTTCCATTATTGGCAAAAACCATCTCTAACGCCGGCGATCTCTAAGGCTGGCCCAAATGTTGAGATTTGGCTGGCCCCAACCATATTATTGAAACGAAAGATGGCCAGCCATCTTGTCTCGATAATACAGTCGGGTATGCTGCTTTACGGGGCTGGCCTTAGATATGGCCGCCCATATAGATGGCTGGCCTCGTTCAATTATGCCCCTCACTGTAACGTATAGTAACATAGTAAATGACGGCAGATAAAGACCTGTACGGTCCATCCAGTCTGCCCAGCAAAATAAACTCATTTACATGGTATGTGATACTTTATACCCGAGTTTGATTTGTCCTTGCCTTTCTCAAGGCACAGACCTTACAAGTCTGCCCAGCACTGTTCTTGTACTAAGTTCTGGAGCTAACGTCGAAGGGCCTTAAAATTTACACTCCAACTCATCCCTATCTATTCAGTCACAATCAGGGCATAGACCGTAGAAGTCTATACTTCATGAATAGTAGCACAAAATTTTATTTTGTGCTAAGCCCAGATTCAACGCAGCACTTTTGGGGGATATTTTAAAATGTATTTTACGTAGGTTATGTGCTAATGATGTCATGGTACCTGCATAGAGTTAATGCAAGAGCACTCACCGCCTCCTGGGTTAACTCTTCGTTAGCCAGTTAGCATGCTTTAAGTAAAATGTACGAGCTAGTTTACAGTTCCACACACACACTCTGCCTATGATTTGATTTGATTTATTTGATATACTGCTAATTACAAGAAATTATAAGTGGTTTACAATTTAAAAAAGTAAATAAATACATTAGCACAATATCATCTCTAAGAATCATAACTCCTAATCAATCATAATTAAATTCCATAGAACTGGAATCTGACATGTCCTCTTGGCGGCATCTTTGCATCACTCAGGTCACATTTCATTTTCTACCTTTATGACTCAGGGATCTGGGTCACAAATTCATGATGTATGAAGTTGAATAAAACAAAAATTCAACGGAGATTCCTTGAATCAGTGCACCTGCATCAGAGTGAGAATAATCAGATAACTTGTAAGCTTCAAGCTGGTGAATAAACAGCAAATCCACCTTGAGAATCTTGTCAGATTTTCCTCAGATTTAGTAAAGAAATTAAGGAGGCAATTTTAGAACTAGATGTCTAAGCAGATGTGGTTGGTATATGTGTAAAACAAATGTGCTGTTTATTTACGCCTGTTCCCAGGATGTCTGCTGAGTTACGCAAAATGTATAATGGTGATTAAATAACAGGGCACTTAGACCGACATTCTATATATGCAGTTGAAAATTCAGGGTCGATAAAATTTGCTCTTCGGGATGAGCAACTCTACAGAATAGCATTGAGCACCAAATTCAGGGGTTCTTTTACTAAGGTTCACCCAAAAATGGCCTGTACTGTTGTAGATCACGAAAAGAATGTACGACTTAACAAAGTTCCGGAAATCATTAAAAACCTACCTGTTCAAAAAGGCATACCAGGAAGAATCAACCTAAAATCCTGAACTCTGCAAAACAATTGAAACTCTTACAAGAACTGTACATAATCTAATTCTCTCTCTCCATGATCACTTAAAAAACGCTGTCATTTATGAACATTAACAATAGACCACTTTGTATTTCTCCTACCGAAATTGGCGATCGCCATCACGGTATTATGTAAGCCACATTGAGCCTGCAAATAGGTGGGAAAATGTGGGATATAAATGCAACAAATAAATAGATGTGTGTATTCAGCGTGCCTGCAAAAAAAAAGTCTCTTTTTGGGGGGCTGAAAATGGATATGTGGCAAAATGAAAATTGACGCGTGTCCATTTTGGGTCTGAGACCTTACCACCACCCATTGACTTAACGGTAAGGTCTCACGCGTTAACCTGGCGGTAATTGTCCTTGCGTACAAAATGAAATTACTGCCCGGGCTATGCATAGGGGGGCAGTAGTTCCAAATCGGTGCACATTGGGTGCACGTAGGCACCTAAGTGACTTAGTAAAAGGACAACTCGCTGCTCAACTTTGGGAGTGAGGACGTATTCAAGCTGAAATCTGGTGTAAATCCTGGTAAATTGGGCACAAATCTTCACTATTCTGGAACACTGGGCACATCTTTTGGGATCGCCTCTAACCCACCTATGCTCCTTTCATGGCCACATCCCTTCTGAGGTATGCGTGTTCCAATGTGGGCATCCATTGTTACAGAATAGTTGGTAGCCAGATTGCCGTCCAAATCATAATTACTTCCGATTAAGTGATTACATCCTTGGAGCCCATTAACTATTTATTTTGGGAGCCAACTGGGGTTCTGTGCCAAGTTTGGGCAAATTTTATAGAATCCAGAGGCTAGTTAATACACCATAGGTGTCTTTTTACACCTGTTTTATAAAGACTTATGGGCTAGATTCTAAATATTCTATTCTATTCAACTCCATTCCATTCTGAACAAATCACAATCTGGATTTAGACCTTCCTACAGCACCGAAACTGTTCTTACCACTCTCTTAGCCAGTTTCAGAAGGGAGCTCAGTATTGGTAATAAAATTATACTACTCCGATTCGATATGTCTTGCGCATTCAGGGGGCCCTTTTACAAAGGCGAATAACAACATTTTAGCCCCTTGCCAATTTTGACCCCCCCCTCCCAGCGCAGCCGCCCCTCCCCTGTCCCTTTCGACCCCCTTCCTGCCGGCGGCCGAAGTCACCTTCAGCGCCGGTCTCCGAATCAGCCGCGTTCGCTGATCCGGATTCTGTTTCTGTGAGTCCTGATGTCCTGCACGTAGAAACATGCAGGATGTCAGGACTCACAGAAACAGAATCCAGATCAGCAACTGAAGAGGACTTCAGCTGGCGGGGGTTGGGGACCCCCGCCAGCAAAGATACCTGACAGCGGCAGCGGGGGAGGGTTGGCGGCGGCGGGAGGGGTATTCGAATGTGGCGGGAGAGGGTCGGAAGCAGGGCGGGGGGGGTGAAAGCAGGGGGGCCAGGGCTAAATCTGCTGGGGCCCATGCCCCTGTGGCCCCGCCTAGCTACACCCCTGGTTCAACCACCCTATGGTAGGTGGCACTAAACCTATCATGTCAGAAACTGAACTGTAGAGCCAATGTAGCATAGGGAGGTTAGGCTGCCTGGCCAGGAGGTTGTGGCTCAACAGTGTGCAGAAAGTAGAAAGCCCTCTGGCAGAGCAGAATGGGGAGGCCCTGGGAGGAGAGGAGCTGCCCCGGAGTATAGGTCTCTACTACCTGTGTGTAAGCTATCGTAAGCTGGATAAGGTAAGCTAAGCTTTGACTTTAGCTTTATAAGAATCCTGCTGACTATGATTGGGAAACCCTGCATTGACCTGTATGTACCATGGGCTTGTGACCTGTCAGCTACAGGCCTGTGTGGAGTTTGTGTCTGAACCTTGTCAAGCCTCCTAAGACTTGTTAACTGTAAAGTCTCAATATCTTGAAGTATAACCTTGGCACACCAGAACACACCTGAAGTCTCTTTCTTTTCTGAAGTTTCCTTTATTGAATAAATACAGATAATTTACTCACAGTCAGATGTTCAGAAGTGTTGCCCCAGGGCACAGAGACTCCGTAATTCTGAGAGCTGTATCAGTGGTTGGAGGTAGAAATCTGAGGAGAGGCAGCTTTATTGCAGAGGTGAGAAAATAGTCAAGCAGGTAGAAGTAGCTCAGAGCTGGGTGACTGGAGAGTGCAATATCTTATTAGGAAGATATATTCAAGGTAAAAAAAAAAACAAGTTTGTCCAGGGAGTTTTAGCAGGACAAGTGCTGTCTGAAGCAAGATGGAGAATGCCTCATGGCAAGGGGGAGGGAGAGGCTAAGAAGGGCTCACACAGGCCCAGGGTGGAGGGGGTAAATAGACCAATGGGGACAGAGCCTGCCATCAGGTAGCAAGGGGTGGTCCTAGAGGACAGCCTTCAATTGGAGAGAAAGGTCATACCAGGCTGACCTCTCAGGACAGAGATAGTAAGAATGACCAGGAAATGATAGCAGGTAGACAAAGGAGCCAAGCTTGGCTGAGAAAGAGAGGAGGTCTGGGCAGCCGCACAACCAGTGGTAACAGTTCTTATACAGACAGACAAGTGTGGCTGCATTGCCTGTGAACTACATTATGCACAATGCATTGCTCACATATCTTTGCAGTGGGAACTGCAGCGATGAAGATCCTTAGAAGTGAGAATGACAGTAAAGGCATTAAACACATTTTAGGGTCACATTATAAACTAGTGCAAGGCTGTCAGAGGACAGAACAAATCTAAAGAGACCTTATGCTTTACCTTGATGTCCCTGTGAAGTATCAGGGTTCAGTATTTGTTTAATAACGTGAGTTTTGTTTTCATTTTCTTTAAACTTGTTGATAAGTTTGTATCAACGGAAAACATCAATAACTGTAGCCACTCCCTCTGCTTATCAATTAGCTACCTACTTTAAGCAAAAAGTAACTAACATTAGGGGAGCTGTGTTGCAGCTTAAGGCCACTGACATTCAATCTTGCTTCAAGCAGCCTAGTTCAAATGCTGGTATTACAGCTGATTGACTGTGGTCCTAATGAGACTGCCAAATCCTTTCTCACAAAGTGTTCTTCCTCACATTGCCTTCTGGATGCTTGTCCGAGTTATTAAAAACTGTACCAGCAGGGTTCATTGACCTTCTTCAAGCTCATATCTCATTTATGCTGACTCAAGGGGCTTTTCCTCAGCGGAAAGGTTTCATAATACTAACCCCAATCCCTTAGAGCACCTCGGCTTCATTGGGAGACATTACTAATTACAGGCCTGCCCCTTCTATCCCTTTGTTAACTAACGTAATGGAAGGAATAGTTGGTACTCAGATTATGAATCATCTTTCCTCTTTCTTCCTCTTGCATAAATCCCAGTCAGGCTTTAGGCCTTGTCATAGTACCGAGATGGTCCTGACCACCTTAATATTTGATTTTAGGGAAGCAGTCAGTCTAGGCTTTAAGTTTTTAGTGATACAATTTGATGTGTCAAGTGCCTTTGACCTCGTTGATCATGAGTTGCTTTTAGGCCTGTTGGATCAGTTTGGATTGTGTGGGAAGGTCCACCAGTGGTTCCATGGCTTCCTAAAATCTAGATCGCATCAGGTGGTCAGGTTCTTTGTCACCTTCCTAGTCTGACTGTGGGTGCCACAGGGCTTACCACTTTCTCCAATCCTATTTAATGTTATGATGGTTCCACTAGGTGAAAGGCTAGAGGCGGCAGGGTTCTGCACTTTTATTTATGTGGACAATGTCACAATCTATATCTCTTTCAAGACTAGTCTTCCAGACATTGTCTCTAAAATTAAGCTTGGTCTGGATTTATTGGAATCCTAAGCTTCTGAATTTAAGTTTAAGTTAAAAAGAGATAAGACTACATTTGTTATGGTAACCAACCTCTTTGATTGTACCTCATTTAATAATTGTACTATTGACAACGTTTCATACCCCCTAGAGTCTACGCTTAGGGTACTAGGTGTATTGACAGTCTTCTGACATTCGAGCCTCAGGTTTCCTCAGTAGTGAAAAAATCCTTCAGGTCTCTTTGGAAGCTGAGCAGAATCGGATTATATTTCTCAACAGATATCTTTAGACTGCTAGTTTAATCCTTGGATTTAACTCATTTTGATTACTGCAATTCCATCTAAGCTGGATGTAAGGAGGGTGTCCTAAAAGGCTACAAATGGCCCAAAATACTGCAGCTAGGCTTGTCCTCAAGGTATCGCATTTTGATAGAACTACTCCATCATTATGCAAGCTGCACTGGTTGCCCATTAAAACCAAGATAATTTTTAATTATATGTTTTTGTCTTTCAGATATTATATGCAGCCCTTAAGGGAAAGGGAAATGATATACCACCTTTCTGTGGTATTTTGCAACTACGTTCAAAGTGGTTTACATATATTCAGGTACTTATTTTCTACCAGGGGCAATGGAGAGTTAAGTGACTTGCCCACAGTCACAAGGAGCTGCAGTGGGACTCAAACCTAGTTCCCCAGGATCAAAGTCCACTGCATTAACCACTAAGCTACTCCTCTACTCCGCTATCTGTATACACAATGTAACCTCTGGTTCTAGGGATTACCTTAGACTTCATCTTCCAGATTGCAAGAGAGTGCATTATAAGTCAGTTCACTCTGCTGACTTTAGATACCAGGGCGCTAAGTGGTGGAATTCACTGCCAATGGCAATCAAGGGTCAGCCTGTTTACTTGGTATTTTGTAAAAGACTGAAAACTTTCCACTCTGAGAGGTTTCTATCCATTAATGGAGTAACTTAGATTGCAACTGGCCATCAATGGTCTATATTTGACATTTTGTTTATGGCTTTGCGACTCTTGACTGTTGTTTAGTTAGTGTTAGCCACACTGAAATTAAGTATGTTCAAGATAATGTGGGGTATAAATGTGAAAAATAAAAAAATTAATTTTCCCCTTGTCTGGCTGTATTTTTATGAGGGTCTCTTGCACCAACTCAGCACACATATCACAGTCCTTTTTTACAATGGCGCACTTGCATTTTTAGCATCCGCAAAGAATTAGTGTGCGCTAAAGACTAAGACACCCATAGGAATATAAAGGGTGTCTTAGTGTTTAGCGCATGCTACTTTTTCAGGGAGCTAACAATCAATTGTTGGCGTTATTTGGCAACAATTTGGATTATTGCATGCATCATGCTAAGCGCTATTTTATAAAGATCTATGCACAAATCTTACAGCATGCAACTGAAAGAGGGGCGTGGCCATAGGAGGACCATGGGCAGGTCAGGAGCATTCACTAAAGCATGCACGCAGTATTAATGAATACGGGGGAACCACATCTAAATTACACACCAAGATTTACACCGGGTTTCACGGAAATTGGCTCTACATGCTATTCTATAAATGGAAACACAGAAACATGACGGCAGATAAAGGCCATATGACCCATCCAGTCTGCCCATCCTTTGTAACCCCCAATTCTCCCTGTTCCTAAGCAATCCCACAGGCTTATCCCATGCCTTTTTAAATTCTGGAACAGTCCTCGACTCTCACCACCTCCACTGGGAGGCCATTCCACGCCTCCACATAGTAACATAGTAAATGACGGCAGAAAAAGACCTGCATGGTCCATCCAGTCTGCCCAACAAGACAAACTCATATGTGCTACTTTTTGTGTATACCCTACTTTGATTTGTACCTGTCCTCTTCAGGGCACAGACCGTATAAGTCTGTCCAGCACTATCCCCGCCTCCCAACCACCAGCCCCGCCTCCCACCACTGGCTCTGGCACAGACCGTATAAGTCTGCCCAGCACTATCCTCGCCTCCCATCACCGACTGGCTCTGCCACCCAATCTCGGCTAAGCTCCTTAGGATCCATTCCTTCTCTAATAGGATTCCTTTATGTTTCTGTGAAATAATACTTCCTTAGGTTACTCCTAAGCCTATTCCCTCTTAACTTCATCGTATGTCCCCTCGTTCCAGAGCTCTCCTTCAGTTGAAAAAGGCTCACTTCCTGTACATAAATGCCCTTGAGATATTTAAATGTCTCTATCATGTCTCCTCTCTCCCTCCTCTCTTCCAGCATATACATGTTGAGGTTCATAAGCCTGTCCCTATAATTTTTGCATTCAAGACCGCTTACTAATTTTGTAGCCACTCTCTGGACCGACTCCATCCTGTTTATATCTTTCCTATGATGCCCAACTCATAGTGCAGTATAGAGAATAGCCCTCTGCGTGGATTTTTTTTTGTGCCATCTTTGTAAAAGACTCCCTAACAAAATTGAAGAATTTTTCTCAGAGGGGGCATCCCTGGGGGGTGTGAAGTGAGCATGATAGCGTGAATCAGTTAGTGTAGCCACATTACCACATGCTGATTAGCATAGAATTAGCGTGTCAGCCCTTACTGCCTACAACATGGGTGGCAAAAAGGTTGCAAGCTAATGGCAACATTAGCACATGGCCATTAATTTGGAAAATGGAAAATCAGACATTTACCAACTGCAGTAAAAATGGCCTTAGTGTGCAGGAAAAACCTGTGTAATAAGGCCATAGTTTACTGCAGCTTAGTATAAGGACGCCAAAGGTTGTAATTTTATGAAGTTTTCTTCCTGATGGTAAACCATGGAAATGGGCTTTTATATAGTGATCACTGATTTATGCATTGTGACAAGAAGGCATGTACTTTTACATTACTACTACTACTACTATTTAGCATTTCTATAGCGCTACAAGGCATACGCAGCGCTGCACAAACATAGAAGAAAGACAGTCCCTGCTCAACGAGCTTACAATCTAATAGACAAAAAATAAATAAAGTAAGCAAATCAAATCAATTAATGTGAACGGGAAGGAAGAGAGGAGGGTAGGTGGAGGCGAGTGGTTACAAGTGGTTACGAGTCAAAAGCAATGTTAAAGAGGTGGGCTTTCAGTCTAGATTTAAAGGTGGCCAAGGATGGGGAAAGACGTAGGGGCTCAGGAAGTTTATTCCAGGCGTAGGGTGCAGCGAGACAGAAGGCGCGAAGTCTGGAGTTGGCAGTAGTGGAGAAGGGAACAGATAAGAAGGATTTATCCATGGAGCGGAGTGCACGGGAAGGGGTGTAGGGAAGGACGAGTGTGGAGAGATACTGGGGAGCAGCAGAGTGAATACATTTATAGGTTAGTAGAAGAAGTTTGAACAGGATGCGAAAATGGATAGGGAGCCAGTGAAGGGTCTTGAGGAGAGGGGTAGTATGAGTAAAGCGACCCTGGCGGAAGATGAGACGGGCAGCAGAGTTTTGAACCGACTGGAGAGGGGAGAGGTGACTAAGTGGGAGGCCAGCAAGAAGCAGATTGCAGTAGTCTAAACGAGAGGTGACAAGGGTGTGGATGAGGGTTTTGGTAGAGTGCTCGGAAAGAAAGGGGCGGATTTTACGAATGTTGTAAAGAAAGAAACGACAGGTCTTGGCGGTCTGCTGGATATGAGCAGAGAAGGAGAGAGAAGAGTCAAAGATGACCCCAAGGTTTCGAGCTGAGGAGACAGGGAGAATGAGAGAGCCATCAACAGAAATAGAAAATGGGGGGAGCGGGGAGGTGGGTTTGGGGGGGAAAATGAGAAGCTCGGTTTTGGTCATATTTAATTTCAGGTGGCGTTGAGACATCCAGGCAGCAATGTCAGACAAGCACGCTGAAACTTTGGTTTGGATGCAAGGTGAGATATCAGGGGTAGAAAGGTAGATTTGGGAGTCATCAGCATAGAGATGGTAGGAAAAGCCATGGGATGAGATTAATGAACCAAGGGAAGAAGTGTAGATAGAAAAGAGGAGGGGACCAAGAACAGAACCCTGAGGTACGCCGACAGGCAGAGGGATAGAAGTAGAAGAGGATCCACCAGAGTGAACACTAAAGGTGCGGAGGGAGAGGTAGGAAGAGAACCAGGAAAGGACAGAGCCCTGGAATCCAAGTGAGGACAGGGTATCGAGAAGTATGCTGTGATCGACAGTGTCAAAAGCAGCGGAAAGATCAAGAAGAATGAGGATGGAATAGTGACCTCTGGATTTAGCCAGTAATAGGTCATTGGAGACTTTAGTAAGCGCAGTTTCGGTTGAGTGGAGAGGGCGAAAACCAGATTGTAATGGGTCAAGAATAGCATGTGAGGAGAGAAAATCAAGGCAGCGGCGGTGAACAGCACGCTCAAGTAATTTGGAGAGAAAAGGAAGGAGGGAGATGGGTCGGTAATTAGAGGGACAAGTAGGGTCAAGTGAAGGCTTCTTAAGGAGAGGTGTGACCACAGCATGTTTAAAGGCAGCAGGGACAGTCACAGTGGAAAGTGAGAGGTTGAGAATGTGACAGATAAAAGGAATAAGAGTAGGAGAGATGGCATTAAGAAGGTGGGTGGGAATGGGATCAGAGGAACAGGTGGTACATTTTGAGGAAGAAAGGAGAAGTGTAGTTTCCTCAATAGTAACTTCAGGAAAGGAGGAAAGGGAATGAGGGGAAGGAGAGAGAGGGGAACAGACTAGTGGAGGGAGAGCTGGTGAGGTAGAGAAAGCAAGGTTTATCTTTTGAACCTTGTTGTGAAAGAATTCAGCAAGGTTCTGAGGAGATAATGAAGGGGGAGTTGGGGGAGGGGGCACCTTGAGGAGAGAGTTCAATGTGGTGAAGAGAAGTCGAGGATTAGAGCCAAGAGAGTTGGTCAGTTGGATATAATAATCCTGTTTGGCACGTAAAAGAGCAGATTGGAAGGAGACCAGCATGAACTTAAAGTGTAAGAAATCAGCAAGGGCCCGAGATTTCCGCCAGAGGCGTTCGGCGGAGCGGGTACAGGAACGTAGGTAGCGGATATTAGAAGTCAGCCAAGGTTGGGGTTTTGTACGCCTTACAGGGCGGGTCATCAAAGGTGCAAGAGTGTCTAAGGCAGAGGATAGAGTATTGTTGTAAGAAGAAACAGCCTCGTTGACAGACATGGATGGTGCCACAGTAGAGAGGAGGTTTGAAACATGGGAGGATAGAGATGAAGGGTCAATATCGTGAAGATTCCTAGATAAATTAGATAGGATAGGACGGGACTGGGAGGGAGGAGATTTAAGTGTGAAAGTTATAAGATGGTGATCAGAGGAGGGATGATCAGAGGCAAGGAAACTAGAAGGTGAACAGTTGGAGGAGAAGATGAGATCAAGACAGTGACCATTTTGATGAGTGGGGGAGGTGGAGCATAGTTGGAGATTAAAGGACGACGTTAAAGCGAGTAACTTGGAAATATAAGAGTTGGAAGGATCATTAGCAGGAATATTAAAGTCACCAAGGATGAGAGAGAGGGAGGAAGGATCATGGAAGAAGGCAAGCCAGGCGTCAAAGTCACTGAGAAAGGATGAAAGGGACTTATCAGGGGGACGATAAATGACCGCTATTCGAAGAGGCAGAGGAGAGAAAAGGCGGATAGAGTGGACCTCAAAGGAGGAAAAACAGTGAGATTGAGGCGGAAGAAGGGGTTGAAATCTGGAGGAGGGAGAGAGAAGTAGTCCAACACCGCCCCCACGGCCAGCAGGGCGAGGAGTATGTGAAAATAGATAACCGCCATGGCACAGGGCTGCGACTGAAGCAGAGTCATCAGGGCAGAGCCAGGTTTCTGTTATGGCGAGCAGATGGAGGTGACACGAGATAAAGAGGTCCTGGATATAGGGGAGTTTGTTACAGATAGAGCGGGCATTCCATAGGGCGCAAGAGAAGGGCAGAGAAGAGGAGGGGAGTAGAGGAATAGAGATGAGGTTAGAGAGGTCACGGTGAGATCTGTAGAGTTTGGATAATAGTTGGTGAGGAGGGCCAGGATTGGGATTGATGTCACCAGCTGAGAGTAAGAGAAGGAGTAAAAGAGAGCGGAGGAGAGTAGGAGAGGTGTGGCCACGAAGGCGTCGAAGGCGAGAGGTATTTAGGTGGTATTTAGGTGGTAGTTTACATGAGCAATGTATAGGAGTCACAGACCAAGAAAGGGATCTAGGTGTCGTCGTTGATGATAGGTTGAAACCTTCTGCTCAGTGTACTGCTGCGGCTAAGAAAGCAAATAGAATGTTAGGTATTATTAGGAAAGGAATGGAAAACAAAAATGAGGATGTTATAATGCCTTTTGTATTGTTCCATGGTGTGACCGCACCTCGAATATTGTGTTCAATTCTGGTTGCTGCATCTCAAAAAAGATATAGTGGAATTAGAAAAGGTACAGAGAACGGCGACAAAAATGATAAAGGGGATGGGACGACTTCCCTATGAGGAAAGGCTAAAGCGGCTAGGGCTCTTCAGCTTGGAGAAAAGGCGGCTGATGGGAGATATGATAGAGGTCTATAAAATAATGAGTGGAGTTGAACGGGTAGATGTGAAGCATCTGTTCACGCTTTCCAAAAATACTTGGACTAGGGAGCATGCAATAAAGCTACAATGTAGTAAATTTAAAACGAATCGGAGAAAATTTTTCTTCACTCAACGTGTAATTAAACTGTAGAATCCGTTGCCAGAGAATGTGGTAAAGGCGGTTAGCTTAGCGGAGTTTTAAAAAGGTTTGGACGGCTTCCTAAAGGAAAAGTCTATAGACCATTATTAGATGGAATTGGGGAAAATCCACTATTTCTGGGATAAGCAGTATAAAATGTTTTGTACATTTTTGGGATCTTGCCGGGTATTTGTGACCTGGATTGGCCACTGATGGAAAGAGGATGGTGGGCTTGATGGACCTTTGGTCTTTCCCAGTATGGCAATACTTATGTACTTATAGGTATGTATGAGGAAAACGAAAAAAGGAGGAAAAACCTCACGTATATCAAAAGCAATGAACAAAAAAGTGAGGACAGGTTGAAGAGGAAATCAAGAAGTATTTAGTAATAGCTTCAAAACATTGAAGTCATTGACGAGTGTTGCCTCTATGGCGTTCTACAGCTGAGTCATTTGTTTTTTTCAAAATAAGGAAGCCACATAGCCATATTTCTACTTGGTATATCTACCAGCTTTAATACAAGAGATTTATTTGACCCCTGATGCAGGCTTTGATGCCGAAACATGGCCATGTTGGATCGTTTTGAAGACAGTATTAAAGACTTCCTGATTTGCTCTTCAACCTGTCCTCACTTTTTTGTTCATTGCTAGGTATGTATGAGAACATGTGTCCTAATACACATTTAGTATGTGTGAAAACGCTTACTGCAAAACACTTTAAAGCATTTTATAGTAATTTGCCATTTCCCGCACAGACATTTTTCAAGAATTTTATTCGCATGGGGCATTCCATGGGTGGACAATGAGCATGGAAGCGTTACACGTGTAGGGCTCCTTTTACGAAGCTGCGGCAAAAGGGGGCCTGCGCTGGCATCGGCACGTGATTCTGAGGCACACCAAAGCCCCCTTTTTTCAGGTGGTGGTAACCCAGTGGGTGCACAACGGTGCTACAAGAATAAAAATATTTTTGTAATGCTGGATATGAAATGTGGTGGGGGGGGGGGGGGGGAAACCCAGACTGCTTCAGTAGCCTGGTGGTACTTCCTTTATAGCAAGTGGTAAGCCTGTATTAGGAGCATGGATGTATCATGAGTGTTCCACCTAGCAAGGCATGTGCATTGTAAGGGACGCTGCATTCCCAGCTTATGCCTTCCATTGACCTGATTTATTTAGATTTTGTTCACACCTTTTTCAGTAGTAGCTCAAGGTGAGTTACATTCAGGTACTCTGGATGTTTCTCTGTCCCAGGAGGGCTCACATTCTAAGTTTGTACCTGAGGCAATGGAGGGTTAAGTGACTTGCCCAAGATCCCAAGGAGCAGCAGTGGGATTTGAACCAGCCACCTCTGGCTGGATTGCAAGGCCAGTGCTGTAACCACTAGGCCACTCCTCCATTTGTAAGCTGTCATGCCTAAGTTTCAGCACACCAAAGCAGTTTTGTGCTACTATTCTACAACAGTTTAGTAGCACCCTAATACCAGAGCGGAGGAGGAACCTAGTGGTTAGTGCAGGAGACTTTGATCCTGGGGAACTGGGTTCAATTCCCACTGCAGCTCCTTGTGACTCTGGGCAAGTCACTTAACCCTCCAGTAATTGAATTCAAAAATGCGTGGGATAAACATAAAGGAATCCTGTTTGGAAGGAATGGATCCTCAGAAGCTTAGCCGAGATTGGGTGGCAGAGCTGGTGGTGAGAGGCGGGGCTAGTGGTTGGGAGGCGGGGCTAGTACTGGGCAGACTTCTACAGTCTGTGCCCTGAAAACGGCAGAAACAAATCAAGGTCAGGTGTACACAAAGAGTAGGACATATGAGTTTATCTTGTTGGGCAGACTGGATGGACCGTGCAGGTCTTTTTCTGCCATCATCTACTATGTTACTATGTACAAATAAGTACCTGAATATACTATATAAACCACTTTGAATGTAGTTGCAAAACCCCCATTTCTCTTTCCCATTATAGAATTGGCACAAAATATTCTTCTTTGCCATGACTACATTTGGGTTCCTCTTGGGTTCTATAGAATTGGCCCTCGTAGTTTGTAAAATACACATGCAGTGCATATTTCATCTCCTGGATTCTATCAATGGTGTTCAAAATTTCCACACAGTGCAAAACTGTGTGCTAGTCTGAGACGTATGTGCAACTAAATTGGCTAATAAGCCAATTAGTGCCAACAATTGGGAGCTAACTATTAATTATTGGCTTTAATTAGCAACAGTTTGGATCTGCGCGTGCATCTGGCTAAGCGCCAGTGGCGTACCAAGGGTGGAGTGGTGGGAGTAGTCCATCCTAGATTCATGCTACAAGGGGATGCAGGGAGCAGCTGCGCAGCTGTTGGCTCCGCCGGCTCCGTGCTCCCTCTGATGTTACTTCCTGTCCCGGGGCAGGGAACCGACGGAGCCCACAGCCGTGCGACTGCTCCCTGCACCCCCAGGAGGTGATGCACCAGGGGGGTAGAGGTGATGTGCGGGGG